>NW_012267271.1:4182607-4190502 GCF_000151885.1 Dipodomys ordii | reverse complement strand
AGCACCACATAAGCAAAAAGAAAAAAGCCGGAAGTGGCGCTGTGGCTCAAGTGGTAGGGCACTAGCCTTGAGCTGAAGAGCTGAGGGACAGTGCCCTGGCCCAGAGTTCAGACCCCATGACCGGACCCCCCAAAAAAAAAAAAAAAAAAAAAGCTGGTCATAATGACAAAATTTGTAACCCTGGCTACTCAGAAGGTAGAGGGAGGAGGATAGTTTAAGGCCAACCTAGGCTATGTATCTAAACTCTTAATAAAACAAAACAAAACAAAAAAAAGGACTGGAAAGGTGGGTCAGTGGTAGAGTGCTTGCCTTGCAGGCATGAGGCTCTGGGTTTGATTCCTCAGCATCAAATAAGCAGAAAAAGCTGGAAGTGGCGTTGTGACTCAAGTGGTAGAGCGCTAGTCTTGAGCTGAAGAGCTGAGGGACAGTGCCCATGCTCAGAATTCAGGCCCCATGACCGACAAAAATAAATAAAATAAAAACAATTTTTAAAATGCAAATAAAAGGGCTGGAACATGGCTCAAATGGTAGAACACTAACACTGGGGAAGGGGGGGGGGACCCTGAATGCAATCTCCAATACTAAAAAAAAGCCAGGTGACTCAGGATGTGCAACAAAGTTGATTCACCGCTCTAGCCATTCTGTGTTCTTCATGCTGGTCACAACTCTAGCTAAGATTAGGATCTAAAGATCCAGATTCAAAACAAGCCTGGGCAGGAAAGTCCAAGAGACTTATCTCCAACTAGTCAGTAAAAAGCTGGATGGGGGCTAAGCTCCACCTACTCATGCCTGTAATCCTAGCTACTCAAGAGGCTGAGATGTGAGGATCTCCGTTTAAACCCACTCTGGGTAAGATGGTCCAGAAGACTCCAATAAACTTAAAAAAAAAAAAAAAGCCAGAAGTAGCACTGTGACTCAAGTGGTAGAATGATAGCCTTGGGCAAAAAAAAGCTCAGGGAAAGAGCTGAGAGGCTGAGTTCAAGCTCCAAAACCAGCAAAAAAAAAAAGAAAGAAAGCTGGATGTGGAAAGGGCACCAATGGCTCAAACCTGAAATTCTATCCACTTAAGAGGCAAAAAGCCCAAGGTGGAGCTGTGTTGAGCTCAAGTGATGAGCGCCAGCCAAAAGCTCAAGGCTAGCTCTCAGCACCCAGGCTCCAAATTCAAAACCCAGGATTGGTCAAAAAGAAGTAGCTTTCAGGGCTGGGAAGGTGGCTCAGTGGTAGAGCTCTTGCCTTGTATGCCTGAGGCCCTAGGTTCGATTCCTCAGCACCACATAAGCAAAAAGAAAAAAAGCCAGAAGTGGCACTGTGGCTCAAGTGGTAGAGCGCTAGCCTTGAGCTGAAGAGCTGAGGGACAGCACCTAGGCCCAGAGTTCAAGCCCCACGACCGGACCCAAAAAAAAAAAAGAAGTAGCTTTCAGAACTGACATAAAATGCCTGTCCTTTTAAGCTAGCTGATACTGATTTCAGTCTCAAGTCAGAGGGACTGTTGTTCCTCAAAATAACCCCGCACCCTCACGTTGTCCTGGCCTTCCAGCTCCCACCCCAATCCTGGATCCTTCCAGCCCTCTTTTCCTCCAGCTCTTTTCTGCCAAACATCCCCACCCCCTTAAGCCATCTTTGCAAACCTGGTTGATTCGTCACTCCAACCATTCCATCTTTTTCCACCCCAGCCACAGCTCTAATAAGGGGCCCAACCAGTCTCCTGTGTGCTCAGCATCCCGCGGACTGCCAGGGCAGCACTCTTCTCCTGTGCCAGGCACAGGGCAATAGGGCATCACAGTTACCCGCCCTCTGGGAGCTTGACCAGTATTCTAGAAGGTACCCAGGAAAAAAAAAAAAAAAAGACAAGTGTCCTCTTGGATGAATTGGAAGAGTCAGGACTTCCAGTGACCTGACCAGCAGAACACTATCGCCTGCCTGTGGGCAAGATCTGAGCGTCTAAATGCAGAAAAGGAGCGCACAGATGCATACTGGAAAAAAGGCAACTTTTAATTGTAACTGACCATATGTTAACTAGGAATGTCTCTGAACAATTGAACAAAGCACAATAAAATTCTCCTATTGAAGAAACCAAGAGTCCTCACTGGCCCTGGTGCCCCTGAGGGCTAGGCCAAGTGCAGCCTGGCCCCGGGGCCAGCAGGCTGGACTTGGGCTCCCTTCCCAGCTCTATTCCCCCCAATTCCAAGTCACAAACTTCTCACCTCTGGGGATGGCAAGGGACTGTTCCCTCCTCCCACAGCTGTGAGTTTTTATAAAGTCTCTGGCCGGCAGGCCTCCCACTCCACTTCTAATGTCAATGAAGACTACCTGGGCACCGTGCTGGAACCAAGGGCCAAGGTGGCCCCAGCCCCACACTCTCTTGGCCTCAGCCAATGTTCCTTCCACGCCAGTCCACTTGCTGGTCATTCCCAGTGCCCAGTGTGGGGAGCAAATAAACTATGTGCTGGAAGACAACACTCAGATGCCCCACTGGTCTCCGCAATACAAGTCAGTGACGCAGAGGAAACAGGAGGCCTGCAGTGGCTCTCAGAAAATGCGTTCAAACTCTGTCTGATTGGTAGTGGCTGGATTTCGGCTCTGGTTGGTGGACTGCTGGGTGATCTGGCTGCCCTTCCGGCGTGGTGGAGCCAGGTACTCAAACATGGATGTCAAGTGGGTAGATAGCATGCCCTTGAGGTCCGAGGGCATGGGGTCTGACCAGAAGAAGTCATGGTTGAGGGCATCGTCGCTGTCGATGCGCTGTGTGGGGTCCAACACCAGCAGCTTGTCAATGAGGTCCAGGGCGTAGGGGTCACGCACATAGGCCTTTAGCCTGTCCTTCACCTTCCGCTTCTGGCCCTTGACCAGCTCTAGCTTTTCGAACAGTTCATACTTGTCCACGTTTGGCCACACCTAGGAAGGTGTGGAGAAGAGAGTTGGGGTAGGGCAAGTGTGCTTCCCCCCCCACCCGCTGCTCAAGCACCCAAAGGGCTAAATATACCCTCATTAGAGGAAGAACTGAACCCTTCAAGACAAACGTGGGAATGGCCACCACAGGCGTGGCACATGCTGAAAGACACAGCACCCATCCAGACCCAAGCACATTTGTTTCACAGAATCACAGCCCAACACTGACTAAACTCTTCCTGAGGGCTAGGGTTTGCATCATTAATGACTCTCAAAAAGCCCTTGATCTAAAAGGGTAGTCTCCACATGGTGGTGCTATTAAGAAGGATTAGACACTTCCAAGCTCCATTCCATTTTCTGGCCTTGGAAAGTATAGCTAGGGGCTACCTGTCCTTTCCTCTCTTCGCTTCCTGACTGCCATGATGTGGCAGCTTTTCTCTATTACCGGTTCCCACGCAGGTTTGGCCTCACCTCAGATCTAAGCCACATGGAGTAAAAATTTCAAATCATGAACTAAATATTTCTTTTTTCCCCCTGGTACCAATAAAGGGGGCTTGACCTCAGGGTCTGTCCCTTAGCTTTCTCACTCAAGGCTAGGGCTCTGTTGTTTGAGCCATGCCTTTACTCCAGCTTTTTTCCTTTTCTTTAGATCCAAGACAGGGACTGGACTTCAGGACCTGCCACTTTCACTCACTGGCTAGCGCTTTACCAACTGAGACATGCTTTCAACCTCCACTTCTAGCTTTTTGGTGGTAAGTTGGGGATAAGTCTCAGGAACTTTTCTGCTCAGGCTGGCATCAGACTGTGATCCTCAAATCTCAGCCTCCTGAGGAGCTAGGATTATAAGCCTGAGTTATCAGCACCCAACTCTTTCCTACTTTAGAAAAAAAAATCTTTTTTTAAAAAAAAATTTTTTTTGGCCTGTCCTGGGGCTTGAACTCAGGGCCTGGGTGCTGTCCCTGAGCTTCTTTTGCTCAAGGCTAGCACTCTACACCACTTGAGCCACAGCACTACTTCTGGCTTTTTCTGAGTAGTTTAATGGAGTCTCATAGACTTTCTTGCCTAGCCTGACTTCATTTTACCTTTTTTTCTATTGTGAGGCTTGAACTCAGGTCCTGGGTACTGCCTGAGCCTCTTTGTGCTCAAGGCTAGCACTCTACCACTTGAGTCACAGTGTCACTTCTGGCTTTTTATATTTATGTGGTACTGAGGAATTGAACCCAAGGCTTCATGCACGCTAGGCAAGCACTCTCCCACTGAGCCACCTTCTCAGTCCCTATTTTTATAATTTTAAGTAGCTATAGAAAAGGTTTACCATTCACCAATCAGTTTATAAGTACAATGCATTTTTTTTGGGGGGGGGTCCAGTTGTGGGGCCTGAACTCTGGGCCTGGGCACTGTCCCTCAGCTCTTCAGCTCAAGGCTAGCACTCTACCACTTGAGCCACGGCGCCACTTCTGGGTTTTTTCCTTTTGCTTATGTGGTGCTGAGGAATTGAACCCAGGACCTCAGGCATGCAAGGCAAATGCTCTACCACTGAGCTACCTTCCCAGCCCCAGTACATTTTGATCTCTATCATCACTTTCATCATTTTCCCCGATCCCTCCCAACTCAACCCCTCTTCTTCGCTCCTTTTCAAGTTGCTTTTCTCAGATATACAATCACAGCGACAGAAAATGTAATACACAAGAACCAACTGGTGCTAGGTCCTGTCCATCCGCCTCCTCACCATTTCCGTCCATTCCACTCCCTCTCCTCAGGTGACACCATCAACAGATTCTCTGTATCCCACGGGAACCTGGGTCTCACCCAGCTGAGCCACATACCTCTGGGGTGATGGAACCACAGAGCTGGCTGATGAGGGCAAGCTGGTGCTGCTCCGTGTTGCCCTGCATGATAGGGCTGCGGGTCCACATCTCTGCCATAATACACCCAGCTCCCCACAGGTCAATGGGTGGACCGTAGTCCCGCTCCCCTGGGAAGAACACACCAGAAAGGCCCCTTAAACTCCAAGGACTCCTGCACCTCAAGGCCCTAGGGCTGGAGGCTTAAGAAGCTCCAGTGGTGGTGGGAGGATGGCCAGGTAGGTGCTTGGCCCCTGCTCCCCTCTGCCTGTTTGGGTGTCCTCACCAAGCAACAGCTCTGGTGGCCGGTACCACAGTGTCACCACACGGTTGGTATAGCGGTTAGGCTGGCTGTTCTTGGCCAGGCTGAAGGCTCGAGCCAGCCCAAAGTCTGCCAGTTTCAGGACCCCATCCCTGGTGATGAGGACGTTGGCTGCCTTCATATCCCTGTGCAAGATCTGCAGGGGCATAAGAGCGGGGTGTCAGCTGGCTCCCACAGGGTCCTTCAGTCATCCCTCCTCCTCCCAGCAGTGGGAACAAAGACCACACCTAGGTCTCTCCTCACCTTGTTCCTGTGGATGTAGTAGAGGCCGTTGAGCAACATCTGCATGACCCTCTTGATCTCAGACAGCGTGAACTTGACCAAGACATTGCTCAGCAGCCCAGCAAGGTCATGCTCACAGAAGTCAAACACCAGGTATATGCTGCCCTTGCAGCGGTTGTACGGGGAAGCTGATGTAGAAAGAGAGGAAGAAAAAGTCGAAACTCTGCCCCCACCTCACTTTCCCCAACCAGCTCCCACCCTCCAGCCCACCTAGTCACTCATGCCCTCTAGAGCAGCCATTGGTGCATTCCTTCACTGGGAATATGTATTCTAAGTGCCTCCTGTGGGATGGTGCTATGCAAAGCTCTGGGAAGAACTGCTCCAATGCAGGAGCACCAAAGAGAGCAATATGCTATGTCTGAGTCAAGAAGAAGCAAGTGGGCTGGGAAGGTGGTTCAGTGGTAGAGCGCTTGCCTTGCATGCATGAGGCCCTGGGTTCAATTCCTCAGCACCACATAAGCAAAAAAGAAAAAAGCAGGAAGTGGCACTGTGGCTGAAGTAGTAGAGCGCTAGCCTTGAGCTGAAGAGCTGAGGGACAGCGCCCAGGCCCAGAGTTCAAACCCCACAACCGGAACCCGCCCCCCCCCCAAAAAGCAGCAAGTGTAGCCAGTTTTAGGTGTGTGAACAAAGAAGTGCCATATCTCCTTTCTTCACAAGGTCCACATGACTTACCTTTGGTTCGACAAATCTCAATCAAGTTGACCACATTCTCGTGTTTTAGAAGCTGGAGGATCTTGATTTCCCGCAAAGCTGTAATGGGGAACTGGGGAGGAGAACAGAGGAAGTGGTAAGAGGCAAACAGGAGAAATCAAGAATGGGCCCCCTGGGGTTTACACTAAGAGACACTAACTGGGAGCCAGAGTAAGACTATGCTCTATGAAACTAGTGTTGATGCCTAGCCTGTAGAATGGGAGTTTACAGTAGTATGACATCACGGAAGCCGGTTTGAGACAACTAAAACATTGGTATAAACACTTTAAGTCCGTGGTTTACCAAACGTCCATGGTTTCAACCACTGAGCTTTATGCATTCTATGTCGGTTGGGAAGATGAAAAAATTTCTTTAAACTAGGTTTTAGGGGCTACTCAGGAGGCCTGTGATTTGAAGCCAGGCTGGGCAGAAAAATCCAAGTCACTCATCTCCAATTAACCAGAAAAAAAGACCTGTGGCTCACACCTGTAATCCTAGCTATTCAGGGGACTGAGATCTGAGGATCATAGTTTAAAGCTAGACTGGGAAGGAAAATCGACAACACTCTTACCTCTAACCAACAAAAAGGGATGTGGCACAGTGGCTCAAATGGTATACCACCAGCCATGAGCAAATAAAGCTAGAAGAGAAGGTGAGATCCTGTGTGTGCACCCCAGTACTGACACAAAAAAAGAAATGTCCTGAAGGGCTGAAGTACTGCAGTTACAGGGTGCTTGCCTAACATGCATAGGCCTTTGTGCTCTACTCCTAGCACCACACACACACACACACACACACACATAACTTAAAGAGAGCAAATCCAATTTTCTTGCTAAGTAGATCTGAGAAGCTTGATGGGGTGAGAGAGGGTCTACCTGGTCTCTTCCCCTGAGTTTTAAGAAATGGGTGTATGTGTTTTCCTTTTACTTCCAACCAAGTTAAAGCTAAGCTAAAGTCATTTTGCATTTAACTTCCACAACCACAGTGCACACTAGGCATGCAACGTCGAGCTGCCTCTCCTGGATCCAACCATATTTGCCCAACAATTAAACGTCAAATACTTCAGCCTTTGAATTAAAAGATTTAGGTAGAAAATCATATTTCCTGCAATACGTAAATTTCCAAACTACTGGTTCAAATTGGATCTGTATCTGAAACTCAACGCTCAGGGCAGCAGCCCACATGGGCCCGTACTCACCCCCTCTTTCTCGTTCTCCATCAGCACTTTTTTCAGGGCCACCTTCTGGCCGGTCTCGCGGTGCTTGGCCTTAAACACCTCCCTGCGGGCAAAGAGCAGAGACCCTTGAGGGCTCAGTGGGCGCTACAGCCGGACCCGCCCTCCCCAACCGGAGAAGGGGCAGCGGGAAAGCAGGAGAGGCGCGGGCAGGGCGGGGATGAAACAGAGACCTGGACACGAGGCCACTCCGCCACCCCGCCACTCGGTGTCCAGAGTCTCTCGCCCAGCCTCTGCGACCTTCCCTCGATTCCCCCTTCCTCACCCAAGCCCCATGCCGGGAGATTCTGCTCCCCCGGGGGGCGTCTCTACCACGCTCCCCGCCCTCCACCCCGGACCGGGCTCCGTCCCACTAGCCGGCTCCGGCAGGCCGGGACCGAATACGGCGTGCCGCGTCGCCTCGCCAAACAAGGGGACAATCAGGGGATCGGAGGCTTCCCGACCACCCCGAGCCGAGCTCTGAACGCCCCGACGTTGGCCCTAGAAGTTGCAGGCCCAGAGCTCCCGGCCCCTCGGGGCCCAGCCTTACCCGAAGGTTCCTTGGCCAATCTTGGCAATTTTCTCATATTTGGTCACTTCGTCACAAAAAGGGCACTCCACTGAGTCGTACTGCTTTGCCATGGCTGCTTCTAGC
>NW_012267271.1:4179810-4182557 GCF_000151885.1 Dipodomys ordii | reverse complement strand
AGCCACAGTGCCATTTCTGGCTTTTGAGTAGTTAATTGGAGATGAGTCTCATGGGGACTTTTCTTTTTTGTTTGGGTTTTTTTTAACTGTATTTTTTTTTTGTCTTTCTTTTATGGTACTGGGGATCAAACCCAGGATGTTGCACCTGCTAGGCAAGCGCTTTGCCATTGAGCTACATCCCAGCCCTTTCATAGGGACTTTTCTGCCCGGACTGGCTTCAAACCGTGATTCTCAGATCTTAGCCTCCTGAGTAACTAAGATTATAGGTGTGAGCCACCGGCACCTGGCTTGGATGATGTATTTTTTACTACCATTTCAAAATGAATACTTGGCTAAAATAAAGAGTATTATAACCAAAAACCATTCTGAGAACAAAGCTGTTGATGAGACAGTGTAGACATTATTTGCTCATTTTAATTTAGCCAGGGGTCTGCCTGCAATCCTAGCGATTTCAGAGGCTGATAATGGGAAAATTGCTATTCCAGGCAGCCTAGGCAGAGAAGTTCATGAGAGTCCTTCTCAACCTAACTCTGGGCAAAGCAGTATAGACCTGCCATCTCAAGATACCTTGGGAGGCTGAGATTGGGAGGATCATTGTTCCAGGCCTGCACAGGCAGAAAAATCCAGACTACTCTCTCCAGAGAGCTGGATTTAGAGGTACAGCCTGTGATCCCACAGACAAGGGAAAGCCTGTAATACACAGATTTGTAGCTCAGTCACCTGCCAGGGAAACAGAACCCCATACTAAAAATAACCAGTGAAAAACAGTGCTAGAAGTATGGCTCAGTGGTAAAGAGCATGAAACCCTGAGTTCAAACCCCTAATACGACAAAAGAAAAGAGAGGGGCTGGGGATGTGGCTTAGTAGTACAGTGCTTGCCTTGCATACATGAAGGCCTGGGTTTGATTCCTCAGTACCACATAAATAAAAAAGGACAGAGTGGCACTGTGGCTCAAATGGTAGAGTGCTAGCAAAAGAAGCTCAGGGGGCTGGGAATGTGGTTTAGTGGTAGTTTGCCTAGTATACATAAAGCCCTGGGTTCGATTCCTCAGTACCACATAAACAGAAAAAGCCAGAAGTGGCACTGTGGTTCAAGTGGTAGAATGCTAGCCTTGAGCAGAGAGGCTCAAGGACAGTGACTAGGCTCTGAGTTCCAGCCCTAGGGGAGAGACAGAGAGAGAGAGAGAGAGAGAGAGAGAGAGAAATTCAAAAAACAGCCTGGAAATTATTCCCTACATGATAATTATGGTTAGCTGTGTGGTGAAATGAGAGATGACTATTGATTGTGTTATATGTATTGCGTTTTGGAGACAGGTCTTACTATGTAGCTCAGCCTGGCCTTGAATTTAAGATTCTCCTGTCTGCACCATCACACCTGGCTTTACAGCCCTTTGCTCATTTGCACTGTATACATTGTCTCCCTGGGAATGTCATAATTGGGAAAGAGAATTAACATATCCCTATGACACAGGAGGGCTGGTACCTTAGGACTCCTCTTGAACAATCCTTGTGTTTGACAGTTGGGGATTCTGAGGCCAGTAAGGGTTCAGCACCAACCTAGACCCAGGTGTGACTCATGGTGTCTTCTTTGGTGCTTCCTCCTCCAGGTCAGAGTCTACTGAGTTACTGAGCCTGGTTAGGAGGGCTGGCACGGCACCTCCTCCCCCCTCCATTTTCCAGATGAGGAAACTGATGCCTGGAAAGAATTGCCTGCTAAGGCACTATGAAGCAGTAGCAGAGCAAATGCTGAGTAGAAACCCAGATCAGACGGGTTTCTGTGGCTGCTGCTGACTTGAGTCCTCCCAGCAGGATGGGGAAACCGTGGCTAGGGTTTTTCATTCATAATGTGGGTTGTTCTGAGTAATTGTTGCTTAATGTGTTGCTGGCACTGAGTTATACACAGCTTGTCTCATTCAGCCCTCCCAGCCCAATTCCAGGAAGGTTGTGGGTTGGATTGTTTTGTTTTTAGTTTGCTTTGAGAGTCTTACTAGGTAACCCAGGATGGCCTCAAACTTGCAATCCTACTGCCTCAACTTCTCAAATGCTGGGATTACAGGTATGCTCCAACACACCAAGACAAAGATTGTGTTGAGACTCATTTCTCCGGGGAGATAAAAGGCCTATGGTAAAAGCTGCTTAGTCATTTATAGGGTCTGCTATGCCAGGTTTCAGACCCTAGGCTCCACCCCATGACCTCCCTGGCCTCTGCCCCCACTAGGCCTGTATACTGTTGGGTAACTACAGTTGCCTGGTCAATGAGGCTGTGGCCTTGAGCTGGTCCTTATTGCAAAGGGAACCCCCCACAAACTGCCACTGCTCCCAACTTCTGACATATGACCTCAGTTTTCTGTCTCCTGGTAAGGAGGTCAGAGCTTTGGATCCAAAAGTGACCCACCATGTGTGTCTAGGACAAGCCAGCCCGTCTCTCCAGCCCTGGTACCCTTCTCTGCTGCCTGGCCAAAGGTTGTTTGTGTGGGGAGCCTGGGGGAGCTATAGCACTGGAGTTCAGCTAGGGCTGAGTCCTGAGGGAACGAGGCGTCGCTTATCTTCTGATCCCTCTTCTAGAGGAGGAAGCCAGGGCTGAGTAAGGTAAAGCAACCTGACTGGTATCCTTTCTAAATGCTTACAACCCAGCTTGGAAGGTGGCTCAGAGGTAGAGTGCTTGCCTTGCATGCATGAGGCCCTGGGTTCGATTCCTCAGCACCACATAAGCAGAAAAAGCCAGAAGTGGCACTGTGGCTCAAGTG
>NW_012267271.1:4150281-4168955 GCF_000151885.1 Dipodomys ordii | reverse complement strand
CCTCCCGCTCGCTGTCCGCCGGCCGCCCTCGACGCGTCACCGCCCGCGGCCCCTCCTCCGCCTTCGGAGGTGGGGCCCGTGCTCGACACCTGACTGCGGCCGCCCCGCCGCGTGCCTCAGTTTACCCCCCCTCCCTGCTCCCCCCAGAGCCTGCTGCCTCCAGAGCTACGAGAGTGCTTTCCCAGCCCCCAGAGGCGAAGGCCAGAAGCGCCCGGGGAGCGGCCTTCGGCCCTGGGAGGAGAGAACGGCCCCCCGCCGCCGCCGCCTCCGCGGGCCCCCGCCACCCGCCGTTGACATGGCAACAGACGGCCGCCAGGGGGCGCGGCGACACTGGAGGCGGAGAAGGAGCCGAGCTCCGGCCTTGTTGCTCTGGATCCCGGGTTCTTGGGGAGGCGGGGGCGAGATCCCTCCTTGGCTGAGCTGCACCAGGTCGGTCGTCGCAAAATTAAGGGCCATTGGTTCCGCACTTCGTGTACTAAGGAAGTTTCTGGGTGTCCTTCTGAATCCTGAATCAACAGCCCCCACGGGCGGGACCACCAACCCATTTTACAGAAGACGTAGAAAGGGAGGTCGTTTGTCCAAGGTCACAGAGTGACTAGGCTGGGTTTCTGGTGTGAGAAAGTTGATCATGACTGCCTCTTACTTCCCAAGCCCCTCCTGCCTTCAGAGCTGGGCTTGCCGGATCCATCTGTACCCTTGCTTATCTGGAGGAAGCCCTCTGGTTTGCGCCCATCTTGGCTGAGACGCTTCCTCCTAGGAGATAGACATGGCTCAGATGACCCAGGCGACTCAAGAGGCCTTGGTCTGGGGAAGGCCCCTACAGAGGAGGTTCTTGAGCACCCTCCCTGAGAGTTTAAGGCAGCTAAGCCATATGCCAGGGTGTGAACTGGGGCCAGCTTCTTGACTACATTACTGAGAAGCAAAAAAAGCTGGGTGTGACCAGTGTCTGTAATCCCATCATGTGGGAGGCGGAGGCAGTCGGATCAGGAGTTGAGACCAGTTTGGGCTACATAGCAAGAAGCAGAGAGGCTGTTGCCTAAATCAGGGGTAGGAAGAGAGAAAATCATTTTAGTAATTACAACTTAAAGGAAAATAAATGGTCCCAACCCTACACTTAGCTCTTTATGGGAATTATCTCAACTGTCACTCAGACGTGTGAGGTGGGCAGTACTACCACTTCTACTGTGCCCTTAAGGACCCTGACACTCGGAGGTGACATCACCTGCTACACTGGTATTTAAGACAGGTCAATCTGGCACAAACCCTAAATATTTCCCCATCAAGACCCGGTTGAACCAGGTTAAGGTCCCAAGGCCCAGGGTACCAATGTGAGATATAGGAGGTAACAGTAGCATTGTGATTCTGTCCTGGGCTGGCTCTGCCTTATCAGACTTTAGACTAGGGCTGGGACACCTGCTGGGTTCCCATGAACACTTCCAAGTCACATCCTGTGGGCAGAGGCCTTAGCAGCTCCCCATGATGTTGTCACCTCCACCCCAACATCCTGACCTGAAACCTGACAACTGCCAATCACTTCCCTTCAGTGTCTTGGGCTCTACTCTTTCCCTGGGGGTAAGGTAGGGATGATCAGCTTCCTAGGGTGGGAGCTTTGACTACTTAGGTCTCCTCATCTAGGGCAGAGAATGGCTGGGGGATAACCAGAGCCTTGTCCCTCCATGGAAACTGCCCCCGCCCCCAGCTCCCTCCACCTCTTCATCCTTTCCCTGCAACTTCACAGGAGGTTATTATTGGGGCGGAGTAACAGAAGAGGAAGCATGCTCAGAGCAGAGAAGTGGCCTGGCTGAAAGCCAGAGAGGAAGCCTTGGAGTTGGGATTCAGAGCTAGGTCTCCTTGCTTTCAAAGTACATCATTCTACTAAACCAGCAAGACCAACCCAGAAAAACCATGTATGGAGCCTAATGGTCTAGCATGGGACCAGAAGGGTGAGCAGAGGGACCCACCAAGAAGCTCGGCTCTGTTTGGATGACATAAGACACAGATGAATGAAACAAAACAATGCTTTCAGTAGGAATACATTTCACTGCTACAAGATCACAGGAAGGAGGTAGTATTTGCTTAAAGAGGTGACAGGACTTGTTCAAGGTCATACAGGAG
Organism: Dipodomys ordii; assembly: GCF_000151885.1. Lineage (NCBI taxonomy): Eukaryota > Metazoa > Chordata > Mammalia > Rodentia > Heteromyidae > Dipodomys > Dipodomys ordii. Next base: position 4,166,840 of record NW_012267271.1, on the reverse strand, counting down.
AGGCCTGAACTCAGGTTGACCGGGACCAGTCCTTGATAGTACCTGCCTACCCACAGAACCCCTCTTGTTCCCCTCCACAACCCTCTTCCCTCAGTGGTTCTATGTGAGTCAAATGTCTGGGATAGAGGTAAGAAATCATAGCAGCCAGCTATTAATGGCTCATGCCTATGATCCTAACTATCCTGGAGGCTGAGATCTGAGGATCATGGTTCAGAGCCAGCCCAGGTAGGGAAGTCCCTGAGATTCTTATCTTCAATTAACCCCCAAAAAGCCGGAAGTAGAGCTGTGGCTCAAGTAGTAGAGCCCTAGCCTTGAGCACAAAAGCTCAGGGATAGTGCTCAGGCCCTGAACTCAAGCTCCAGGACCAGTACACACACACACACACACACACACCCCAATACATGCACACATACACACACCGAACTCAAGCTCCAGGACCAGTACACACACACACACACACACACACACACACACCAGCAGGAACTGGGGCACTGGTGGCTCATGCCTGTAATTTTAGTAACAAAAGACTGAGATCTGAGGATTGCAGTTCAAAGCCAGTCCGAGCAGAAGAGCTCAGGGACAGTGCCCAGGCCCTGAATTCAAGCTCCATGACCAGCAAAAAAAAAAAAAAAACATAGTAGAATTTGGGGGGGAATCTTAGCTCAAGCTGTCACTAGGGGAACTTGAAGGAGGCAGAAGACCAAGGGAATGAAGGAGAATGTGGCATTTGTGGCAAGTCTCATCTGGGTAGAGGTCCTAGTCCTCCAGAGGAGAGAAGGAAAGCACTCGGTTGGTATTCACGGCTGCAGCATGCCGGCTGGCCTCCAGCCACATGCTAAGGAGGGCCTGGGGGACAGCCACCCGCCAGGCGGTCTCCAACCACACTTGTAACGGCCACTCAAGGAGGCACAAAGGGGCTCTGAGCTCAGTGGAGCTACTACACTGAGCCCCATTCATTCTCCTAGGGACTCCAGCAACTGCTCTGGCACCCTGGCCAACAGCAGGCCCAGCTGGAAGGCTTATAAGGCACCACCGCGACACAACCTCTTGGTAGCTAGCATTCCCAGGCCCCTCACACCATGTTTTTGCTTACCAGGGTTTCCCTGGCATGGCCCAGTGTGCTAAGGCCAACGGCTCACCCTTCAACCACAGAACCAGGACTTGCTGAGCCTTACCCTTCCCATGAGCTGACCCTACTTTACAGATGAAGAAACTGAGGCCCAAAGAAACATGCTGTATAGCCAGTTGAAAGGTAGCCTGGCTACGAAGCCACCACTGGTCACCAAGTCACACTGGAACTGTGTTCCTGGAAAAAAGCCAGGGACCCCCTCCTCTGTCTTCCACTAGGAAGACCCCAGGTTCTCACCAGGCTGTAAGCCCCCAAAAGTTGTGACACTTGGTTGTCTGCCTTGTCTCTGTTCCACTTGGGACTCAGTTTCCTCAGCTGTTAAATGGGAGCAGTGTCAGATCAGTTGTGTGGATTCAGATGACCACCAGTGGAGACTTCCAACTCTGCCAGGTACATTCTCACCCCAAAGGTCATGATCCACAAACCTCATTCTCTTAGGGCCTTGGGTTTTTCTGTTTGCCCATCAGAAGATTTATCTGGACCCTTCCCTCTCCCTCAAGGAGCATCATCACAGAAGTGAGCACCTCAGGCACTACAGCTGGACAGGTGACCTGACTTTTTGTGTCATTTTCATGGAGAGTGCAGGAAAGATGCCATCTGACTTTTTTTTTTGTCGGTCATGGGGCTTGAACTCTGGGCCTGGGTACTGTCCCTCAGCTCAAGGCGAGCGCTCTACCACTTGAGCCACAGCACCACTTTGGTTTTCTGGTGGTTAAATGGACATAAGAGTCTCATAGACTTTCCTGCCCTGGCTGGCTTGGAACCGCAATCCTCAGATCTCATCCTCCTGAGTAGCTAGGATTACAGGTATGAGCTACCAACACCTGGCTTCCATCTGACTTTGAGGCCCTCCCTCACAGCTCCACAGCCAACCTGAGGCAGGATGAAATGCCAGATCTGCAGCTGAAGGTGTGGTTTCGTGGAAGAGTGCTTGTCTAGCTTGGACAAGGCCTTGGGCTCAAACCCAAGTGACAGAGGGGAGGGGGGAGAGGATTTCACACCTCTGCAGTTTTTCTGCACACTTTGTATTGTCTCCATTGTAGAGATTCAGAGACTAAGGCTTCAGCTGTGGAAATACTTTATCAGCAGCACACCGCACTGGATGTGAGTCTCCTTGTCTTATGGCCCACGCTGCACATGTGCTAGTACCCTGTGCATGGTTTGTACATGGGAAGTTGCATTTGTGTATCTGTCCTGCCCACATAAATGCATACACACACACACACACACTTTTGGGGCAAAAAGTCACCAGTTGTGTGGAAAGGAATATGGAAGGGTGAGTTGTAATCCAGCCTTTACCACCAACCTGCCATGTGACCTTAACAACTCCCCCCCCCCAGTTCTCTGTGCCTCAGTTTCTCCATTTCTGTCCAATGAGTGTGATAGGTCTATCACCTCTCCACTACCTTATCAGGCACCCATTCCTCACAGGCTCTGCTTAGTGCCCTGGCCCCTGTGAGATGGGCCCAGCATGCATTCCCTGCTCACAGAGAGGAAACTGAGGCTCAGGGGAGCAAGTTTTCCAGCAGAAGTGATCAGCCAAGATTCGAACTTGGAACTGAGTAACCAGAGCCCACAGGCCTGTAGTCTCATCTCTGCTACCAGTCTGTCTCCCAGGTACTGAGTCCTAGAATAAACCACTCTCACATAAGCCTGCCCCTTGGTTTCCCAGCCCCTGGGCCAGACCCCTTGACAGCTGTTGGCAAGTCCCTACGACCCCCGGCCCAGTGGGCTCCATTCCCAGAACCTGTGGTTTTGTTCTCCCAGGCCTTCAAGGTCCCATGGGCTTGTGGTCTGCCCACTGCCCCTGCTGCTGGGGCCCCGGAGGCCCTCGGGGGCTGAACTCCGGAGGCCCCAGCCCCCGCCCCCTGTGGAGAGGGTGAGAGGGTGGGGCCGTGAGAGTTTGGCTGGTTTAAAAATATACAGAGGAAGCCAGCGAGAGGGTAAGAGAAAGGGGAAGGGGTGGTGAGAAAGATACTTTAATCTTGATGTCTACAAGCCCCAAGCAGCCCCATGCCAGCTGGTCGGGGGCTTTGTGCAAGTCGCCAAGATGACAGAGGGACCCAAGAAGACCAGCAGAAAGTTCAGTGAGTGTAGCTGTTTGGCATCTGGTTCTTTATTGCTATCTGGTTTCTGTTTCTCTGTCCATCACTGGCTCCCCTCACAGAGTTGCTCTTGCCATGTGCCCGCACTCTACCCAGGGTCTCTGTCTCTCTTCCTTTGGCCAGGGAAGTCTTCTTCTCTGGCTTCTTAATGTCACTACCCGTCTGTCTCGTCCACTACATCTTGAGCTCTCCCCAGCCTCCCTGCTAGGCACAGGGAGATCGATCACACAGCCTGTTCCCAGACCTGGGTTCACGCTGGGTCTCAGAAGGATATCTTGCGAGCTAGGGGGAATTGGAGGAATCGTGTTGTAGGGTCTGCCTTGTGTTCTCAGCCACAGTGAGACCAGAAGCTATTAGAACTAGACACTCATTCCTCGTTGTTTCCCCAGGTGGGAAATTAGACAGTACTCAGTAGGGTGGGAGTGGGGTGACAGTGAGATATGGATGAAAATAGACTTTCCTAAAGCCTCCCGGGCTAAGGAGCAGGTTTCAATCCCAGGTCCCGGACTCTTATTTCCCTCTCTGATCCCCTCACTCTTTCCTCCAGATCTCTAGTGTTCATGAGATCATGGTCAATAGAAGTCAGCGGCCCCCCTGCTGGTCACTAACAGAATCTCTGCTCAAGGCAGGTTGTTTAGGACCAGAGCACTGATTGACAGTGCTGGGAGCTAAGACCAGGTACCAGGTTGGGGCGGGGGGGAGGGCAGGGCCAGGAAGAAAGCACCGGGGCACTGCTCCCACCTCCAGCCTCAGCCATAGCCTGTGTGGCCCTGCGCAAGTCCTTTCCTCTCTCTGAGCCTCAGTTTCCATCATTGTCAAATGGCTAGCATGGGTGTGAGGAACTGAGGAGCTGGAGGAAGCCCAAAGTGAAAAAGGCTGGAGAGGTTTTTTGTGTGTGTGTTTTTGTTTTTTGGTGATCTGGAGGCTCTAAGGAAGGAGCTGCTGATACTGAGAGGAAGAACAGTCCCACAGCTGGGGGCAGGGAGGAGTGACCTCACAGCTCATGCACCCCCGCGGAAATGGGGAGATGGTATCACCCCAGCTCTGAAACTGTGGTCTCAGCTGACAGGAAGGAGAAAACCACAGACAGAGGTCAGAGACCCTCAGGCTAGAGAGGCTTTCACCCACCCCAAGGCACTCAAAGGCTGACTGGACACCCCCGCCTCCCCAATAAGCCTACATGCCCACACACCCCTATCCCCCCCAACATTCTTTATGCCAATTGTGTCTAAATTTAAATCTCAAGTTCCTCATCTGGAAAATAGGGAAGAAGTCATGCCTATAGTGTGTTTGATGAATGCAGAAACATTGTCACTGTCATAGTCATCTTTGCTACTAAAATATTCTATGTGCAGGTTTCCATGTGAGATTTGTTATTTACATCTTCAATCCTGCTGCTGCCCATAGAGGTGTACCGATGAGAAAAGTACTCAGATCAAGTAACCAGTAAAGAACAGGAATGCATGTCCAGGGCTCTGTCTCCAAAGCTGCCAGCTTATTCCACTTCTAGGAGCTGTTTAGAGAGCAATTAGAAGGGATGTCTGTGAATCGTCCCCCCCTCTCCCCTCCCACTGTCCTCAGTGGACCCTCACTGAGAAAAACTCTCAGGTACTGTTTATTGTATGGCTGTACCCATGCTCATTAATTCTTTTACTTCCCCTTCCTCCTTGCTAGAGTTCTTCAAGTTCAAAGGCTTTGGGAGTCTCTCCAATCTCCCTCGGTCCTTCACTCTGAGACGGTCTTCAGCTTCTGTCAGTGCCCAATCCCATCAGGAACCTGACATCTTTGAAGCCACACAGGATGACATGGTCCCCAAGAGCCCTTCAGCCTATGCTCGCTCCAGCGACATGTACAGCCACATGGGCACCATGCCTCGCCCCCACATTAAGAAGACTCGGGGCCAACAGGCTGTCCAGAAGACCCAGGAGGTGAGCCCTGAGCCCCAGCTGGTATTCCAAGGTCTGCCTGACCCACCAGACATGGAGGGACCCAAGGAGGTGGTGGCCGGGGCTAAGGCCACCCTGGAAAACACCCCAGAAGTGAGACCCAACCCTTCAGCAATGGAAGTGAGAAAGTCTAAGGACCTCACAGCAGATGCAGACATAAAGGAGGAGAGAACCCCAGAGAATATGCCTCCAGAAAGGTAGGTACCATGCATGCAGGGATGATGGCTTCAGCCTCCTGCCAATGCAGCCCCACCCCCAACACCCCAACACAAACATCTGGGCTAAAACAAAAAGCAGTTACAGGCTGGGAAGGTGGCTCAGTGGTAGAGTGCTTGCCTTGCATGCATGAGGCCCTGGGTTTGATTCCTCCGCATCACATAAGCAGAAAAGGCCAGAAATGGCGCTGTGGCTCAAGTGATAGAGCACTAGCCCTGAGCTGAACAGCTAAGGGACAGCACTCAGGCCCAGAATTCAGCCCCCACGACCAACCAAGAACTTACCCCAGCCAGGCACTGGGAGAAACCTTCACTGGTACCTAATTTTTCAGAAGAAAACTAGGAAGGAGATACTACTGCTACTACTGTTTCTCTATGACAGATGAGGAAACTGAGATTGGGGAGGAGAAGCCATGGGGCCCCATCAGGCTGCACATCCTTCAAGTGACAAAGCTAGGATCTGAAGTGTTGTCAATCTGACTCACAGTGCTGGTAGCCTCCAGTCAGGATGCCATGGAACTGCGATTTGAGCAGGAATCTGCTTGTCTCTAGCCACATTGTACCTACCACCTTCTACATACACCCCAGGGCTGGCTGTGTACCTTACACCCCTCTGCCAAACCAAGGGAAACTCAGAGCCCAACCCACCCAGTCAGGAGTGTTTGTGGAAATAAAGAAGCTAGTGCCATATGAGTCAAAGGAATCCCAGGGCCAGATCTGGGCCTGCCTTAATAGCTTTTTCCTTGGGATGATACTAAGCATAGCCTCTGTGTGCTGAGCTATGTAGCTGATGTAAACACTCCCCCACCTCCCACTCCTACAGCCTGTCATCCCTCTCTCCCTCAGTGGAGAGACAGCACCTTGTGAAGCGGCTGACAGTATCCAGGTGAGACCTTGCCTCTCACTAGCCACATTGACTATGTGTACGTCTGTGCCCTCTCTAAACGGCACAGTGACAGTACTTGCAGGGTGTGGTGAGGACTTAGGACTAACTCATCTGAAAAATCTTCACACGGTGGCGTCTGGCACACTGCAAGCACTCTATAAATGGGAAGACTATTTTTTTTTTTTTTTTGGTCGGTAGTGGGGCTTGAACTCTGGGCCTGGGCACCGTCCCTCAGCTTTTCAGCTCAAGGCGAGCACTCTACCTTACAGCGCCACTTCCAGTTTTCTAGTGGTTTTATTGGAGATGAGAGTCTCACAGATTTACCTGCCCGGGCTGGCTTTGAACCGGGACCCTCAGATTTCAACCTTATGAGTAGCTAGTATTACAGGCGTGAGCCACCGGCGCCCAGCGGGGAGTGCTATTTTTATGAATAATTAAACTAAATCTTTTCCATCATCACTGGCTGCCCGAGACTGCCTTCTTCTCATTCTGACGTAGAAGAGCAAGGATTTTTATCAGGAAAGAAGGCCTGACAGGTCCAGGGATACTCAAGTCACCCCAGGTCGGATTCTTCCCTGGGAGCCTGGCGCCTCCCACCAAGAACGCTGATTGGTTCTCGGGAGCGGGGCTGGGCTGGGCGTGTTCAGGGGGCGTGACCCTTCCGGGAGGGGCGGGCCTGAGTGGGTGTGTGCTCAAATGGGGGCGTTTCCTCTTATGTCCTGTGCAGTGACGGACGGGAGGGGGCGTGACTAGAGAGGAAGTGGGTGGGGCGTGTCCTTCCCGCTGGGGCTGAACGTAGAGCTAGGCGATCAGGCCCCGCCCCCGGAGTGCTTCCTTAGGCTCCGCAGCTCAGTGGCCTGAGAAAGGCGGGAGCCACTGGACTAAGGAGGTTCCTCGGCTGTAGGCACCATGACTGCAGTGGGCCGAAGGTGCCCCGCCCTGGGGCCCCGAGGGTGAGTGACCACACTGGGTCTGGCAGGGCCAGCGGGGCTGGATGGGGGCTAAAATGGTTTGACAGGGAGGTCCACCTCCCTGGGGCTGATGACAGTCCTGGGTATGGGTTTAGCATCTTAGTCTTTTCCATGTTGGCTTTCTTAGAGTGCAGCTGTGTTCACTGCCCTAGCCTCAACCAGGCTGAGCATCTGCTCATCTACTTAACCAGCAGCTCTGACGAGGAGGTGCCTTTATCATCCAATTTTTATACAAGGAAAGAGATGTTTGCTTGCTAGTTTGACAAAGCTGATGGAAACCAGAACTAGGATTTGGTTCCACCTTCCCAGCATGTGGTTGTTCTTTCATCCAAGGTTAGGGGCTCTGAAAATGAGTTGAGAAACTTTGAAAATGCCAAGTATAAGGCCTAGCTCAAGCCTTTCCCCTTCCCTGGTCCTGGAGGTGCCTTTGGCATCAGATCTGGCCTGGAGCTGGCTAAGGAAATGGAGAGACTCTTCTCCCCATTACCCAGAGCATCCAGGGGTTGCAGGAGCAGGGTTAGCAAGTGCGCTCTTGGTGCCCTGTGATCCAGCATCCCACCTGCCCCCAGGGATTGTTAAAGTTTTCTCCCAGGAGTCCTGGAACTTCAGCCCTGTGTCTGGGTGTCAGAAAAGCTGCCTGCCTGTGTGATTTCAGGCTAGCCCTGCTGCACGATGGGCCTTTGAATCCCCAGTAGCTCACATAAGTCTAAATGTTCTCAGAAGATTCATCCAACTTGTGAAAGAGGGCAGTGGGAGAATTGCCAGTGGGCAAGGGGGATGGTGGACCCCTTCCCTTCCTAAGTGTCCAGAGAGCAGCTGAAGCCAAGGGAGGTGGTATCCCTCCCCCACCCCTGGGAGGCAGGGTGCACCTGGAGCAGAGGAAGGAAGGGGAAGAGGTGAGGCTGCAGGAGTTTCCTGGTGCCTGGACCCTGTTGAGATCATGGATAAGCGGGGAGGAGGGGCCATCTTCTTCAGCCTAGCCTTTCCCCCACTGCCCAGGGACCACAGCCTTCTGTAGGGAAGCAATAGCATGTCCCTGAGAGTCCCCAGCCCAAGTTACACCCAAGGAGGCAAAACTCAGAGAGTAAGGGAGTCTCAACATAGCCCATCCACACAGGAACTGCCAGGCCAGAATGCACCACCGAATGTTACTGCGTTTCACTTGCACGGAGGCTGAGGCTGAGGGGAAAAGGGACTTTCCTGGGGTCATAGATAGAGCCAGATTTGTTCCCAACACTGACAAACTCCTAAACTCAAGATCTCAGTACCAGGTCACATCCCTCCTCACCCCCACCCCCTTCCAAGTAGGTAGGTATTGGGCTTCAACCCAGGGCATGAGCACTGTCCCTTAGCTTTTTCACTTGAGTAACAGCCCCACTTCTGGCTTTTTGCTGGTTAATTGGAGATTAATAGTCTCATGAACTCTTCTGCCCCAGATTGCTTTGAATCATTATCCTTAGATCTCAGCCTCCTGAGTAACTAGGATCACAAGTGTGAGCCACTAGTTCCTGGCAACATTTTTATTTTTGCAAGAGGAAATCTCAATACTTTTTCTTCTAGTACTTCATTATTTATCTTTTTAGCTTTCTGTGTTGTTTTTTTTTTTTTGGTGCCTGTTCTGGGGCTTGAACTCAGGGCCTGAATGCTGTCTCTGTGGGGTTTTTTTTGTTTGTTTTTGCTCAAGGCTAGCTCTCTACCACTGGAGCCACAGCTCTACTTCTAGCTTTTTTGGTAGTTAAGTGGAGATAAGAGTCTCAGACTTTCCTGACCAGGTTGCCTTTGAACCATGATCCTCAGATCTCAGCCTTCTGAGTAGCTAGAATTATAGACATGAGCCACTGGTGCCTGGCTGTCATTATTTATTTATTTGCCTACTTTTTGTAAGTACTGGGGTTCACCCTCAGGGCTTTCTGCAAGGCAAGCGCTCTACCACTGAGCCACCTTCTCAGCCCCTTCAGGGCTTTTTGTTTGGTTAACTTGCTTGTTCAGTCGGCACTCTACCACTGGAGCCACATATCTAACACAGCTTTTTTTTTTTTTTGCTGGTCCTGGGGCTTGGACTCAGGGCCTGGGTGCTGTCTCTGAGCCTCTTTGTGCTCAAGGCTAATGTTCTACCACTGGAACCACAGCACCACTTCTGTCTTTTTGGAGTAGTTTATTTGAGATTAGAGTCTCACAGACTTTCTTGCATGGGCTGGCTTTGAACCACAACCCTCAGATCTCAGATCTCAGCCTCCTAAGTAGCTAGATTACAGGCACGAGCCACCTGCACCCAGCTCCAACACAGCTTTTTGCTAGTTATTTTTGCTGGAGACAAAGTCTCACAAACTTTTCTGCCCAGGATAGCCTTGAGCCATGATCCTATGGATCTTGCTTGGCTTTGTGAGTAGTTTGGATTGTAAGCGTGGCCACTGGTGCCCAGCTTTTATCATTATTTCAGATGACTTTTTATAATGCTCTGGAAAATAGCAGGATCACACATTACAGATTATGCTATTGAAGTCATTATGCCATCACATGAATTAGTATTCATTCATTTTCATATTTACTGAAGTGTACCCACAACCTAGACCTGTCCCAAGCTCTAGGAACATAGCAAATTCGTCCTCTTTTTTTTTTTTTTCTTGCCAGTACTGGACTTTAACTCAAAGCCTCATGCTTTCACTTGGCTTTTTCACTCAAGCCTGGTGTTCTACCACTTAAGTCACAGTTCCACTGGCTGCTTGCTGGTAAAGTGGAGATAAGAGTCTCAAGGATTTTTCTTCCTGGGCTGGCTTCAATCCTTGATCCTCAGATTTCAGCCTCCTGAGTAGCTAGGATTACAAGCATGAGCCAATGGCAACAAAGCCAGCCTGTTTAAAGCCCCCCTTCCAGTGTGGGAGAAACACATGGTAATCCAGGGAGATGAGTGATATTGGAAACCACTGAGAGGAAGGAGCAGAAATTAGAGGATCAAATGAAGGGGCAGAAATTAGAGGATCACACATGGTTCAAGGCCAGTCTGGGCATAAAAATTCATGAGATTCCAGCTGGGAATGTGGCTTAGTGGTACTATGCATGAAGCCCTGGGCTCGATTCCTCATTACCACATAAACAGAAAAAGTCAGAAGTGGTGCTGGGGCTCAAGTGGTAGAGCTACAGAGAGGCTCAGGGACAGAGCCCAGGCCCTGAGTTCAAGCCTCAGGACTGGCAAAAAAAAAATCATGATATTCCATCTCAACCACTGGATGGGCTCTGTGGTGCATGCCTGTCATCTTTAGCAATGTGGGAAGCACAAGTAAGAGGCTCACAGCCCAGGTCAGCCTGGACATAAAGTCATAAAGTGAGACTCTACCTTGAATATAATCAAGGCAAAAGGGGCTGGGGCCATGGTTTAGGCAGTAGAGCACCTGTCTAGCAAGTGTGAAGTACTGAGTTCAGTCCCCATCACCACTAAATATACCTATTTCTCAAATAAGGGTATTGGTCTTGGGGGAAATGGTTAGTGATGGCTATGTAGGAAGATTAGTCAGTAACAAAGTCTCAGTGAGAAACTGACCTTTGAACAAAGGAGAGGAAGGAGCAAACCTTCTGGGCTCTCTGGGAAAGGGTGGACAAGGCTAAAGGAACAACATGTGCTAAGGTCCTGTGGTGGAAACATTTTTGACATGTTTGATGAACAGCAGAGACCAGAGTGGCTGGGGCAGAAGAAGGGAGAAATGGGAGGAGAAAACAGGAAGGAAATGGGTTTTAGATCATGTATAGCAAGGCCCTGGCTTTGACTCGTCGAGATGGGCACCATGGCTGCCTCTAGCCCCTCTGCTCCTCTCAGAGACCTATACCCCCGGGCCACCACCAAGGGTTTGGAAGGAAACTGAGCCTGAAACCAGTTGCCACCCTAAAAGAGAGCCGAGGCCAAGACATCCCCCTCCTCATTTCCTTTTGGAATGTTGATTCTGATCCAAGAATTCCCAGCTCTCCCCAGAGTCCCACGACCCTCTCGGCCCTGCAGAATGACGTCAGCTGCCGGGCATCTGGTAGCGATTACCCACCGGTGAGGGGGTTGCGTTGGGCCCCGGCAGCCTCCTTGGGCTCTAGGCAGCTGGTCCTTGTCTTGTGAAGGGGCCCAGCTGCTTCTGGCTCTCATTTCCTGTGGAGACTTTCTCACAGTCCCCGAGACCCCCGGACGCCTTGGGCTGTGGGAACGAGGCTGGCTTGGGAACGATGGGCTGCTCCCCCCAGGGCCCCACCTCTCCCATCCCCCATACCTCACAGGACCCTGTGTGCAGGCTACTTGGACCTGTGTGGGGTGAGGGCTGGGCCTAAGGGGGTCAGCTACCTCAACAGCTCAGATACCCTGTGTTTGTGCCACTAACAGGATGATGGCTGCATCTGCTTCACGGGGGCCTGGTGAGGCCTGGCTGTGGTGACAAGAGCGAGGCTCTTCCTGAGCCTGCACTGAGAAAGCCCAGAGCCTGGGAGCTGCTTGTGTAATAGGGAGGGAAACTGAGGCCCTCGGGCGGCTCTTGTACAGGGTCCAGCTTCTTACTTCTGGCCTAGAGTATGTTTGGGAGCCCCAGGGTCTTCTGTCTGTCCATGCCATTTCCTCCTCCACATCTTGGTTCTCTGCTCTAGTCGGTGAAGCTTAATTTTTCTTTCCCTCTCCTTCCCCTGTCTTCTTTCTTTCGTTTGCTCCTAACTTCTTCTTCTTCCTTCTCCTGCTCCTCCTTCTTCTTAGTCTTCTATTTTTGTGCTGCTATTGGGGTGTGGACCCAGGGCCAAGATGTTATCCCTTAGCTTTTTCCCTCAAGGCTGGCGCTCTACCACTTGAACCACAGCTCCACTTCTGGCTGTTTTGTGGTTAATTGGAGAGAAGAGTCTCAGACTTTCCTGCCCAAGCTGTCTTCAAACAGTGATCCTTCGATCTCAGCCTCTTATGTAGCTGGGATTACAGGCGTGAGCTACCAGTGCCTAGCTCTGCTTCTTATTTCCATCCAGGCCAGCCCTGTTCTAGTCCGAGCATCTGTGAGTCCTTGGTCCGGCCCCATGCTTCAGTTCACTGCTAGAAAAGTGGGGCCTCTAGCTCTAGCTCACACCGCAGGGATGCCCCCCTTGGACTCCTGAATAGCAGGTTCTGAGCTCTGAGTCTCAGGGTGCAGTTCTGGTGGGGTCAGCACCCTCAGCTCTGTCCTCCTCTGGGCCAGTGCCCTTTCCTCCACCCCAGCTGCAGGGAGGCCTGAGGGTACCACCCAGTGGAGGGCCAGGCTGTGTCTGGCTTGCTGGTGCCCATCTTAGGGGGCTGGAGAGGGACTGAAGCCCAGAACCTTCCCTGTGGAGACTCCTAGGCTGTGTCTGGGAGGGACTCTCCACGCTGGACCTGAAGCCAAAGGCAGCTGCTGCAGCTGGTGGGAAGCAGAGTGAAGGAGTGACATCTCAGTTTCCCAGGAGGGGCAGATGGGACATATCCGCTGGTGGAGGAGCTCCACACGGGACATGGATCCTTGCACCCTTCCTTGTCACGCGAGCCCATGGTGCTCCAGTGCAAGAGGTTCCCCACGTACCCATTTCACAGATGCAGAAGTTGAGCCTCAAGAGGAAGTGGGTGGGGTTGGAGAAATCTGAGAAGCAGGATGTAGAGGCTGGGGGTGTCTCTGCTCCAAATTCTGAGGGGCTGAGAGAGGGCAGACTTGCAGAGGGCAAGGTCATCCCTGTGAAGAAAAGCCAGGAGGGAGCTGGGGAGCCGCGTCTCCCCGCCCCCGCCAAATGTCTTGGAGATACTCAATATGTAGTATCAGTTATCACAGCAAATCAGTTAATTCAAGCAATTAAAGGGGTTGGTTATTTAAATAATTAATGTGGCTGATTAATTAGCCTGAGTTAGCTCAATTGTCACTATTAGTAATTAATTTCAACACTCATATCAGAGGGGAAGTGTGTCTTTTAAGTCCATAAAATGAGAAAATAATTAGTTAATTAATGGAGTAGATATTTGAAAATATTTAAATAAATGGTGGCGCCTGTGGCTCATGACTGTAATCCTAGCTACAGGAGGCTGAGATCTGAGGATCGCAGTTCCAAGGCAGCCTGGGCAGGAAAGTCTGTGAGAGACTAATCTCCAATTAACCACCAGAAAACCAGAAATGGCATGGTGATTCAAGTGGTAGAGTACTACCCTTGAGCAAGAAAGCTCAGGGATAGTGCCCAGACCCCTAGTTCAAGCCCCAGGACCAAATTAAATAAATCAATAGAGCTTTGATTCTTGGTTTTGGATCATTACAAGGTAAGGGAGAATGTTCTAGAACTCTCCAAGACAACTGGCAGCTGAAGGCTGAGTGACAATTACTTTGGCCATATGAAACAGAGAAGGGTCTAGGCAGAGGGAATAGTGTCATGTGCAAAGGTCCTGAGAAATCTGAGAAGGTTCTAGTACAAGGGAACAGTGCGTAGAGAGAGGAGGCCCAAGACAGAAGGATTAGACTTTGTCCTCAGGATGGTTGGGGCTGCTGTGACATGCATTCCCTCAAAGAAAAATGTAGGGGGCTTGGGATAGAGTTCGTGACAGAGCACTCGCTCTTTTTGATCAAGCCTAGCATGCTACCTCTTGAGCCACAGCTCCACTTCTGGCTTTTCTGCTGCTTAATTGGAGATAAGAGTCTCCTGGCCCTTCCTGCCTGGGGTGGCTTTGAACAGAGATCCTGAGATCTCAGCCTCTTGAGTAGACAGGCTTAGAGGCGTGATGATGGATTTTAAGTAGTCATGATCACTTTATGTTTGGGCAGTCTCCAAGGGCTGTGGATGATGGAAGGTGATGGGATTGAAACTCCCTGGCCTAGACCTCTGCCCTGAGCATGCTCATTGGCTCTGGCTACCACCCATGCTGGCTGCAGAGGCCGAGTCCCAGCCCCAAGGCAGTGCTCCTGCCCCAGAGCCGGAGGGGAAGTAGACAGGAAGCAAAAGGAAGCGCTGGGTGGATCTCAGTGTCCTGGCCAGTGTGTTCCCAGCAATAGGAGGATTTCCGGTCATGAATGTTCGGAAGTGATGGGATAAGACACCTCACCCGGGAAGGGTAGATGGAAGGCTCCTCCTCCACCCCACTCCCGCTGCTAGGGGGCCCAGAGGACCCAGAAGACCTTGGAAGTCTACTGTTGCCAGGCTGCAGCTTGAGGGACGAGGATTAGACAGCAGGAAGGCTGCTTATGCCAGAACCAGGAGCAGCTATCAGACAACTTAGCTTCTCAGTGAGGGGCCTCAGGAGCTGGAAGAACCTACAACTTTTTACCTAGTTTTGAATATTAAATTCCTGCTGGGCACCGCCGGTGGCTCACACCTGTAATCGTAACTACTCAGGAGGCTGAGATCTGAGGATCATGGTTCAGAGCCAGCCCAGGCAGTAAAGTCCATGAAACTCTGATCTCCAAAAACCAGTAGAAAACTGGAAGTGGCGCTGTAGCTCAAGTGGTAGAGCGCTTGCCTTGAGCTGAAGAGCTGAAGGACAGCACCCAGGCCCAGAGTTCAAGCCCAACAGCTGAAAAAAAAAAAAAAATCCTTCCCTGCCCATTTTGCAGATGGGAAGACAGGCCCTTCCTAGCCAGAGAACAAGGACCATGTGAAGATTTGGGCAAGAATATTTGAAGTGAAAAAATTTAAGTGTGTGCAAAGGCCCTGTGGCAGGCAGGAATGGGTTGGCAGAGGCCAGGGAAGCTGAGGCAGAATGAGGGACAGGGTGATGGAATGAGACACATTCGAGCATGTGGGACCTTATAGGTTAGGATACATGGTTTACACCTATTTACTGGCATAATAGTGGTTCTCCCTTTACTCTCACAAGGGAGAAAAGTTCTGACTTGGATGATAAATTACATTGCAATGGAGGAGAGTACAAACTTTGTTCTTCAAGAAATGAGAGGGCTGGGGACATGACTCAGTGGTACAGCAATTATCTTGCACAGCTAGGCTCTGGGATTTGATCCTCAGCACTTGGGGGGAGGATATGGTATCAGTGGCTCACATCTGTAATCATACTTACTCAGAAAGCTGAGATCTGAGGATCACGGTTCAAAGCCAGCCCAGGCAGAAGGTCCATGAGACTTTTATCTCCAATTAGCCACAAAAAGCCAGAAGTAGCCAAGTGCCAGTGGCTCATGCCTGTAATCCTAGCTACTCAAGAGGCTGAGCTCTAAGGATCTAAGGATTGTGGTTCAAAGCCAGCCCGGACAGGAAAAGCCACGAAACTCTCATCTCCAATAAACCAGCAGCAAACCACAAGTGGCTCAAGTGGTAAAGCATTAGCCTTGAGCTAAAGGACAGAACCCAGGTCAAGAGTTCAAGCCCCATGACTGACAAAAAAAAAAAGCCAGAAGTAGAGCTGTAGCTCAAATGGTAGCGCACTGGCCTTGAACACAAAACCTCAGGGATAGTACCCAGTCCCAGAATGTACGCACCAGGACCGGCAAAAAAAAGAAAGAAAGAAAGAAAGAAAGAAGAAGAAAGAAGAAAGAAAGGAAGAAGGAAAGAAAGAAAAAGAAGAGGAAAAAGAAAAAAAGAATTTAAGCCAGATGTGGTAGCACATACCTGTTGTCCCAGCTATACGAGAGGCTGAGAGAGGATCACTTGAGCCTAGAAGCTCAAGACCAGCCTGGAAAACATAGCAACAAGACTCTGTCTCAAAAAAAAAAAAGGAAGGAAGGAAGGAATAAACCAGGTTCTGGTGGCTGACACCTGTAATCTTAACTACTTTGGAGGCTGAGATCTGAGGATCTTTGTTAGAAGCCAGCCCAGTCAGACAAATCCATGAGACTCTTACCTCCAGTTAGCCAAAAAAGTCAGAACTGGAGGTGTGGCTCAAGTGGTACAGTGCCAGCCTTAAGCAAAAGTGCATACAAGACCTAGCATACACACACACACACACACACACACACACACACACACACGCACACGCCAAGAGAGATCTGGGTGCCATCTTTGGCTTTGGTTGAAACCTTAGGTGCTGTCTGGTGGCAGAGCAGAAGCTGCTGGGTGTGAGGAGAGGGTGGTGGGAGCTAGCCAGGAAAAGGCTGCCTAGTGCTGCCCCAGAGAAGAGGCAGGGCAGGCTGGGCCAGGGAGGTAGATACAGGAGAAAAGTAGCTGAGATCCATTCTGTTGTTTTTGTTGTTGTTGTTGTTGTTTTTTGTCGGTTGTGGGGCTTGAACTCTGGGCCTGGGCGCTGTCCTTCAGCTCTTCAGCTCAAGGCAAGCGCTCTACCACTTGAGCTACAGCGCCACTTCCGGTTTTCTGGTGGTTTATTGGAGATAGGAGTCTCACGGTCTCTCCTGCCGGGGCTGGCTTTGAA
>NW_012267271.1:4066451-4150231 GCF_000151885.1 Dipodomys ordii | reverse complement strand
CGGTCTCTCCTGCCGGGGCTGGCTTTGAACCGCGATCCTCAGATCTCAGCCTCCTGAGTAGCTAGGATTACAGGCGTGAGCCACCAGCGCCCGGCTCTGAGATCCATTCTGAAAGGACAGGGGCGGATCTCCTGGTGGACTGGCTATGGCATGGGAGCCAAGCAGGAGGCACAAGAAGGATGGGGCTGACTTCAGCTGAGCCCCGAGGAAGAGAGAGTGGGAGGATGCACAGCTCTGCTGTACGGGACAAGTGGCAGAGCACCAGGACTGCGCTACTGGGCCATGGTGTGGAAGGGGTGGGCCAGGTTACGTCAGTGGAGAGAGCTGGGATTAAGGCTGTGACTAGGGGCAGTGGCTCCTAGTGGCCCTCATGAGGGAGGGAGGTTGGACTGACAGCCGCCTCCAGCCCTCAGCCAGTGCAGACTCCATCCCTGCCGCCCTGAAGGCAGAGGGAGCTGTGACTAGGTAGGGGCAGGGGGCTGAGTCCTCGCCTGGGCCCCCAGTGTTTAGAGTTGGGGGTGTGGGCTGGGAGCAGGGACAGGACCGGAGGGCAGCAGGGAGGAAGGGAAGAACCTGGACAGTATCGCGTCCTGAGCTTGCCGGCTCAGCAGCTGGTGGTCCTCACTGTCTGAGTCCTCCACCACTTGAGGAGGCCAAGGCTGCCGTTGTTCTTGGCTTTACAGACAGAACGCAGGCTAAGAGAGGTGAGAGCATTTCTCCAGTGATGCATAGCTCTGGGGTAGAGGGCAGCCAGGCTGGTAGACTCCAGGAAGTCCAGGGATGAGGCTTTGGGATGCAGGGGGGGAGGGGGCAGTGCTAGGACTGGGGACTCACCTCTTTTCTCTTTGTTCCAGAGCTGCTGGAGAGCCTGAGGCTGCTGGAGACTATGTGAAGGTAGGAAGGACTCAAGGGGTTAGGCATGGGTTAGGGGACACTGGAGGGCTCAGAGCCTCATCAGGAGGGGCTGTCCCCAGGGGGACAGGGTCAGGGGTCAGGCAGCACTTGGGTCTGGTTTCACTCTGAGCAGCTTCTTTCCTTGTCTGTCACTGTTCCCTGCTGGCCTCAAGCTCAGACCAGGCCCCACCTACCTGCCAGCAGCTGGGCTGGGAGGGGACAGGAGTGAGGAGCAACTTAGATCTTCAGCATGGTGTATGGGTATGGGCTGGGGGGATGTGCACAACGCATGCTTATCAAACTTATTTATTTAAGTTTTAGTGTATTCTCATGGTACTGGAGATTGAAGCCAGGTCTAAAAGTCTACTGCTTCAGCCACATGCCAGCCCTTCATTTGTTTGAGACACTACTTCCAAATGAAGTGGGCGTGTGAGGGGGGGCGGGGGGTGGTGACAGAGCTTGATTTAGTGCTCTACCACTTTGAACCATGGCACCACTTCCATTTTTCTGGTGGTTGGAGATAAGAGACTGTCTGGGCTGGCTTTGAAGTGTGATCCTCAGATCTCAGCCTCCTACATAGCTAGGATTATAAGCATGAACCATTGCTGCCCAGCCTAAGTGAAGTGTGTTTGATTTAGTGGTAACATTAATAATTCTAAATAACATTTTTAGTATCTGCTATATGCAGGTGTCGTGCTGCTACTGGGCACTGTGTGTGTGTGTGTGTGTGTGTGTGTGTGTGTGCGCGTGTGTGCGCATGTGCACACGTGGCATACGCACATCAGACCTGGGGCTTGAACTCAGACTCTAGGTGCTGTCTCTGAGCTTTTTTGCTCAAGGCTAGTGCTCTACAACTTTAGCCAGTCTCCAGCCTTAATTAAAGATAAGAGTCTCACAGGACTTTCCTACCTCAGCTGGCTTTAAACTTCAGTCCTCAAATCTCAGCCTCTGGAGTAGCTAGGATTATAGATGTGAGCTCCCAGCACCTGAGTTTTAGTCCCAGATCTGTGACTGAACTGAGCCTCAGTGTGTGCTCATGTGTCTGAGGACCACCTTGTCTGCAGCAGGGCAGGCTGGCAGGTCTCCTGTCCTCAGGGACATTCATCTCATCACCCTAATTGTTGATGATGCGCAAGGCTGCCTCTACTATCGCCAGAGTATAAGAGGCCATGACTCTCAGCCGGGGAGCTGGGAGAAGGCCAAGGAAGGTTTTCTGCAGGGGAAAGCATTGAAGCCAGGCCACTGCAGTTGGCCAGTAATATTCCCTGTCACCTCTCCATGAGAGAGCAGCTGGGCAGAGATGGGCTGGAGGGTATTCCGGGCAGAGCCAGTCAGAAGGCAAGCTAGGGGCACCTCAGAAGTCAGCCTGATCCTCCTGAGCTCGGGGGGGGGGGAGCTTGAGAGACCCAAGCAAGGGGAATGGGACATCAGGGCAAGATTCAGTACCCGGCTTATCCTGGCTGCCTGGCAAGGTAGTGAGACATTGAGAGGTTGTTAGATATCTATTTCTCCCTTTAGTTTATGGAGTTTAAAACATGAATATGTGTGTATGTGTGCCAGTACTGGGGCATGAACTTGGCCGGCAGTCTATTACTTAAGCCTCCTGGAAGAAGTCTCTTGGACTTAGGCTGGGAATGTGGCTTAGTTATAAAGTGCTTGCCTAGCATGCTTGAAGCCCTGGGTTCGATTCCTCAGTACCACATAAACAGAAAAAGTTGGAAGTAGCACTGTGGCTCAAGTATTAGCCTCTAGCAAAAGAAACTCAGGGACAGTGCCCAGACCCTGAGTTCAAGTCTCAGGACTGGGGAAAAAAAGAAGTCTTTTGGACTTGTCTGCCTGGGTTGACTTTGAATTATGATCCTCAGATCTCAGCCTCCTCAGTAGCTAGGATTACAATGTGTGAGCCGCTGACGCCCAGCTATAAAAAAATTATGTATGTGTGTGCGTGCACACATGTGCACATGTACATATGCATGTGATTCTGGGACTTGAACTCAAACCTAGAATGCTCTCCTTTAGCTTTTCAAGGCTGGTACTCTACCATTTGAATCACAGCTCTATTTCTGGCTTTTTGTAGATTACTTGGAGATAAGAGTCTCTCAAGACTTTTCCTGCCTCATCGGGTTCAAAACTTGATCCTCAAATCTCAGCTTCCTAAGTGGCTAGGATTACAGGAGCCTGGAAAAATGCTGATTTTTTCAAAACATCCTGTAATACTTGCTCACTGGAGCTGATTAAGCAATCCCCAAAGGCTACAGTCAAAGGAATATTAGTTTTATTTTTGAAGCACCCAGTGAAGGGTGGCATTCTCGGGCTTATGAATGTACCTTGGCTGGCTAGAAGGGCTTATCTTGGAAGAGGCAGCTTCTAGAAGACTCCGAAGTTCCCAAGCCATGATACAAATGCTTGGATCTGAAGGAAAGAATTCTAAAATTCCAAGACCATACTCAGGAGCTTCAGGCATATTTACAGAAAATAACAGGGACACCGAAAGGTAGACTCACCTGCCTGAGATCACACAGCCTGAGGGAAGGATTTGGATATGGGGTCTGACTGATGTTGAATCAGCAATGATACTCATTGTAGCTATGATTCTAGGATTAAAAAAAAAAGTCCAGATTTTGAAAAATGGCAACTGCTTACTTGAGCACTTACTTCATGCTGGTAACAGTCATGCATCAGCTCTGACAGCTCTTACAAAGTTCTGAAAGGAAAAGCCGGAGGTTGTTTCTCTGCTTAAAATTCCCAGTGGAACTGGGCCCCAGTGGCTCACACCTGTAATCCTAGGCTGGGAGATGAGGATCACTGTTTTAAGCCAGCCCAGGAAGGGCAGGGAAGTCCAGGAGACTCATCTCCAACTAACCAACAAAAATGCAAGTGGAGGCCTGGCTTAAGTGGTAGAGTATCAGCCTTGAGCAAAAGAAGCTCAGAGATAACACGCAGGCCCTGAGTTCAAACCCCAGTATTGGTGCACTGCCACACACACACACACACACACACACACACACACACACACACACACCATAAATAAAAACAAAAAGTTCTGCAAGGTTCAGATCTTCGCTGCGTTTTCCAGCTGTGTTCCCTGCCCGTCCAGGGCTCCCTGGGTTGGGGAGACCATGAGTTTAGGGAGAGGCAGGTGACCTCAGCATGGCCCCCCAAACCATTGAGCCTGACCTGTAAGCCCAACGCCTTGTTCCTGTGACTCTCCCCGGCCACAGCGGATTCTGCAAACGCACACAGGGATTTTTCCAGCTTTAGATAAGATTTGACGAAACTGGGGGCGTTCGGGGGTCCGTGGGCAGCGGGCAGGTAGCGACCCCCCCTGCCCCGGCCCACCTCGGCCCTCCTCAGCCCTAGCTGGGTCCTTGGTCCCGCGCCTGGGCTCCAGGCAGCCGTGCGGTGCGGGGCTGGGAGGGGGGTGGGAGGGGGCGGGGGGCTGGGCGCAGGGGGCGGGCAGAGGGAGGAACAATGGCCCCCTCCCCTCGCCGGGCGGGAGGGTGGGGTCTCCCCGCCCCGCCTCCGCTCCTCCCCCGATCAGGCGATGAGGTAATCGCGCCGCGGAGAGGCACGCGCCGCGCCGCCGGTGCCCAGCAGCTCGGTCCCCACGCCCCTGGATCCCCGCGCCCCTGCCCGGCCGGCCGCCCCCCGCGCGCCCCTGGGCTTCCTGGCCCCGGCCCCGGCCCCGCCATGACCGAGCGGTGCAGCCTGTGGAGCGCCCTGTCCGCCGCCGCCTGCTGCTTCTACCGCGGCTCCTTCGTGCAGGTGCAGGTGAGGGGCGGCTCCGGGCTGGGACCCTCTGGCCGCAGTGCCGGGGTCTGAGATCCCTGGGATCGCAGCCCCGCGCAGCCTCCCGGGCCGGGCCGGGCCGGGGGTGGTGGGCTGAGGCTGGAGGCGGGGTCCCCATCCTCACCTCGGGATGCCCAGATGCCCCGACCCGGGGGCTGGGGTTCGGCCGCCACTCCCCGGAGGCCGGCCCTGGCGGGTCTGGTCTTGCCTCCCGGTCCTCCTCCTCAGGAGGCAGCGGCAGAGCTCGGACGCGGTCCTGGGAAGGGGTCCTCCAGCGGGCACTCGGGTCCCGGCGGCTGACCCCGGCAGCCCCGCTCCCCATTGTACCGCGGGGGCTGAGTGCGGGGGGCGGAACTAGCAAGGGGGCTCTGCGGGTGCTGCGGTGGGGACCAGGGACGCCCCACACCTTGTCCCCTCAAGGTGGGCTTAGGACGCGGGTCCCAACACGGCTGCTGGGCAGCGCCGGACGGCTCGGCGGTGAGGGGGTTAAACGGAAGGGGGCGGAGGGGGCCCGACCCCGCCTCTCCACCAGCAGCTCCCGGGGACGGCTCTGCCTGGGCTCGGGACCCCTAAGGGAGCTCCAGAGAGGTGGCTGGAGACGGGCTGGCGGGAAGGGACCAGGGCTTTGCCCGGGGGTGCCTGCGCCCCCCGCCTCTCTGGCCCCAGGGAGACACGGGTGGGTGGGTGCAGCTCTCTGCGCCCCTCGCTCACACGCGCTCCTAGCCTGGCTGAATGACAGCCGCCGGCCTCCGAGCGCAGCATCCCCGCGCCAGCCAATCAGGAGCGCGCAGGCTGAGGCGGTGAGGTCATCTCTGGCCAATGGCAGTGCGCGCAGCCCAGGGATGCAGCATTGGAGCCCCAGCCTCCCCGCCCCTCCCCACCAACTCCTGGGAGCCTGGGACCCTGAGGACGAGGGTGAGGTGGAGGGCAGAGGGGCCCCAGGGCTTGCCACCGTCCGCTGTGTGGATTAATCCGGTTCGCCCCCTACTCCTAAATTCTGAACACTGAGGAAAGACTGGAACCACAGCCCAGTCTCCCAGTACTGCTATAGACCCGGCTACTGGGGCCCCGACAGGAAGTGACTGGCTCAAGGTCACACAGTGGCAGATTCTTAGGGCTCTTGGCCTCATCCCCTTGGCCTCCTATCCCTCTAGCTCCAGCATGGAACTGGGGGAAGTTCCCATTGTGTACACTTTGTTAAGAAGAACCCTGGGAAACACTTTTCTAGCTCCTTGTTCGGGGTATCCCCAGTTTTATTCTTCCCAGGAGCTGAGGAGGAAGGTCCATGCTGTTTATAAGCACTTTGGACTGAGAGGGAGGGGGACAGGAACCCTCAAGAATAGAAGCCCCTTGGAGATGTATGGATAGCTGAGAAATGAACCAATTTCAGCCAAGCCTTGGCGGATCGTGCTCAGCTGTGGGCAGAGGATGGGCAGAATTCCCCTCCGCAGGCCCAGCCTTTCCCCCGAGCACCTGTACAAGCCACCCACTCCTACCATCTGTCCACAGAACTCTGCCTGCTCCTTGAAGCCCAAATTTTCACGGGCCCATTGCCAAATGGCTTTTGTGCCAAACTAACCCCCCCCAAGAAGATTCTAGCATCCTCCTAGATCTCTGTGGTTCCTTGGTGCTCTTTCCTCACACCCCTTCAGTGTCCACACAGATATCTCTAGCAGGCCCTGCCCTGCCTTCCTCCTGCTATTTCCTGAAGACACAAAGCTACACTCCACCGTAAACAGGAGCTGACCCAACTTTCAGCATCCTTTTGTGTGTCTGCTGTGACCTCAGGGATTTCCAGCTCTCCAGGAAGCCCCCAACGCTGCCGCACCTGCCCCTGCCGCTCACAACTCCTTTGAAGCTTCTCATTCTCCTCACTCTCTACCTCTGGTCCTTGACTTTGTCTGCAGGGTCCTAACTTCTTCCATCAAGCTCTTCCCTGCCCACCTGCCCTCCCTTGTGCTTTTGCTTGGATTTGCTGATCCTCTTTGTGCTTAGTAGAAACATCCTCTCTTTTGGAGAAGGAGCCCCTGACTCTGCTCTGACTGGGAAGGAGGGAGGCCCTCAGTAAATCCCTAAACATTTAGAAACCTGGGGTTCAGTGTCACTATCTTTATGGGCATCCCAAAAGGCCAAAGGACCATCCTAGTTGCCTTGGGCCTCAGCCGCAGCCCAGAACCTGAGATGGAGCTAGTCAGTGTTGCATGAGAGAGTAGAAGAGTCTAGAAATATTAGGAGCTGGAATCATGGTGTCCAGGGAGAGTGCCAATCAGGGTAGCCAGGCAACATGGGGGCGGAGCCACTGAGTGAGGACCTGAGATGAGTGGCAGGTCTGAGGAGGTTGGGCGTGGTGCACAGGATGCTTGGTCTCTGGGGAGGAGAGGTGTTGGGAAGAGACTCAGCTTCTTTCCCTGGCCTGTCCTCTTCTATCTTTTGGATCTCTTTCCTAGAGCAGCCATTTTTTGAGGCCTGGAGTTGGAGGAAGAGAAAGTTCGGCATCCTTTACATTCTCACAGTGATGTGGGTGTCCAAGTGCGAGCTGCCCTGTTCTGAATGTCCTGGCTATGGAGTGAGGCAGGCCTTATCCTTGCAGCCATTTTCCTGAGGAAGAACTCAAGGCCCAGATGACTCACATGACACAGTCAGCCAGGGTCAGGCTGGGCTGTATGGTGGGGGTGTGCCTCATGGTGGGGCTCCCATCTCCTGACAGTATGTAGGAGCCCTCTGGGATTGGATGACCTCTAGAAGCAGGCCACGTAACCAGGAAACCATGGGCAGGAGGGAAGATCACACTGTGGGCATTTTCTTCAATGCTGGGCTTCCCAGCTGAGCTGTAGTTTCCAAATTTGGTGAGGGTCCCTTGAGTTGGAAAGGGGCACGGGCGGGGCTGGGAAGGTGGCTCAGCGGTAGTGCGCTTGCCTTGCATGCACGAGGCCCTGGGTTCAATTCTCCAGCACCACATAAGCAAAAAGAAAAAAGCTGAATGTGGCACGGTGGCTCAAGTGGTAGAGCGCTAGCTTTGAGCTGAAGAGCTGAGGGACAGCGCCCAGGCCCAGAGTTCAGGCCCCACAACCGGATCCAAAAAAAAAAAAAAGAAAGGGGCACGGGCCTGGGGAACTGAGCTGCATGATGACCACATCTGTATAGCCCCCTGCTCCTGAGCATGGCTGCCTCCCACCCTTGCACTGGGCAGCCCACCTTCCAGAATGAATTCTAGGCCATCTGGCTGTCTGTGTCCATACCTGAGCTTCTGTCCATACCTGTGCCTCCCCTTCCAGACTCACCTGTAGAAATCTCCTTCTTCTTATTTTAAGATCAAGGTGGTGGTCAAGCACTCATCACTCATCCCTGAAATCCTAGCTACTCAGGAGGCTGAGATCTGACTATCAAGATTCAGAGTCAGCCCAGGCAGGAAAGTCTGTGAGACTCTTATCTCTAATTAACCAACAGAAAACCAGAAGTAGAGCTGTGGTGCAAAGGGGTAGAGTTCTAGCCTTGAGCAAAAAGAGAGAGGGACAATACTCAGGCTCTGAGTTTAAGCCCCATAACACTCTTCCTCCCTCCCCCTTACACACACACACACACACACACACACGCACGCACACACACACACACACACACACACACACGCACGCACACACACACACACACACACACACGCACGCACGCACCAGAGTTCAAGCCCAGGCTTCTGGCCTATGCTCCCTGCCTGGCTTAGACTTAACCACCTCCTTTAGAAGAGCCTCAAGCTCTGCCGCTGTCCAGCTCCATGGTGCTGACTACACCCAGCTCAGATGCTGCTGTTGTCTGGCTGGGAACACAGTCTGAATGCTTTAGGGGAAACAGTTGAGATTTTTGACATTTCTTTCTTCCAGCTGGGACAGGTATCCATGGGTAAGGCCATTTCTGGCAGGTCTCTAGTGCTCCAGCATTCTAGGGCAGAAGTTTACATGGGGTAGAGTGAAGTCAAGAGGGAGGGAAAGAGTGCTTTAGGTGTGACTCTGGTAACAGCGCCTGTTTAGCAAGTGCTAGGCCTTGAGTATCACCAAAAATAAGAGGAAGGGAAAAGGGGGGCTTTGCTAGGCACTGCTGACTCACACCCATCATTCTAGCTATTTAGGAGGCTGAGATCTGATCTCAGTTCCAAGCAAGTTTGGGCAGACAAATTCAAGAGACTTTTTTTTTTGGGGTGCGTCCTGGAGCTTGAACTCAGGGCCTGGGCACTGTCCCTGAGGCTCTTTTGCTCAAGGCTAGTGCTCTACTACTTGAGCCATAGCACCACTTCTGGCTTTTTCTGTGCATGTGATACTGAGGAATCACACCCAGGGCTTCATGCATGCTAGGCAAACACATTACCACCGAGTCACCTTCTCAGTCCTCCAAGAGACTTTTATCTCAATTAACTAGCAAAAAGTCAGAGGTCAAGCGGTGGCTCAAGTTGTATAGCACCAGCCTTCTTTTTTCTGGTCCTGGAGCTTGAACTCAGGGCCTGGGCACTGTCCCTGAGCCTCTTTGTGCTCAAGGCTAGCTCTCTACCACTTGAGCCACAGTGCTACTCATAAACATAATACACACTGAAAAGAGAGCTTTGAGTCAATGCTAACTCTTGTTGTTTCCTGTCCAGTTCTCCAAGGAGAAGTACATCCTCGACTCTTCACCAGAGAAACTGCACAAGGAGCTGGAGGAAGAACTGAAGCTCAGCAGCACAGACCTCCGCAGCCATGCCTGGTACCACGGCCGTATCCCCCGAGAGGTGAGCAGGCCCTTGGGTTGGAACCACAGCTTTGCCTAGACCCTTCCACATACCTCAGCCAGCCCCAGCCCCTGGCTCCAGTCACCACATAGGTTTTGATCTGTTCCTTGATAGTTTTAGTTCAAGAGGGATGGGATTAATTACAGCTTTGCAGTTTGGGGCTGTGTGACCTTGAAAGAGTTGCTTCACATCTCTGAGCCCTAATGTCCTCATCTATACCATAAAGAGTAATACGAGTTATGACCCTAAGGGTTATTGGAAGAGTAAATGAAATAATTCAAAGTGCCTAACATAAGGTCTAACTCTGGTGACTCAATGAATATTATTGTTATGACTTATTATTACTTGTTATTCTATTATTATTGGTCTATATACATCAGTCTCTTGTGGGTTTGGTTAGTGGGTATCTGTCTTTGGACTACCCAGTTTGTTTGTTTTTGTCAGTTGTGGGACTTGAATTCTGGGCCTGGATGCTGTCCCTCAGCTCTTCAGCTCAAGGCGAAAGCTGTTGAGCCACAGCACCACGTCTGGTTTTCTAGTGGTTTATTGGAGTTAAGAGTCTCACAGACTTTCTTGCCAGGCTGGCTTTGAACCATGCACAATCCTCAGATCTCAGCCTCCTGAGTAGCTAGAATTACAGGCATGACCACTGGTGCCTGGCTGAACTACTCAGTTTTGATGGGTTACCTGATCCTTTTGTCACCCACACTGTATCTTGGCCAAACACTTGCCCTACCAGGCCCTGGGCTAAAAGAGGTGGTGGCTTTCCTGCAGGGCTGGGGGCTCTGGGTGGATGCTGAGAAGCAGGCCTACAGTCAGAGCCTGGGGAGAGAAGTATACAAGTGGAGAGCTGCACAAAGAGCAGTCTGGCCCTAAGGTGGTCCCTGGGGGGTGGGGGTGGGCTGGGGCAGACTCACCAGAGAAAGCAGCTTGAGGCAGATACAGAGGCTGAGAATGGATAGGTCTGAGCCCTGGGTCTCTGTGCTATCCAGTCAGGGCCTCACGCCTTCCCATTCATGAATCTCCTGTCCCAGACTTGGTCCTGGCTGAGTGGTGCTATCCCTGACCCCAGGCTTTAGATGTCAGTTTTCTGGATTGTCTACATTCTGGGTGTGGCCTTGGCATCCCCTGTAACCCTTTGGTGGTCCCTGTAGCCTGGATCTGGCCCTCTTCTATCCCCGTCACCCTCCAGCCTCCCTGTGCCTCCCACAGGTCTCTGAAACCCTGGTGCAGCGCAATGGTGACTTCCTCATCCGGGACTCGCTCACCAGCCTGGGGGACTACGTGCTCACGTGCCGCTGGCGCAACCAAGCCTTGCACTTCAAGATCAACAAGGTGGTGGTGAAGGCTGGCGAGAGCTACACCCACATTCAGTACCTGTTTGAGCAGGAGAGCTTCGACCACGTGCCTGCCCTGGTGCGGTATCATGTGGGCAGCCGCAAGGCTGTGTCTGAGCAGAGCGGGGCCATCATCTACTGCCCAGTCAACCGCACCTTCCCGCTGCGCTACCTCGAGGCCAGCTACGGCCTGGGCCAGGGCGGTGGCAAGGCTGCCAGCCCCGCCAGCCCCTCCAGCTCCAAAGGCAGCCACATGAAACGGCGCAGTGTCACCATGACCGATGGGCTCACCGCCGACAAGGTCACGCGCAGTGACGGCTGCCCCACCAGGTCAGCTGGGCTCCATCGGCCCATTTGTCCATGAGAGGCTGGCGAGTGCTTGCTAGGACTGGGGCTTGAACTCAGGACCAGGATGTTTTTCCTTAGCTTTTGTGCTCAAGGCTGGCATTCTACCACTTGAGTCACACCTCCACAGCTAACTTTTTACTGGCTCATGGAGATAAGAATCTCACAGACTTTCTTGCCTGGGCTGACTTCAAACTCTGATCTCAGCTTACTAAGTAGCTAGGACTGCAGGCATGAGCCACCAGTGCCTGGCTCAGAAATGTGTTCATGATACCTGTTTGTTCCTGCAGCCGGGTAAGATCAAGTTCAAACCCAGGAAAGGGTGGAACAGCTAATATTTTCAGGGAGCCTACTGCTCCAGCTCCGTGTCAACTCTTACTGCCTGGGAGCGGGGAGACATGTCCAGCCCCTACTTTATAGCTGTAGAGGAAGGCTTACACCGGGGAAGCCAACAGCTGGAGTGTAGCAGCATTCAGATTTGAACCCAGAACTTGCAGACTCTAAAGCCTGTTCTCTTCATTTTTGCAAACAGCTTCCCTGGCTCTTTGCAGACAGGCTCACTGTCTCATGTCCCCAGCATTGGGTAGGCCTTCATCTCCATCTCCCTGAGCTCTAGGGTTGGGTGCTACCAGCCAAGGACTTGATGGATAGGTAGGCTGGCAGTGGTATGCTTGGTTTGTGGGGTAGAACCAGTGATGTCAGGATCTGCAGGCCACACTCACTCTTGTGCTGAGATATCCAGAGTCTGTGGAGACTGCTGGAGCAGCAAGGGGGCGCCATTAGATTCCCCACCCTTCCTGGCTAGCCCCAATCTCCAGGACCTTCTCTCGAGTTTTCTGAGGAAGGGTCCTAGGAAAGGGAAGGTTGTGGACTGCGCAAAGGCTTCCGCCCCCACAGGGGATAGTGTACCTTGCGAGCTTGGAGCGTGGATACAATTGTCCAATTTGCACAAAGGTACCTTGTGCGAGGAACAGCAGAGTTCTGGCTGTGTGTCCCTTCCTCCCCGGGACAGGAGAGACACAGAGAAGCCTGATGGAGCCTGATGGGCTCCGTGGGGTGTGTCCACCCTTGTCTTGGCTTTGTGAGAGGAGGCTGATTGGGATGCAGAAAGAGTGCAAGGAAATATGGGGGGGATACCAACTAGAACCCCCCGGGCAGTGCCAGCTGACCCCCGCTGTCCTGCTGCACCTTCCTCCCCTAGCTCTTAGGTTTTGTACCTGGCCATTGAGAGATAGAATCTGACAATTCCCAAGCCTTTTCTGCTTCTGAAGTTCAGAGGGCAGAGGGGAGGCTGGGGGTCCCAGGAGCAGGCTGAGACCTCTGACCTCTGCTCCTACTCATGGCAATGTCTCCCCCTAGCACGTCCCTGCCACACCCCCGGGAGTCCATCCGCAACTGTGCCCTCAGCATGGACCAGATTCCCGACCTGCACTCGCCCCTGTCCCCCATCTCCGAGTGCCCCAGCTCCCCAGCCTACAGCACTGGTAAGAGCAACAAAGAGGGGGGCAGACAGCGGGGCTGCCGCTGGGGATCTGTTACCCAGATGTCATCATGTCATCATGTGCTCTGTCCTCCAGAACCTTCTGGTAGAATGGCTGTTGTGTTCATTCAGCCTCATTCATCAGGCCTCTGTTAACCACCAGACACTGAATGAAGTGGGCTTCTGGTGTGTGTGTATGTGTCAGCCACCTGAAGCGACCCTCAGCTCCTCCCACCCCCCAGCCAGTTCTGCTGCACTGATTGGTTAGGACTCTGCCAACTTAATGCAGCCTTTGCTACAAAGGGCTGGCTCAAGCCAGGTTGGCTGGGCCTTATTTTTATTTATCTATTTTTGTGCCAGTATCGGGGCTGGAACTTAGAACCTTGTATTCTTGCTCAGCTTCCTTACTTATGGCTGGCACTCTTACTACTTGGACCATGCTTCCAGTCCAGCATTTTGCTGGTTAACTGGAGATGGAATCCTGAGAACTTTTCTGCCTAGACTGGCTTCAAACCAAGATCCTCTAAGTCTCTCAGCCTCCTGAGTCCATTGGGAGCCACCCGCCCACAAATTATTTATTTATTTCTGTGCCTGTACTAAAACTTAAACTCAGGGCCTAGACATTGTGTCTTAGCTTTTTTGGTTCAAGGCTGCCACTTTACCACTTGAGTCACAGCTCTACTTCTGGCTTTTTGGTGGTTTGTTGAAGAGTCTCACAGTCTGCCTAGTTGGCTTTGAACCATGATCCTCAGATCTCAGCCTCTTGAATAACTAGATTACAGGTGTGAGCCACCAGTGCCTGGCTCTTGTTTTTGTTTGTGTTTGAGGCAGAGTCTGCTATGTATCTCAGGCTGGCCTTGAATTTGAGATCCTTCTGCCTTAGCCTTCTGTCAGGATTACAGCCATGTACCACCATGCCCAGCTTTACTTTTGTTTGTTATTGTTGTTGCTTATTTTTCTCTCACTACTGAAGACTGAACCTCTGGCTTCACATATGCTAGGCAAGCACTAGGTCACTGAACTGTATCACCTTTTTTTTTTTTTTTTGGGTCCTGCCATGGGGCCTGAACTCTGGGCCTGGGCGCTGTCCCTCAGCTCTTCAGCTCAAGGCTAGCACTCTACCACTTGAGCCACAGCACCACTTCCAGATTTTTTTTTCTGCTTAGGTGGTTCTGAGAAATCGAACCCAGGGCCTCCAGCATGCAAGGCAAGCGCTCTACCACTGAGCCACCTTCCCAGCCCCTATTTATTTGTCTTTGATATAGTGTCTCACCAGATTGTTTAGGCTGGCCTTGAACTTGTGCACTTTGTGCCTTAGCCTCCCAAGGACTGGGATTACAGGTGTGAACCACAAACCCATCTTGCTTCTGATTTTTTTGTTTGTTTTTGCCAGTCATGGGGCTTGAACTCAGGACCTAGGCACTGTCCCTAAGCTTCTTTTCCTCAAGGCTAGCACTCTACCACTTGAGCCACAGCACCACTTCTGGCTTTTTCTGTTTATGTGGTACTGAAGAATCAAACGCAGGACTTCGTGCATGCTAGGCAAGCATTGTACCACTATTGCTTCTGATATTTGAGGATGGTTTTACTGTGTTTTGACCAGTAGGTTCCCAACTGTCACCATATCTGGGCACATGACACATATCCAGTAAACCATGATTGCTGGTACATTGAAACATGATGACACAGGATGTAATGAACTCTACAAGTGCTTAGCTTCCTGGGGCCTCCTGCGAGCAGTTCAGTGGCTCCCCAGGCTTCAGTGGCCGAATGGCAGGGGGATGCCAGCCCCTGCCGCCCAGGGCCTTGCAGCGTATCACTGAAGGCCAGTCAGTCTGCCAGAGCGTGGTGGGACTGCTCACTACCATGCGCAGTAGTAGAACCTATTCTCTGGCAAACAGGGATGGGAGGACTGTACTTTGTGCGGAGATTGTGGTAATCAGTCTTCTCTTGCTCCTTTCTGCAGTAACCCGTGTCCACGCTACCCCTGCAGTCCCTTCTGCCACAGCTTTGCCTGCTTCCCCTGCCATCCGCCGCTCCAGTGAGCCCCAACTATGTCCCGGAAGTGCTCAGAAGCCCTCTGGGGAACTGGACAAGGGCTCTCATGCCAGCCCCTCACATACCCTCAGCAAGGCCTCCCCCTCACCATCCCTCAGCAGCTACAGTGACCCGGACTCTGGCCACTACTGCCAACTTCAGCCGCCTGCCCGTGGCAGCCGAGACTGGGCAGCGGTGGGCACCTCCAGTCAGCAGGCCAGGAGCTACGGGGAGAGGCTAAAGGAGCCATCGGAAAATGGGGCCTCCGAGGGGGACTGGGGCAAGGCCTTCACAGTCCCTGTCATGGAATCCAGCTCTTCCTTCAACCCAGCCACCTTCCAGTCCCTTCTGATTCCCAAAGACAACCGGCCACTGGAGGTGGGCCTTCTGCGCAAGGTCAAGGAGCTGCTGGCAGAGGTGGACGCCCGGACGCTGGCCCGGCATGTCACCAAGGTTGACTGCCTGGTAGGTGGAGGGTGTGTGCTGGGGTGGGGACAGCACCTTGGTCTCTGGGTTTAGGACTAGGAATCAAGTGGTAAGGGACTGGCTTCCAGATGCCAGGTCTAGTGATGCCCAGGCCTGGATTCTGGTTCCATAGCTAGCCTGTACCTGCTCTGTGACTTGGCCGGTCATTTTGTCACTCTGGGTCTCTTATTTCCTCCTTAAAAGGAATGCTACTGGGAGCTGGGCGCCAGTGGCTCATTTCTGTAATCCTTAGCTACTCAGGAGGCTGAGATCTGAGCATTGCAGTTCAAAGCCAGCCCAGGCAGGAAAATCTGTGAGACTCTTATCTCCAATAAACCACTAGAAAACCAGAAGTGGCGCTGTGGCTCAAGCAGTAGAGCGCTCGCCTTGAGCTGAAGAGTGCAGTGACAGTGCCCAAGCCCAGAGTTCAAGCCCCATGACCAGAAGGAGGAGGAGGAAGAGGAGAAGGAAGAGGAGGAAGAAGAAATGCTACTGGGCATCAATGGCTCACACATGTAATCCTAGCTACTCTGGAGGCTGAGATCTCAGGATCACAGTTCAAAACCAATCTGGGCAGACAAATCCAAGAGACTCTTATCTCCAATTAATCACTAAAAAGCTGGAGTAGAAGTGTGGCTCAAGTGATAGATGACCAGCCTTCAGCAAAAAAGCTAAGAGAGGGAGAACCCTGAGTTCAAGTTAAAAAAAAAACAACACAAAAAACAAGGGGATGGGAATGTGGCTCAGTGGTAGAGTGCTTGCCTAGCATGCATAAAGCCCTGGGTTCAATTCCTCAGTACCGCATACACAGAAAAAG
Organism: Dipodomys ordii; assembly: GCF_000151885.1. Taxonomy (NCBI): domain Eukaryota; kingdom Metazoa; phylum Chordata; class Mammalia; order Rodentia; family Heteromyidae; genus Dipodomys; species Dipodomys ordii. The sequence continues at coordinate 4,134,317 of NW_012267271.1, read as the reverse complement.
CTGGAAGTGGCACTGTGGCTCAAGTGCTAGCTTTGAACAAAAGAAGCTCAGGGACAGAGCCCAGGCCCTGAGTTCAAGCCCCAGGAATAGCCAAAAAATAAATAAAAACACAAACAACAGTCCTGGGGCATGGCTCAAGTGGCAGAGTGGCTGCATTGTAAGCACGATGCCCTAAGCTCAGACTTCAATGCTACCAAAAAATTAAAAAATCAAAAGACAAGTCCAGGTATGGAGGCTTGTACCTATAAGCCCGCTACTTAAGAGACAGAGGCAGGAAGATTGTAGTTTGAATCTAGCTTGTGCAAAAGTGTAACCCCCTATCTGAAAAATAAAAGCAAAAAGACCAGGGGTTTGATTGCTTGCCAATAAGTGTGAGGCCCTGAGTGAAATCCTCAAGCACAGCAAACAAAACAAAATAACAACAACAAAGGGAGACTCAAGCAGGGCATTACTACTTTGAGACTAGCTTAGGCTATGGAGTGAGTTTGAAACCAGACTGGACCACAGAGGAAGACTCTCTCTCTCTCTCTCTCTCTCTCTCTCTTTTTTTTTTGGTCCGTCATGGGGCTTGAATTCTGGGCCTGGGCACTGTCCCTTAACTCTTCAGCTCAAGGCTATACCACTTGAGCCACAGCGCCACTTCTGGCTTTTTCTGTTTATGTGGTTCTGAGGAATTGAACCCAAAGCCTCATGTATGTACTCTACCACCGAGCCACCTTCCCAGCCCAACTATCTCATTTTTTTTAAAGGCACAAACCAAGATATTCTTATATCCTCCAGGTGTCAGTATGGCACAAGAACTTGGCAGTCCTGAGACCTGGTGGAGTTTGGCACTGGGATGGGGTGTGGGATATCCCCAGTGCCCTGGCCAGCCTGCTCAAAGTTAGTGGTCTGCTCCAGGAAGCCCGACTCCCTGCCCCCACGCCCTCTAGTGGACAAATAAGCAAAATACTTTCTCAGCCCATACATTGTCAATGCCAGGGCCTTTGCTAAGCAGGAAGTGACTTTGGTCCTCTAAGGACGCGTTTTATCTGTACTCCAGTTTCTCCTTCTGTGGTTTGGGGTGCCCACACTGGTTTAAGAGCTCAGAAATGAGAAGAAAAAAAAGAAGACAAGGCAGGGATGTCTCTCCATGTCTAGCCTTGGGCAGGAAGGGAGATCCCTGGGTTCTAGCCCCATGTGTGACATTGGGCAAGTCCGTTCCCTCGCTGAGCCTCAGGTTTGCCCTCTCTTTTTTTTTTTTTTGTACACACAAAAAAAGTCCCAGTTCTGGGGCTTGAACTCAGGGCCTGGGAGATGTCCTTTAGCTTCTTTGCTCAAGGCTAGCACTCTACAACTTGAGACCCAGCTCACTTCTAGCTTTTTTGGTGCTTAGTTTGAGTCCCATAGATTTTCCTGGCTGGCTTCAAACTATGATCCTCAGATCTCAGCTTCCTGAGTAGCTAGGATTACAGGTGCAAGCCACTAGTGCCTGGCTTCCCTCTTGAATAAGGGCATTTTAGTCCTTGGTCTTAAAGTGAGTAACATGTCAGGTACCTCTGAGGCTTTTCTGTTGTCCCCATTTCACAGATGGGCAAACTGAGGCTCATTTAGAAAGGTAGTCACTTGCTTTGTGTTAGAAGGTTAGTAGAAGTGCTAGGATTCAAACCTGACATCCCAGCCTGGCTACCCTCTTAGGAAATAAAAACAAAAACCTCTCTGACTCCCAGATGGCTTGGACCAACCCTGACAGGAAATTAATCAGCCCTCTGGGCGTCCTTGCAGGTTGCTAGGATACTGGGCGTTACCAAGGAGATGCAGACCCTAATGGGAGTCCGTTGGGGCCTGGAGCTGCTTACCCTCCCCCACGGCCGGCAGCTACGACTAGACCTGCTGGAAAGGTAAGGCAAGGCAAGCACCTGCTGTTAGTGGCTAGCATTTAAGGAAGGAACCCTGGGCTGCCTCAGTTTCCTTGGCTATGGCGGTGTGGCCTGTCTCCCAGCCAGTCTCCCAATCGAGCCCTGCTAAAGTTTGGCTACGCTTTATCCCATTGGCCAATCACATCTCATTCAACTCAAAGCAATCTGGTATCTCCAAGACTTTATCTCTTATCTCTGGATTCTCTTTTTGCATCCCTTTTCTGTCAGCTTTGGTCCCGCCCACAATTCCCAATTCCTGACCTACTCACCCCCCTTTTTATTTTTTGGTGCTGGTTCTAGGCTTGAACTCAGGCCAGAGCTTCTTCATTCAAGGTTGGCACTCTACAACTTGAGACACAGCTCCACGTTTTGGTGGTTAGTGGGAGAGAAGAATCTCAGACTTGGGGCTGGGAAGGTGGCTCAGTGGTGGAGTGCGTGCTTAGCATGCATGAAGCCCTGAGTTCCATTCCTCAGTACCACATACACAGAAAAAGCCGGAAGTGGCGCTGTGGCTCAAGTGGTAGAGTGCTAGCCTTGAGCAGAGAGAGGCTTAGGGGACAGTGCGCAGGCCTGAGTTCAAGCCCCAGGACTGGCAAAAAAGAAATAAAAATCCAAAAAGATCCCACCACCAACTCTCCACGATGAGCTTCACTGGACAGTCATAAGCCCCACCTCTTGAGCGTCCTTGTCCCGCCTCTAACTTTTTCTGACCAATCAAAAGCCCTTAGCCTTGTTTCCGTGGTTCTGGCCACGCCTCCCAATCTTTCTAACCCATCACAACCTCTCTCCCTGACCTTGACCCCGCCTCTCTCCCCATGCTCCCTCCACAGGTTCCACACCATGTCCATCATGCTGGCCGTGGACATCCTGGGCTGCACAGGCTCGGCGGAGGAGCGGGCAGCGCTGCTGCACAAAACCATCCAGCTGGCGGCCGAGCTTAGAGGCACCATGGGCAACATGTTCAGCTTCGCGGCGGTTATGAGCGCCTTGGACATGGCCCAGGTACAGGGTCCCACTCCAGTATCTGGAAGAGCCCTGGGGCGTGTTCCTTGGGGTTGGCTCTGTGTGGGAACAGGAAAAGATTTGCGATTTCTAGGCATTTGAGGGCTGGGGCGGGGGGCGTGGCTCAAGTGACAGAGCCACTGCCTGGCCAGCTGGGTGCCCTGAGTTCAAAACCCCACTACCACTCGCTCCCCCCTAAAAATGTTGGAGACAGAGGAGAATTGAGTTTTCCAAGGATTGACCAAGATCAATTTCTTTCTTCCCCTTCCCTGGGCCTCAGTTTCTCCACATTTAAGATGAATGAGGCGCACTCTGAGTTAAACTGACTTCCAGTTAGTGATCAGTAAACTATCCCACCTAGGTGGTGACTGGGCGGGGCGGCCTGTGCCAGCCGCCCTGGCGGGCTGTTGCCCTGGCTGGACTCTCACAGTCTGGTCTCCCCAGATTTCCCGGCTGGAGCAGACATGGGTGACACTGCGACAGCGGCATACGGAGGGTGCTCTCCTGTACGAGAAGAAGCTGAAGCCTTTTCTCAAGAGCCTTAACGAGGGCAAAGGTAACCACCTCCTTGCTGTGTGGCCTTAGACGCGTGCCAGCACTCTGGGCAGACTCTCCCGGTGTGGATCATGAGGAGAGCTTGATGGAGTTCACTCTCTAAATGGGTGTAAGCCATGCCCAACTCTAGGCTTTAGCCCTGGTGGAGTTTATTTATGAAATGGAAAAGGAAGAGTCAATCCCAGGAGCCAGGATCCCTTGGGGCTTGAGCTGGGCCCTCAGGCAGGTCCATTTTCTCCCTCCCCTCAGCTTCAGGCCTGCAAGGTCTCTAAGCACTTATCCATTATCCTCCCCTCCCCCCACAGAAGGGCCTCCACTGAGCAACACCACTTTCCCCCACATCCTGCCACTCATCAGTCTGCTGGAGTGTGACTCAGCCCCTGCTGAGGGCCCCGAGCCCTGGGGCAGCACGGAGCATGGTGTGGAGGTGGTTCTGGCTCACCTCCAGGCCGCTCGCACAGTGGCACACCACGGAGGCCTCTACCACACCAACGCTGAAGTCAAGCTGCAGGGTGAGTGGCCATAACATCGTCGGGATCCTGCTCTCCTCCAGTGTATTGCCTTCCTCCAAGCATCTATCCCTCTGCCCTGCCTTCTCTCCTGACTCCTTTCTCTCGCTCCCTACCTCAACAAGCAGTTGTTAGACAAACTGTCAGGTGAGGTGTCAGCCATGATGCAGAGCAGCTTAGCTGCGTGTCTAAGCTTTGCTGGGCCTCCGTATTCTCATCTGTGAAGTGTGCATCTGATAGGCCTGCTTCCCAGGTGGTTTGTAAAGGTGCCCAGCCCAGGCCCTGGTATGGAGAGACCTGCTCAGTCATCAAGGAGTTCAATATGGCGGGACACAGAACTCCTTCTCTGGAAAGGTGCAGAGAGAAAGTGGTTTGACACTGTCTCTCATTTACTTTCGTCAGTAAATTCAAGCCACAAAAGTCCACTGGAGACAGAAATTACAATAGAGCAAAAATAAGAGTTAAAGCCAGGTATTGGTGGCTCATGTCTGTAATCCTAGCTACTTGGGGAGGCTGAGATCAGAGGACTGAGGTTCTAAGCCAGCTCAAGCAGAAAAATCTGTGAGACTTTTTTTTTTGGGGGGGGGTCCAGTCGTGGGGCCTGAACTCCGGGCCTGGGCGCTGTCCCTCAGCTCTTCAGCTCAAGGCTAGCGCTCTACCATTTGAGCCACAGCGCCACTTCTGGCTTTTTTCTTTTTGCTTATGTGGTGCTGAGGAATCGAACTCAGGGCCTCATGCATGCAAGGCAATCGCTCTACCACTGAGCCACCTTCCCAGCCCCTCTGTGAGACTTTTATTTCCAATTAACTACCAAAATGTTGGAAGTGGGACTGTGGCTCAAGTAGTAACACACAGTTACCCAGAAGTAAATATTCTGGGATATTCTGTTATATTTTTTCATACTTTCTTCTTTAGAGAGCATATATATAAATTGGAAAATGTATATATGTTTCTTTAAAAATGGAGCTTATAGATAAATATAAGACAAGAAAGGAAAGGGGTTGCGGTGAAGGCAAGTAGGAGAAGGAAAGGGTAATAAGTTTGACAAGATAGGTACTTATTACCTTATTTAGTTAACTGTAACCCCTCTATACATCACCTAGACAATAAAAAAATTTAAAAAGAAAGATCTTCTAAGATCTCCCAAAATATTAACATGAATATGTTCTTTTTTAAGGGCTGAGGATGTAGTTCTGTAGTAGAGCAGTTGCCTGGCATGCAGGAAGCCCTGGCTTCCATCGCCAGCAACGCTTGCACACAATTATTGTCTAGTCTTTAAAACTGTATGTTACAGATAGTTGAAGAAAGACTGGATGTTAATTTGTATAGTCATGTTCATCCACAGACTGAATTTCGGCAGAATGAGGGAAAGGAGCCTAGGAGTGGGATCCCTGGAGCCCGAGCCTCCCCAGCCAGAAGTTGTTCCCTGACCCTGTACCCACCTCCTCCTTTCAGGGTTCCAGGCCCGGCCAGAGCTCCTGGAGGTGTTCAGCACCGAGTTCCAGATGCGCCTCCTCTGGGGCAGCCAAGGTGCCACCAGCAGCCAGGCCCGACGCTATGAGAAATTCGACAAGGTCCTCACTGCGCTGTCCCACAAGTTGGAGCCTGCAGTCCGATCCAGCGAGCTGTGACCCTTAGCCATCTTTCCCCTCTGCAGCCTCAGGCAAACTGGGGGGTGAGCAGAGGCCTTTTCCCCAGAGCACCCCAGGGACACTGTGATCAGCCCAAGAATGTTCTGGGTTCAACTCCAGGACCTCCTTGCACCTCCAGGGTCCTGTGTGGACTCTTGGCTCTGCCTCTTGGACATACCCTTCTGAGTCTTCAGGAAGGACAGGATCCCCTAGCCCCCCACCAGCTTCTGTGGTCCCCGCTTTCTGCGAGGTTCCCCGTGTTTGAGCCATGGGAAGGCTCCATACCTCTTCCCTCTTCTCCAGGCATCTGCACACTGGCACCAAGGCCTCCATCTTGCTACTGTAAATAAGTCCGTTCTGTAAATAGATGTACAGAAACCATGCTTTTTCTTTCATACAATAAACTTTTATGACTCTTTCTTCTGTTGCTCAAGGGGCTTCAAGGAAGAAAGGAGCACTCTTTCTCAGGTAAAAGGTAGAAAACTTGGGCTTAGTAGAAAGACTCAAATGATGGAGTGCCTGCCTAGCCAGCATGAGGCCCAGACCTCAAACCCAAGTATCACCAAAAAAAAAAAAAAAGATGAAAAAGTATTCAACAAATACCTGGGTTCCACAGACCAGATTACGCCAAGAGCCAGGGTCATGGTAGGTATGATCCCCAGGCCTTCTCCTGAAGAGCTCAAAGGGCAGGGGTGGGAAGACAGCCAATTCAACCCACTGGGAGAACTGGCTTACCCTTTTCTCCTCTTGACTCATGCCTGCTCCAGGAAGCCACAGCACTGGTTCTCACATACACAGCCCAAAAGCTGAGATGTTTTTGGTGGAAGCGCTCTTGGAAGTCTCGGATCACAAATGTGCTGTGGAAAAACAGATCTGGGGAGAGAAGGGACGTTTCCCAGTCACAGTGGGAGGACGTGAAGGCTAATACAACCTGAATGTCCTGGCCAGAGTTCTTTTTTTTCCCCCCTCAGTAGTGAGAACTAGTACCTGGGTGTAGTGGCTCACATCTATAATCCTAGCTACTCAGGAGGCCTAGATCTGAGGATCACGGTTTGAAGCTAGTCAGGGCAGGAAAATCTGAGAGACTTTTTTTTTTTTTTTTTTTGGTCAGTTGTGGGGCTTGAATTCTGGGCCTGGGCACTGTCCCTCAGCTGTTCAGCTCAAGGAGAGCACTCTACCACTTGAGCCACAGTGCCACTTCTGGCTGTTTCTGTTTGTGTGGTGCTGAGGAATCGAACCCAGGGCCTCAGGCATGTGAGGCAAGCGCTCTACCACTAAGCCACCTTCCCAGCCCTGAGAGACTCTTATCTCTAGTTAATCAGCAAAAAGCCAGAAATGAAGTTGTGGCTCAAGTGGTGGAACACCAGCCTTGAGCAGCATGAAAACCCAAAGCCCTGAGTTCAAGCCCCAGTGTGAACACAGACACACACACACACACACACACACACACACACACACCAAGACTTCTGAAGTCATATTTCAAAGCCTGAAATTAGTAGTGATTTTTCTGTATGTGCCACTATTTTTTCTGTGTGTGTGTGTGTGTGTGTGTGTGTGTGTGTGTGTGTGTTGGGGTGAGTAGGAAAAGGATCTTTGACATTGGACCAGGAAGGCTGCCAGGAGAAGGTGGGAGAAGTAGAGGTGGACAACATGAATCGACGTGAGCCTGAGTCAAGCTGGGAGCTCCAGGTGCTTGTTCATTGAATTTGATGCATCTAGGGCCCTGTGCCTCTGAACCCTTTGACCTTGAGGTTGATGCATGAAATGGCATGTTAAACCTTTGGCAGCAACTGGACACAGGTTTAGTTCTATTAGTTATTTGCTGGGGGAACTTGAATAAGAGGCTTAATCTCTTGGGTCCCAAATTCAATAAAGTAAGAATAATGGAACCTGTCTCCTGGGACTGATTAAAGCCTTTAGTGTGTAGAAGCTGCTAGGTAAGACGCACCACAGTTCACACTTAATGGACCAACAAAGATAATTTTTTGATTACATTTGGAGCCAAAATACCTTATGTGCCTCCATCTCATTGAAATATCACATCTCTGTATAGTAGCTACTATTAGAATACCCGTGTAAGTCTCCTGATGCTAATAGCCAAAGGTACTCATCAAAAGCTGTATCTAAGTGAACCCTCTTGCCACACAAAAGGAAAAAAAACACGCATTGAAAAAGGCGCTTTGCAAGAGGTAGATTTCCGTGCAAGTTTTTCTTATAACTGTTACGTCACCCTTTGTGGTTGTACTCCTTTATTTTTTTCTGAGCTAAGGTGATGGTCCCTGGTTACGGTGGCCATGGGAACAAGGCCCACCCTTATAGGATTGGACGGTTCTCCGGCGCCCGCTGGAGGCCACTCTCCGGTACTGCTGTGCGAGGTCGAGCCGGCCTTAGAGACGCGCGGGAGGGAGAGCTCCGTGTGGCAGGGGGATGGGCGTGGCCGCGACGGAGCGGTGCACGCCGGGAGTTGTAGTTCGCAGGTCGAGGCGGTGGGCGTCTCCTCAAGGAGCTCGGGCCTCTCCCGGATGGCGGCTGCGACGCGCGGCTGCCGGCCCTGGGGCTCGTTCCTCGGGCTCCTCGGGCTGGTCTCGGTCGCGGCCGCCGCTTGGGACGTGGCTTCTCTGCGCTGCAACTTCGGCTCCTTCTGTGAGTGCGACTTCCGGCCGGACTTGCCAGGTGAGGGGCCGAGGGCCGGAGGCGGGCGGCGGGCGGGCGGGCGGGCGGGCGGGCGGGGGGCCAGGCCCGGGGCCGTCGCTCTGTGGACTGGGGGCGGGCCGCGGGGGGGCGGGCCCCTCACTGGCAGGGCCGGAAGCGGGCCCAGCCCGGAGGGGACGGGCGGAGAGCCTGGATCGGGAGGTTGTTCATTGGGGTCCCGGGACAAGGGCCTCTGGCAGCAGGGCCCCGGAGGTGGGCATCTAGGGCGTCCGAGCCGGGGAGTCCTGGGAGAAATCTGCCTGGACGGTCGCAGGGCCGGACCTTGTTGACAGCCCGCGCTCGCGCCAGGCTGGTGCAATCTGGAGATGCGCCTGGTGAGGGCGCTGCCGAGCTCCGGGGGCTCGCGCCCTGTCCACCCCAGGACAAACGTCCCACACACCGGGTTCCCGGGACCAGATTCCAGACATGATTCTTCCCGCCAACCTCCTGTCTACCTGGGCAAGTGACTTCAGCCGTGGCACTGTCTCCTCTGGCTCTAGGCTTGGAGTGTGACCTGGCTCAGCACCTGGCTGGCCAGCACCTGGCCAGAGCCCTGGTGGTGAAGTCTTTGAAGGCCTTCCTGCAGGACCCCACCCCTGCGAAGCCGCTGGTCCTCTCCCTGCACGGCTGGACCGGCACGGGCAAGTCCTATGTCAGCTCCCTGCTGGCGCGCTACCTCTTCCGGGGTGGCCTCCGCAGCCCCCATGTGCACCATTTTTCCCCCATTATACACTTCCCACACCCCAGCCACATCGAGCGCTACAAGGTAGGCTGAATGTGTCCTACATATCTTTTCGCCTGCATCGTGGTATGGTAGACCCTGAGAAATGAGTCTAGAGCCCAGAGAAGGGAGTCACTTCTGCTCAGATTACACAGCCATGTGGAGTTTCAGCCCTTAGGACACTTTCCTAAACAGAGCTTGGGGTGGTGCCCTTCTACCTGGCTGGGAGTTCTCTCTTTGGTGTGTGTTGGGGGAGGGTAGAGAACGGTGAGGTAGTGGTATCTTCTGGCCAGAGCTGTTGAGAGGGACCTGGGATCACACAATTACAGATACACTTATTGAACACCTGTGTTTGTCACTGCTTCATCATCTCCGTGTAGGGTTCATTTAGGGCTCAGAGGAAGCACTTGACAAAACACCACCATTGTCTGGCTGATCAGTTTCTGCTGTCAGCTCTGTTGAGCAGGTTCAGGGATAGGAGGGAGCCTTTTCTTGTCAATGGAAGCAGTCATGGAAAGAGCTTGAACTGAGAGGTGGGCACATGGGTTTGTGTGCCAGGCTGTGTGACCTTGGGAAAGTCTATGCCCCTCTCTTAGCCAGTGTTTTACCATCAGTGTCCACTAAGTGTACTCTCTAGGAAAGCATATCTCCCTGGGAAGATGTTTTTTTTTCCCCTAAGATTATTTTTATTTTTTGCCAGGGCCTGGAACTTGAACTTGAACTCAGGGCTTGGGCACTGAGCTTCTTTTGTTCAAGTCTAGTGCTCTCCCACTTGAGCCACAGCACTACTTTTGGCTTTTTCTGTTTATGTGGTACTGAAGAATGGAACCCAGGGTTTCATGCATGCTAGGCAAGCACCCTACCACCAAGCCACCTTCCCAGCCCATAGGGGTGGTTTCTTGATGTGGAAAGAAGTTAGAGGGTTGGTGGAATACCTCTGGCCCCTCCTGGAACTCTTGCCTCTTCCCATAGAAAGATCTTAAGAGCTGGGTCCAGGGGAACCTCACCGCCTGTGGCCGTTCCCTCTTCCTCTTCGATGAGATGGATAAGCTGCCCCCAGGCCTGATGGAGGTCCTGCGACCGTTCCTGGGCTCCTCCTGGGTTGTGTATGGGACCAACTATCGCAAAGCCATCTTCATCTTCATCAGGTGGGGGCTGCTGGGCATGGCACTGGGGGGAAGATGCTTGTTAGAAGGCCAGCAGGGGGGAAAGAAGTGGCGCTGTGGCTCAAGTGGTAAAGCGCTAGCCTTGAGCTGAAGAGCTCAGGGACAGCGGCCAGGCCCAGAGTTCAAGCCCCACGACCGATTTAAAGAAAAAAAAAAAGGGCAGCAGGGGTCACATGTCAGCCTAGTCTTGGCTGCGCTCCCAGTAGAAGTGGAGGCACTGCCCAGCCCCTCAGCTCTCACTAGTGATGTTATTCTCAAAGCCATTCTGGGAGCCTCCCAAGAGGGGACTCCTGGCGGGTCAAGAATTCTTTTGTGCTAGTGGCTCACGCTGTAATCCTAGCTACTCAGAAGTTTGAGATCTGAGGATCATGGTGTGAAGCCAGCCTGGGCAGGAAAGTCTGTGAGACTCTTATCTCCAATTAACCAGTAAAAAGCTGAAAGTAGAGCTATAACCCAAGTGGTAGAGCACCAACCTGAGTGAAAAAGCTAAGGGAGAGTACCCAAGTCCTGAGTTCAAGCCCCAGTACTGGCTTAAAAAAAAAAAGTTCTTTTGTGGTCAGAGAACACTGCCTGGGGAACTAAGGACTGAATTCTAGCTGTGTTCCTTCTGAAACTGCTTTCTACCTCTTCTGAACAGCTGGGCTGATGTTAATGCCCCATTGTCCTCCCGGGGGCTGGCCAGAAGAAAGTCAGTTAAGGGACACACACGTGTGGTGCAGAGTGAAGTGCACCACATGTGCACAAGTCACACAGTCATGCTGACATACAGCTGGAGGGGAGGGCAGTGTTCTCTCTGCTTTGGCTCCTGCCACACTGAGCTGAGCTCCCAGGCCTGATTAGGTGTTCTTAGGGAAGAAAGGGCTAAGTCTCAGCCTGGGTTCTCCATGATTTCAGCAACTCTGGTGGTGAGCAGATCAACCAGGTGGTTCTGGAGGCCTGGCGCAGCCGCAGGGAACGGGAGGAGATCAGCCTGCAGGAACTGGAGCCCACCATTTCCCGGGCTGTGCTGGACAACCCCCACCGTGAGTTGACTCAGGAGTCTACCAGGGTGGCTTCACACCCAAACTCAATGGGCCAGATGTATTGGGGTGGGCCGTGTTCGTGGGAGTCTGCAGCTTTGACATCTGGCCCTCTAGTTTTGAGCCCAGGCTTCTCTGCTCCCGTCTCTGTGACCTCAGTGAGTCATACAGGCCCTGAGCCTATGCCACATCCTGCTGCCCGTTGGGTGTGGGCTTCTCCCCCTTTGAGCATGTGTCTGTGTGTGTGTCTCCCTTCACCTCCTAGATGGCTTCTGGCGCTCGGGCATCCTGGAGGAACACCTGCTGGACGCCATAGTGCCCTTCCTCCCGCTCCAGAGGCATCATGTAAGGCACTGTGTGCTCAATGAGCTGGCCCAGCTGGGCCTAGAGCCCCGGGAAGAGGTGGTCCGGGCTGTACTAGACAGTGCTACCTTCTTCCCTGAGGATGAGCAGCTCTTCTCCTCCAACGGCTGCAAGACTGTGGCCTCTCGGATCGCCTTCTTCCTCTGACACTTGGGGCATCCTTGCCGCCTCTGGCCAGACCACACAGGAAAGCCCTTGTCCTGAGCTTGCTGGCCAGTGGGACCCAGGGTAAAAAGTCAAGGGTGTTGGCTAAGCCAAGGACACAGGCCAAAGGACCTGGCCTCTCACCTGGTGAGAGGCACTGTGGCCTTTGCTGCCTTCCCCATGGAACCCTGGTCACCCCGGAACCTCAACTGAGCCTTGACCTCTTCCTGCAGCCTGAGCTTTCTTAATGTGAATTGTAACTCAGGGACTGAGTCTCGTGGCTGCCCTGTCTGTCCTGGGCTGTCCCCTCACCCCCATCCACCATGCCATTGTCCTGGCTCCACATTCCCCGCATCCACAGCCCAGCTCCCAGTGTCACATCAGGCTGGGACTCAGCAGTTTCTACGAATGGAGGGACTCGAGCTGACTTCTGTCCTGCGTTTGGATGATTTTAATCTCGTAAAAGAAGAGAACAAGTGTAATAAACCTAGCCGTGGGATCAGAGGAATGTTGACTGGTGTTTTCTTTGCCCCAGAAAGGAGCAGCTTGGCTAAGAGCCAGTGTGTTGGGCTAAATCTGTCCTCTCCCCTGCCAGAAGGGCTAGTGACATGTCCCCTTCAGAGAGCAGCTGGTAGCTGCCACCTGACCAGCCTCAGCGTTGTTGGTACCCGAGCTCCCTGCCTGGGTAGTCTTGATTTTGGGACCCCAGCTGGCATGGACCTGGTTGGCAGATGAGGCTGTTTTGGGGTCAGCTTCAGCCTTGTTGGGCCTCTGGCTCTGGATCCCCTTGCTATTGCTGAGGCTCCAGCGTCGTTCATTAGAAGCTCTGGTCTTGCTGGTGCCTTGCTTCTGGGAGCTGGTGGCCTTGGGGGCTCTCCAGCCCAGGCCAGGGGTGGCCTTGGCCCCTCTGCGCCTTTGCCTTGGGCTCTCCTGACCCTTGCGCTTGGTGAGCTTCTTCTTTGGGCCCTGGGTGGCCTCTGTCTTGCTGGCACTCTGGCCTTGGCCTTGGCCCTGGATGCTGTCAATTATGCTGGAGCTTCGGCTTTGACCAGGGACAGCCTTGGTCTTGGAGCTCTGTCTCAGATCCTGGGACACTTTGGTTTTTCCAGGGTGTTCCTTTCTTTGCAAGGAGTCTAGGGACTGACTCTGCAGCAGCGAGGAGTCAGATTCTGACATGGTATCCAGCACCTCGGTGCTGGAGGTGCTCTTGTATTCCTGGCTGGTGGCAGATGTCCCCGTGTCGGAGGTGACCACGGTCCTGGCTGGAAATGGGTGCCAAGAACACCTTCAGGCTTCTGCCTGAGTGTCTTCCCAGCTCACACCAGCCCAGCCTCCACCACAACTGAAGCCCTGAGGCCGGCTAGGCCATAAGATAAGGGGAGCTGCCCATTCCCAGTTCCCCTTGGCCAGCTGCCCCTTGTCCTCTGTGCTCCCACAGGGTGATCCTTAAGCTCATCCTAGCGCAGCCCCTCCCCCCCAAGCCTTCAGAGGGCTGAGCCCCTCGCCCTGTCTCCTTTCACAGTTGACTTAGAGCTCCCTCTCCAGAGCAGGGACTGGGCCCTGAGTCCCTCTGCCTGTGTCGGTGTTGGGCCCGGGCCTGCATAGCACAAATGGAAGGCGTGGTCCCTGCCATTCTCCCTGCTAAGGGCTCTAGTTTTTCCCTTTTGTCCCTGCTCCCACCCCTGCTGGTACCTGGTAGGATTGGCACCCCACAGCCCATGGATATGCGTAAAGCTTGTGAGCTAGTTCTGAGGGCAGAGAGAAAAAGATAGGCCAGAGAGGGACAAGGGAGAGGGCAGCAACCACAAGGAGCCTGGTGAGCGCAGCCTGCCTGCTTTGGGTGGGCACTGTCCCACCAAGGTTGGGACTCATTTTGAGTTAGTCACTAGCCCAAGGGTCACGCTGCTGTCAACAGCAGAACCTGAGTCCCCAACTCCTGCCCATCAGCACCGTAGGCCCTGCAGGCCTGAGACTCACTGCTGAGCATGGAGCTTGACACGGTCTGGTCCAGGTAGCTTTCCGAGGGGGACGTCTCCTGAGGAGTGGGCTCCTGCGGCAGAAACGGGCAGGGTGGCTGTATTCAGAGACCTGGGTGGCAGCCATGCCACTGGCTCCTCACAGATGCCAAGCTGGGGCTGGGTGGGTGTAGAGTGGCTAGGGCTACAGGAAGGGGCATGGGTGGGCTACACAGGTATGGCACCCCAAGAGAGGCCAAGTTCAAGGGCTGCTGGGTCTCCGATGTCCCCTCTGGCCCGCTGGCCTCTGTCACCATCACAAGCAGGTGGAGGGAGGCTGCTGCCATGTGCCATGAGCACCCATCGTACAGGCCCTGGTCTCTGTGCTGCGCCCTGCCGGCTCCTCATCACCATGGCCACAGACGCACGCGCAGGGGAGGCCCGGGCTTTACACCTGTTCTAAGGTGAACTAGTAAGATGACAGTAGCTTCTTTCCGTTGTGTCTGGGACACTGGCACCATGTTCAGTTCAGTGGCATAAAGTCCTTTGGACACAAACTTACGTGGTGACTGTTAGCAGTGGGGACCGGTAGATAAACAGGATAGTTACAGGATAAACAGGATAGTTACAGGCTAGTATCTTCTATGTGGTGAGAAACAGTTTGGGTGAATTTTGGAGCCAGAGCTGGAGAGCTAGCATGACTGCTAATGGCGAGCCCGGGATGTGTTCTTCACTGAGCTGGTGTTGGTGTCATGGTATGTTCAGTTTGTGAAAATGCGTCCAATTGTTCTAAGTTTTGTGTCCTTGTCTATACTCTGTTCAATAAAAAGCTTTTAGGAACAACTAAAGAATTAAGTTGGGCTGGCTGCTGGTGGCTCACGCCTGTAATCCTAGCTACTCAGGAAGCTGAGATCTAAGGATTGCAGTTCAAAGCCAGCCTGGGCAGGAAAGCCCGTGAAACTCTTATCTCCAATAAACCACCAGAAAACCAGAAGTGGCGCTGTAGCTCAAGTGTAGAGCGCTAGCCTTGAGCTGAAGAGCTGAGGGACAGCGCTCAGGCCCAGAGTTCAAGCCCCATGACCGACAAAAAAAAAAAAAAAAGAATTAAGTTGGGGGGCTGAGAATGTGGCCTACTGGCAGAGTGCTTATCTAGCATGCATGAAGCCCTGGGTTCAGTTCCTCAGTACCACATAAACAGAAAAAGCCAAAAGTGGCGCTGTGGCTCAAGTGGTAGAGAGTGCTAGCCTTGAGCAAATGAAGCTCAGGGACAGTGCCCAGGCCCTGAGTTCAGGCCCCAGGACTGGCAATAATGATAATAATCATAATAAAAAAAGAAGTTGGGGAGCTGGGTAGGTGGCTCAGTGGTAGAGCGCTTGCCTTGCATGCCTGAGGCCCTGAGTTCGATTCCTTAGCACCACATAAGCAAAAAGAAAAAAGCTGGAAGTGGCACTGTGGCTCAAGTGGTAGAGCGCTAGCCTTGAGCTGAAGAGCTGAGGGACAGTGCCCAGGCCCAGAGTTCAGGCCCCACAACCGGACCAAAAAAAAAAAAAAAAAAGAAGTTGGGTACTGGGTGCTGGTGGCTCACACCTTTGTAGTCCTAGCTACTCAGGTGGCTGAGTTCATGGTTTGAAGTGTCTTATCTACATTTAACCACCAAAAAGCCAGAAGTGAAATTGTGGTTCAAGTGGAAGAGTGCTAGCCTTGAGCAAAATAGGCAAGTGAGAGTGATCTCTCTGTTGAAACTCCTGTACAGGTATGCACCCCCCCACACACATACACACAAAGTAGAGTCTGGCACAAGTGTCCAGAACACACAGTAGTGTGGGCCAGGTGTGGGAAGCCCAGGCCTCTGCGTACCCTTGCCTTCACACAGAAACGAAGATGCCTCAGCCCCCAAGGGCTACAGGCCCAGCACGGGGCCCACTCACCCCCTCTTGCTTCTTGGTTAGCTCTCCTGTGCCTTCTGGCTCTGCTTGCAGGGACTCAGGGATGGCCTTGGTCACATTCCACATGACCTGCAGGTCCCGGGCCTTCTGGCGCTCCATTTCCCGCACCCTGAGCTGCCTGTGAAAATCCCACCCAAGGTCCTTGATGGGTCTCTGGGACCCCACCTGCAATCCCCCAAGGACTCGCCTGTGCAGGTGCTTGCAGGCGGCAGACAGAGAAGCCCCAGCCAGTCCCTGCTCCAGGTCCCTGCCCCAGTTCTGGAAGCTTACCCCAAAATGCCAGTAGGATTGTAAGCCACGTCACTGTCCAGTGTCCGCTCCAGCTCCAGCTTGGCCAGGTGGGCCACCTTGGTCGCCAGCACCTCCTTCACTGTCATTCCCGGGAAGAGATTGGCCATCATCGAGATCAGCTGCCAGGAAAAGGGGTGACCTGAATCAGGCACTGGCTGGCACAGTGGCCGAGGGCTGGTGCCGCCCTGCCTGGCTATGTGCTGGCTATGTGCTATGCGCCCTTTTCAGAGCTGAAGGAGGATTGCAGTTGTTCCTAAAGGATGGAGACCTTTCTTCTCCAGAAAGGGCAGGAGTCGATGAGGAAGGGACCATGGAGGGGCGGTGGAGGTAAGGTTATAGGGAGGGGTGAGCGCTGCGGTGACAGCCCTGCCTGGCTCCCAGGACATTCCCCTGCGCCTTCGCATTGTCACTGAGCAAGTTTCTTTCAGGGATGGCTGTAATACAGGGCTTGGACTGGACTCGCACCTGCTCTGCTGCCCACCTTTGGTTGGTTGGGGTTCAGGATCAGTGAAGTGGCAATATCCTGGCGGGCCCCAAAGTTGTCCTGCAGCAGCTGTCGGCTCTTGGCCCGGTACAGGTAGTACTGAGCCCTCTTGGGGTTGTGTTGAATGGCCACTGAGAAGTGGTCCTCAGCCTTCTGGAACTGCCTGCAGGATACAGCGGGCTCTGCTCCCCCCATGCACCCCTCTTTCCTCCTACCAGCTGCACCCTTGATGGACCCAACACCTAAATGCTGGGATGAATCTCCAGAGTAAGTGGGCATTTTTATGACCTTGGGGTAGAGAGGGCCTTTCTAAGACTGTCACAAACTGAGCTCAAGAGAAAAAAAACAAAAAAAAAAAACAACCATAATGTATAAGATCTGGTGGTATAGCTCAGTGGTAGAGCACTTATTAAGTGTACATGAGGCCTTGGGTTTGAACCCCAGGACCTCAAAAACCATATATCTATATCTATCTATCTATATCTCACTACTGTCTCATATAGATATATGTAAAACTATATATATGAGACAAACCATAAATAATGCCTACGAGGAACTCTAGTAATAAGAAGAAATTCTGTACTGGAGCTTGACTCATGGCCTTGGACTGGCCAGGCAGGATACACTCTCAGTTGAGCCATACCCCTACCTCTTTTTAGATTTTCTTTTTAGAGACAGAGTGTACCGCCCCTTTCCCCCCCCCCCCCCCCCCGTGCTGGTCCTGGCACTCAGGGTCTGGGCACTGTCCCTGATCTTTTTTGCTCAAGGCTAGTGCTCTAACACTTGAGCCTTAACTCCATCCAGCCTTTTGTGGTTAATTGGAGATAAGAATCTCACAGACTTTCCTGCCTGGGCTGGCTTCAAACTACAACCCTCAGCTCTCAGCCTCCTGAGTACCTATGATATAGAGGTGTGAGCTACCCTTGCCTGTCTGTGTCTCCCATTTTTGGAACAATCTTCCCGCCTATACCTCCTGTGTAGCTGGGACATTCATTGAGATGAGGGTCTCTATTTGACTAGGCAGGCTTTTGACTGAGATCCTCCTGATCTCTACCTCCTGAGTAGCTGGGTGGGTATGAGTCACCTCACAGGTGACTTTTTTCCCCTTTCAAATAACCAATTTAATAGCAAAATAGGCATACAATTGAGGCAGGTCATAATGACCAATAAACATTGCTGGACTTCACTAGTAATGTCAACATGCACCGTAAACAAGTATTTTTTGTTTTGTCTTTGTTTTTGCCTGTTAGATGAGCAAAGTTGAACAACAGTCTTCTAATACTTGGCTCCTGAGTGTTGGGATTAAAGGCATGCCCCACCACGCCTGACTGGGAGATAAGTTTTGGAATAAAGCGCATCCAAATGCTTTAAAAATTCACTGAACATTGAAAAATGTCATAAAAGCATAATTACTATCATAATCAAGTAGTGATTACTTGAAGTGAAGACTTGATAAACCAATTCCGTATGTAGGAGACATACAGGAGCAGAGAAGCAGCTTGCTCAGGACAGCAGCAGGGGCAGGACCCACGCCCTCCCCTCCCATGCCATGCCCCTGCCCCCACACTCCATCCCCCACCGTGGGGTCCCAGTAGGGGCCCACCTGCGCTTCTGCTCACAGAAGCCCATCCTCTCCTGCAGCAAGCCCATGCGCATGTTGGCGCCCTCATCCATTGGGTTCAGCATCAGCGCCTCCTTGTAGTCCGCCTCCGCAAAGGCCAGGTTGCCTATCTGGAAGAAGCAATCTAGGGCCCAAGGGACCCCCGATGTCTAGTGTCCCGGAGCACCAGCCCATCCAGCTGTTAGCTCAACTCAGATGCGGGTCCTGACACTGGAGGCTTGGTAGTTTCCTGTGTGTTTGGACCCCTCTTCTCCCCTCCCACCCCCCCCACCCCCGCCACCAAGAGATCTGAGAACTTGAGGCTGTATCCCGTTTGTCCTAGGCTCTGAGCCACTGGACCCGTCAAATGTTGCCTCCTTCCCTGTGCTCACCACCGCGGTTGATGTACAGGCCCTTCTCCTTCTGCTCCTCCCGGAGCACTTTGTTGAGCAGCATCACACCCTCATGGTAGGCGCCGTTCGAGTAGCAGTGCACCGCGAAGTCGTTGTAGGCCAGCAGGAGCTGGCGCTGAGTCTTCCGCACCAAGTCGCTCTGGGGGTCTGTCGTCATGTCCAGTGCCTTCAGGAAGTCTTCCACTGCCCCGTCAAACTCTTGGAGCCGTCGGTACATGGTGCCTCTGTGGGGGAAGGGCAGGGCAGGTGGTCTCCAACCTCAGCCCTCAGATCACAGCCTCCTGAGTAGCCAGGAGTACAGACATGAGCAACATTTTATCCCACTATATAGATGAGAAAGTCTAGGTTTACTAAGGTCAAATGACCCTAAATCCATCCTTCCTTCCTTCCTTCCTTCCTTCCTACTTTCCCTCCCTCCCTCCCTCCCTCCCGCCTTGCTTCTTTTTCTGTTTTGGTAGTATTAGGGGTTTGAGCCCAGGGATCTGTGCTTGCTAGGCAGCTTTGGAGAAACAGATAGAGTCCTCAGCCTTGTCTCATCCCCAGCTGAGCCCCTCTCCCACTCCCTGACCTGGAAGAGCTGCTCTGCAGATTTGGGGGCCTAAGATTCTGGGGATAGCAGGAAAGCAATGATTGAGACCACCCAAGAGAGGCTGTGAACCCCATAGGGAAACATTATTAGAGACACTCTGGGAAGCAGAGGCCTAGAGAGGGTCAGGAATGCTTTGAGGCCATACAGCAGGTGTGTGGGCAGGCAGGGCCACCCGATACCGGAAGAGGAAGAAGCTGGGGTCCAGAGGGTTGTTTTGGATAGCACAGTTGATACGTTGCAGTGCGTGCCGCAGCTTGCCCTGCACAGCTAGGATTCCAGCGTCTTTGTGGGCCTGATTGGCTTGGTCCACCATCTTCTGGAGCAGCACTCTGGCCTGAGGGTGTTTGGGTTCCAATAGCAGGGCACTGCGCAGGTCTCGGTAGCAGAGTTTGGGCTGCAGGGTAACATCAGAGGCACCAGCTGGCTAAGATGAGGGCTTTCCTGCCTAGTGGGTGTGGGGTGTAAAGGAGGGGAAGTCTTCTGGGTGCCAAGCTGGCTCCTTGCCATCCCTCCTTGGTGTCTTCCATGTCATTGCTCTATCACTTCTGCCTCTTGAATGGGGTAGGGAGCATTGTGGGAAAATCCCATCTCCAGCCTCATCTTTACCAGGCCCCTTTCCAGGTGAGCCACTCCTTGTAGGAGAGCTGAGAGCTCATTTGAGGCAAGAGGGAGTGTGCAGCCTCTTGACCATTCCTGTGCCATCCTCCCCATCGGCCCCCAGCCCCTCCCCCACCTCCTGACCTCTGACCCCAAAACAACTTGGAATAAAACCAGATTCAGGCCTAGGTATAAACAGAAAACATCCCCAGTGGGTGTACAGGTCAGTTAGCCAACCAACATTTTATCAAGTACTCCATGCCTTGTAGTGTAAGACTTTGGACAAGTGGACGGGGCAGCCTGTGAGCAGCAGGGGTGAGGGGGAATGAGGGGGAGGCCAGGGTGCCTTGGGCTCACAGCAACACCAGAGAACTGGTTGTGTGGCCTTGGATGAGGGACCCAGAGCTGTTTCTTCCTCTACTGGGCTACTGGAGGCCCATGCCAAGCAGGGGAGGCTAAAATCCAGTCACCAATAATTGTCAATAATTACTAGTCTCCAGCCTTAGAAGGAGACTCGCCCACTGAGTCACGTGCATGCGGGGGGGGGGGCGAGGGGGAGGAGTTGTCTGGACGATTTCCTCAGCCACCCTCAGGGGGCAGTGTGGCTCCTCCTTACTGCCCAGCTTGGCTCACCTGGTGAGAGGAGGGGAGCCCAGCCTGCCTCGCTGACCCTTTCCTGGCCTGTCGCCATCGCCTGGGCCTGCCAGGGGCCACAGGAGCACAGTGTGCTGCAGCTTCCTTTCCTGTCTGAGGCTCTGGTGCCCACTCACGCAGGGCTGGGGGACCTACCCCCCACTCCCCTCACCCACCTCCTCTCATGCTCCTTCCACACTGGTGCCTCTGGAAAGACCCAGGGAGCCCCAAACCCCCTCCTCCCCTGGGTCTCCTCCACCCCTTAACGAGTCTTTCTTGTCTCAAGCCATGCACATATTGTCCTCACCCTGGCGGGGACAGAGAAACAAAGCTTATTCATTGGACAAATAGGAGGAGGGAGGGAGGGTGGGAAGGAAGGAAAGAAGGAAGGAAGGAAGGAGGGAGGAAGGAAAGAAGGAGGAGGGAGGGAGGGAGAGAAAGGTGTTCAGGGTACCTTTCTGCATGCCATTTCCCTTACCCAATGCTTCAGTCATTCTTTGTATAATTATGTTTGGAGATGCACCCCTCATCCCGCTCTGAGAGCTCTGAGGGGCTGGGGCAGCATGGGTCTCTCATCTTCCAGTTTCTTTGGGGCCCAGCACAGCTTGGCATAGAGCAGGGCAACTACGCAAATGTAGTCAGGTGGCACAGCTGGCCAGGCCCTGTGCCCCAGGAGGACAACACCCAGGGCACTGTGGAGACTGGACTTGCTGATAGCCTTGTCCCCTCCAGTAATTTTGGGACATATTGGAGGCTCTCAGACTGGGGGGGGGGGAGGGGATACACCTATCCCACCTGCCCACGCTACCTTCTGGAAGAAGTTGTAGAGTCTAGCCCGGAGGAGGTAGATGTCAGCATTATTTGTTCCTTGCTTCACCTCCTTGTTGATGATTGCCAGGCAGTCCTGATGTCGCTTGAGGGCCAGGAGACAGGCCATGCTGAGGGGAGAGGGTGAGGGTCCTATCCATCTGGGGAGGTGGGCAGGAAGGGGCACTGGGAGCGGAGGGGGCATGCCAGCACTCACCATCGGTAACGGAAGCAGGCTTTATGGGGCTGGAGCTCAAAGGCATGCAAGAAGATATTCAGGGCATCCAGGTAGTCACATTGCTCAAACATAGACTGACCCTGGACACAGAGGACACTCGCTTCTGCTTCTGACCTAGCCCAGCCATGCCCATTTGCCAGTGGAGGAGAACATTACATTGGGGCAGAGAAGAAATACGGGGACAGAGACATTTAGATCCAGGAGAGACTTTAAGAGGCAGGCCCAGAAATGGTGGAAGATAGAGAACTAGGGAGAGACAAGAAACCCTGAGAAATACACTCTTGGTGTGCACATATGCACATACGTACACACACATACACAAAGTCAAAATGGAAAAAATATATCAGTACTTGGGTGTTTTTTTTCTCTACTAGGACTTGACCTCAGGGCTGGGCACTGTCCTTAGCATTTTGGCTCAAAGCTGGTGCTCTACCACTTTAAGCCATAGCTCCATTCTGGCTTGTTTGGTGATTAATTGGAGATAAGGGTCTCTGGGACTTTCCTGCAGAGATTGGCTTTGAACTGTGATCCTCAGATCTCAACCTCCTGAGTAGCTAGGATTAGAGAACGGAGTCACTGGTACCTGGCCATTTGTTGGTGGTTTATAGTTATCTATCAATTTTGAATTTTATTGATTTGCAAACGAGGTCACTGTTACTCTTTCTGTGCTCAAAGTATCTCTACTCCAGATCTGTGCTTTCACTACAACAGCACTGGCTGTACATGGTATGCAAATCTCAAGCATGCCTCATGCATGCCAGACAAATACTCTACTACAGGGAAAATAAAACTTGCTACCAGCTCAAATAAAATTAAAAATTCAGTCAGGCACCACTGGCTCACACTTATAATCCTAGCTACTCAGGAGGCTGAGATCTGAAGATCACAGTTCAAAGTCAGCCTGGACAAGAAAATCCATGAGACTCTTATCTTCAATTAACTACCAAGAAGCTGGGGAGTGGTGCTGTGGTTCAAATGATAGAGCACTAGCCCTGAGCAAATAATTTCAGGGCAGTGCCCAGGCCCTGAGTTCAAGTTCCAGGACTGGCACAAAAAAATTAAAATTCAATTTCTTAGTTACATTTGCCACATTTCAAAGGCTCAGCATTTCCATGTGGCTGCTGGTGACCCTAATGGACAGCGTGAGCAGATCATTGTTATGGCTGCAGGAAGTTCTATCAGACAATGCTATAAGGCTTTCCTAAGCCAACCACGATGGTGAGGAGCAGCAGGTGGGGACACAGATACTGGAACAAGAAGTCCTTGAGGAGATAGGACATGTCCTAGGGCTGAGGAAAGCCTCCTACAGCCAGAGGTTGGCTCAGTAGGCTTGTTGGGCCCCAGGAGGCTCAGGTACCTGCAGGTAAAGCACAAAGGTGAGCCGCTCCAAGTACTTGGTGTTCTCTGGCTGGAGGACGCATGCCTTCCGCAGGTTCTGGGCAGCCGAGGAAAAGTCACAGACCTGGATGAAGGCTTCAGCCCGTAAGGCGTAGAATTCGATCTGAGGACGAGGCACCCTTGCTATTGTCCCCTCCCTATCATCAGCCCTTCAGGGCAGGGGAAGGCATCCACCTCCCTGAGGCTTGATACCCAGTTTCCCATAGAGACTTGGTGGTCCTGGGAGGAGCCAGTAGGTGTGACAGTGAGGGAGAGGGACACTGTATACCAGCAGCTCTCTGTCCCTTGCCTCCTCTTACCATCTTGGAGTCCAAGTGGAGGGCCCGGGAGAAAAACAACACCGCCTGTTCCCATTGTTCCTGCTCCAGGCACTTATAGCCTCGTCGGTAGCTATAGGGGATGAGATGGTGCAGGCGTTGGGGCTGATCAGCTGAGGGTATAGGGCTGGGCATGAGGTAGGTGGGAGAAGACAGAGATGGGTAGAAAGGCAGGGGGGACACACACACAGACAAATACATAGACACATATATAAAAACACACGCTTTTGTGCATATGCTGGTATTAGGTCTTGAACTCAGAGCCTTGTGCTCTTGCCTGGCTTTTTCCAGTGAAGGTTAGTGTTCTGCCACTTAAGCCACACCTCCACTTCTTTTTTTTTCCTTAGAAATTCTTTTTTAAATTTAATTTATTGTAAAGTTGCTATACAGAGGGGTTCCATTAAATGAGTAAGGTAATGAGTATATTTCTTGTCTAGCATTGTTACCCCTCCTTTGTTTTTGTTTTTGTTTTTTGTTTCTGGGTCTGAGTGTGGGGCCTGAACTCCGGGCCTGGGCGCTGTCCCTCAGCTCTTCAGCTCAAGGCTAGTGCTCTACACTTGAGCCACAGCGCCACTTCCGGCTTTTTCTGCTTATGTGGTGCTGAGGAATCGAACCCAGGGCCTCATGCATGCAAGGCAAGCACTCTACCACTGAGCCACCTTCCCAGACCCCCTCCTTTGTTTTTATCCTACTATTTCTTCCCTCCCCCACCTTCCCTACTCCTCCCCCTTTGCCCCCGAAGTTGTAAATATGATTTCCAACATAGTGTCTTGTGAGTCTCATTGTTACAATGGGTCATCCAGTGTCCTTGTTTCAGGATTTTGTTATTCCCCTTCCCCTCCTCAAATTAGATAAATGTATATACAAAATTCACACACCTTCACTTCTGACTTTTTGGTGCTTAATTGGAGCTAAGAGTCTCACAGACTTTCCTGTCTCAGCTGCCTTTGAACTGGAATCTAAGCTTAGATATCAGCCTCCTGTGTAATTAGGATTACAAGCATGAGCCACTGGTGCCCAAAAGGGAGGAGCTGGGGTAGAGTAGTGGCTCAAGGTTGTGCTGCATAGTGAATGGCTGAGTAGGGTAAGAGCCTGAGCTTGTGGGACAAGGCAGTCACTTACTACTCTATGACTTTGAGAGGCACTGTATATCCTGTGGCCCTTGGCTTATCCTCCTCTGGATCGTAGAACACCTTGCTCGACCCAAAGATGCGCTTCAGCGTATCCTCGCGTTGTGGGCTTGCCCATGGCGTTCTGATGTTCTGTGAATGATCCTTATCATGTGCTACAGCACCCTAGAACAAAGGACAGCAAGCTAGTGCAGGTCTCATGGATGACGGGGGAGGGTGTGTGGAAACCAGGCCTGGTGAGAGATAGACCCTCTTATTCATAGTCCTGTGGCATTCTGGTTCATTTCCTTAGGGATGTTCCAACCTTCTTCTCTGAAGTCTTGTCTTGCTGCCTCTCGTGGTCGAGGTTGGGGATCAGAGTCCTCATACTCATACTACCCTCTGGTATCCTCTGGGATTTTCCCAGACCCCATCTCCTGCTCAGGATCCCCACAGCTGTAAGGCCCCCATTTAGATCCTGCCCCTCCTGGAAGGCCTTGGAGTTCCCAAGCCAGAGGGACCATTACCTGTCCAGCAGGCTACACTCAGTAGACACCTCATCTGACTTCTTCCATAGATTTTCCTATCTTGGTGTGGTCACCTTCCCCACTGGCCATCACAGCCAGAACTACCTTGTCCATTCAGGCCTTCAAATCCTATCTTTTCCTCTTCCTCAGAATCTCTCAGATACGCCAGCGCTGATGGCTCACACCTGTAATCCTAGCTACTCGGGAGGTCCAGATCTTTGGACCACTGTTTCCTTAGTGAGACTCTTATCTCCAATTAGCCACCAAAAAAGCTGGAAGTAGAGCTGTGGCTCAACAGGTAGAGTGCTAGCCTTGAGTGGAAAAATCTACGAGAGAGTGCCCTGGGTTCAAGGCCCCAGTACACACACACACACACGCACCCCTCAGCTTGCTTCTCTTCCCTGTCCCCTTGTCCAGGTCAATGTCATCTCGGTCTAATGCCAGTTCCGGCCACTCTTCTTTTCCCCCACAGCCACAAGTTGGGAATCGCTTTCTGCGTACAAGCCTTCGGGCCCTGCCTTCTGCCTTGGCCCTTGGCTTTAGTGTTCCTTCTCCCCAGTCCGCACCTGTTGGGAGTCTGTCATGAACCCCCGACGTGAACCCCTTTCTGAGAGGACCTCCGGCGGGTGCCACCTCCAGCGCTGCCTTGGCTCGGCTCGCACCTGGGCTTCCGGCGTTGCTAGGCACCAGCTGCAGGATGCCCATAGGCTCCGCCCTCCTAGCCACGCCCCCGGGGTCCACCGGTAGTTTACAAACTTTTATTAGTTGAGGAGGCTGAGGCCCACGGGAGGGAAAGCATTGGCCAGATTTCTGCGACGAAGGAGGAGGGCGGTGGCGGAGGACACCACGGGGCTCTTTCCTCCCAAGCCGAAGATTGAGCAAGGGCTCAGAGAATGAGGCACAGGCCCCCAGGGGACACGCTGACGGTGGAATGCGCCGGAGCGGCCGGACACGTCACCGCCTTACGTCACTTCCGCCCCGCAGAAGCATGGCGTCCGCGAGACTCGGCCCGGATTGGATGTCTCCGCGACAGGTGGCGATGTAATTGGCTTCAAGTCTGGATGACGTCAGGGGGCGGGGTCTGGGCTGTGAAGGGGGTAAACATGTCGCCGTCCGGTCTTTTGCGCGCGGAGCTGTGGCTGAGTCGAGCCATGAGCCGCCGAGTTTTGGAGCCTGGGTGGCCCACGAAGCGGTGGCTGGTGAGTGGGCTGTGGGCGACGACGCGGGGTCCCTAGCTCTAGTTCTGCCATTATCTTCCAAACCCCCCAGATTCCCTTTCTCGAGTTTTCTTACCTACAAAATGATCCCAAACTCGACTGCCTCCAAACTTGCCGGAGCTCGGCTCCTGCCTCTGGGCGCCGTGCGCGTCCCGACTTTGGGAGCTTCTGAGGGGTTTCCGGGCCCCTCTGAGTCCCGCCCCCAGTCTGGCCCTGCTGTTCGTTTCTCTTCTGCTTTGGGTCCCAAGGGACGCGCGCTTTGGGATGATGAGTGTTGTCCGGCCTCAGTTTCCCTGGTGCGGCCGGCAGGTGGCTGGCCTAGGGAACCCGGGACTGCCCGGCACGAGGCACAGCGTCGGCATGGCGGTGCTGGGACAGCTGGCGCGGCGACTGGGAGTAGCGGACAGCTGGACGCGTGATCGGCGCTGCGTCGCAGACCTTGCCCTGGCCCCGCTCGGGGATGATGCCCAGTTGGTCCTTCTTCGTCCTCGGCGGCTCATGAACGCCAACGGGCGCAGCGTGGCCCAGGCTGGTGAGTTGAGGGCTGTAGGGGCGGACCGACAGGGAGGGTGTTGGGAGCAGAGAGGGGCCCCTGGCTGCAGCAAACGCCTATTGAGCTCCAACTGCTGCATGTCCCTGAGTACTTTGGGAGCTTTACTTTCTTTATATGTGAAGTGGGGTTCATTGAAGTCCCTCATTGTGGGCAGCTCCCTTCAAGGCAAATAGGCAATAACCTGGGCCATGTTTTCCTGTGCCAAGCCAAGCTGTTTGGACTGACTGCAGAGGAGGTATACCTGGTCCACGATGAACTGGACAAGCCCCTGGGGAAGCTGGCTCTGAAGCTGGGGGGCAGTGCCAGGTGAGGATTGGGGATGCTGGAATGCTGACCTTCCAGTTGGGGTGGAGTAGGGCAGCTGCCCTGCCTCCTCAGGAGGAGGCCATCCCGAGGCAGCCTAGACAGGGTTGGTGGAGGCCGCTGACCTAGGGAGGCAACTGACTATTTATTCTTCCTCCATCCCTTGAAGGGGCCACAATGGAGTCCGATCCTGCATAAGCTGTCTCAACTCCAGTGTGAGTCTGCCCCTCTGTGCTGTACCGGGAGGGGGCAGCCAACATGGGGCCCAGCCATATCTCACCAAAGCCCTCTGGTTCCCTCTGGCTCCCCACAGGCAATGCCAAGGCTGCGGGTGGGCATTGGGCGCCCGACGCACCAGAGTGCAGTACAGGACCATGTCTTGGGCTGCTTCTCTCCTGATGAACAGGAGCTCCTGCCTCCGTTGCTAGACAGGGCCACCGACCTGCTCCTGGAACACATCCGTGCTCGAAGCCAGGGGCCCTCATCAGGCCCCTGACACCAGGAGACTATGGCTGTCTGTCTAATCACAATGCCCACAAATCCAGCCACAACCACAGAACTGCCAAGCCCACCTGTGGTATCCACTTTTTATATAACTCCTCTTTGGACTGTCTCCGGCCACTTGCAGATTCAAGAGGTGGCCAAAACAGTTCATTTCTAGGATAGAGGGCTGGTCTTCTCTCCACTTGCTGCTTGGGATGCAGGAAACATTTAAGGAAAACTAAGCTTTTTGAACCTTTTTAGAGAGGCAGGCATGTAAACCTGTAAGATTAAAAATGCCAGTGAATTCTGAGGTCTCCTGGGGATGGAGGGGGGAGGGGGAGTCTGACCCTTCCATAGCTAGGGGGGGGGGGAAAATTGGGTTCCAGCAAGCTCCCTTCCCAAGATGTATGTGAATGCCTTAGCCTACGGAGGGCCCCGTGTAGCATTCTGCAGTCCATATTGCAGATGGGGATGCTCAGAGGTCCCACTACAACCTTAAGGCCACCCCACTGTAGCCTGGTGGGATTACAGTATGCACCCAGGGCTGGCTGCCACCTTGCTGCCCCTGGGGCCCTGGCACCTCAGTAGATCTGCTTGTCTTGAAGGTCCCCATGCGGGTGACATAGGAGAGCTGCCTGAGGTCCTGGGGGTTGGGTGGAATGTGGGAGCGGCGAGGCACCAGGCCTAGGTCTCCTGGCTGGTAGGAGGTAATGCCAGACAGGTGCTGCATCAGAGACGTCATCTTGGGCGGCTGGTTGCTGGGACAGCTGTGGGAGAAGCGGGGTCATCACATCTACACATCTGTCTCCCGGAAGGGGGGCCAGGGTCATCTGGTTTTTGGTTTTTTTTGGTCAGTCATGGGGCCCGAACTCTGGGCCTGGGCACTGTTCCTCAGATCTTCAGCTCAAGGCTTGCGTTCTACCACTTCTGTGGTAAAAAGACACTTCTGGCTTTTTCTGCTCATGTGGTACTGAGGAATTGAACCCAGGGCCTCATGCATACAAGGCAAGTGCTCTACCACTGAGCCACCTTCCCAGCCCCTGAGTAGTTTGTTGGAGATAAGAATCTCAGATACTCTTCTGCCTGGGCTGGATTCAAACCACGATCCTCAGGTCTCAGCCTCCTGAGTAGCTAGAATTACAGGCATGAGCCTGTATCCAGCAATCTCCTAGTCTTTTTGGTTTTAGTTTTGTTTGGGGTTTTTTTTAACTGTATTTTTTTTGTCTTTTCTTTTTTGGTACTGGGGATCGAACCCAGGACGTTGCGCTTGCTAGGCAAGCGCTTTGCCACTGAGCTACATCCCAGCCCTGGTTTTAGTTTTGCAGATAAGGTCTCCCAGGGTCAGCTTTGGCCTTGATTTTCCTTACCTCTGCCTCCTGTCACTGAGACTACAAGTGTGTGCCACCGTGTCTGGCTTGGTTGTTTTGTGTGTTCTTCCTGGGTTTGAACTCAGGGCCTGGACACTGACTTTGAGCTTTTCTGCTCATGGCTTGCACTCTACCTCATTGAACCATAGCTCCACTTCTGTTTTTTAGATGATTAATTACACATAAGAGTCTCATAGACTTTCCTGCCCTGGTTGGCTTCAAACCTTGATTCTCAGATCTCAGTCCCTCAAGTAGCTAGAGGTGTGAGCCATTGTCACTTGGCTATGTGGCTTTTTTGTTTTTGGCCAGTCATGGGGCTTGAACTCTGGGCCTGGGTGCTGTTCCTCAGCTCTTCAGCTCAAGGCTAGCACTCTACCACTTGAGCCACAGCACCACTTCTGGTTTTCTGGTGGTTTATTGGAGATAAGAGTCTCATGGACTTTCCTACCCAGGCTGGCTTTGAACCATGATCCTCAGATCTCAGGTGGCTGTCTTGTGACTTGTTTTGAGCTAGATTCTCACTAACATTTGAGCTTTGAGCCCTGGTCATACCACCTTACCTCTACACCTCCCCAGTAGCTGAGATTACCATGCCTAGCTTCCATGGCTGCCTTTCCTGAGGCCACACAGGACCACCTGCTCACCTCTTCTTGTGGGAAAAACTGCTCTGGTTATTTCGGGCATAGCTGCTCCCGGGGCGGCTGCCCTGGGGGTGGCTGGCCCGGGATTGGATGCTCCGGGGTCGGCTGCTTTGCTTATACACAGACAGGTGGGGTCTCTGGAGCACCACACAGCTGAGCTGGGCTAATAGTTGCTGTAGCAGTTCTCTGCGCTGCATCTGGAGGATCACGCTGAAGTCACTGTCCTGTTCTTCTGCTTTCATCTGCCGGTAAGGATGGTATCAGGCCTACAGTGGCCCCAGAACCCACCTATCTCCACATGGGAACCTCCAACCCCACTGCCCGTTTTCTCAGCATCTGTACCCTGGCTGAAGTGGGATACCCATTCTCCAATTGGAAAGACTGCGGTGTGAAGCTTTCCAGAGCCTTGGAGAAGGAATTTGCCTTTTTGGAGATCTTTTTTTTTTTTTCTGGTCAGTCTTGGGCTTGAACTCAGGGCCTGGGCACTGTCCCTGAGCATTTTTTTTTTTTTTTTGGTCGGTTGTGGGGCTTGAACTCTGGGCTTGGGCGCTGTCCCTGCGCTCTTCAGCTCAAGGCAAGCGCTCTACCACTTGAGCTACAGCACCACTTCCAGCTCTCTGGTGATTTATTGGAGACAAGAGTCTCATGGACTTAGCTGCCTGGGCTGGCTTTGAACCGCAATCCTCAGATCTCAGCCTCCTGTGTAGCTAGGATTATAGGCGTGAGCCACCGGTGCCCGGCTTCCCTGAGCATTTCTGCTCAAGGCTAGTGCTCTATTATTTTGAGCTACAGTGCCACTTCTGGTTTTCTGATGGTTAATTGGAGCTAAGAGTCTCATGGCTTTTCCTGCCTGAGCTGGCTTTGGAACTGAGATCCTCAGATCTCAGCCTCCTGAGTAGTTAGGGTCACAGGCATGGGCCACCAGCTTCAGGCTTTCTTGGCGATCTTGAAGGGATCTTACAATCCTGACTCAGCAAAGGAGTCTGGGCAAAGAAGAGCCTCTAAACCAGGCCCTGCTCAGCCTCTGCCTCCAGGTGGTGCTGTTCTTTGACAAGCAACTTCTGTCCTCGGTACTTCTAGCCCCTGTGCCTCCTGTTTTCTGTTCACCTGCATAATGTCCTGTAAGAAGGAGGTTGCCTGGGACAGGACTAGCTCCAGATTGGCTCGGACCTTCTGCTCATCAGTCAACTCCTGCTTTAGCTCCTCAATCTCGTCTTGCTGCTGTTCCACCTTCTGGGTCAGCTCCTCTATCTGGTTCCTGGTCCATGACAGGATGAATCAACTAGTGTACCTCCTCCCCAGGCTGGGACTGCCCTCACCTGAGCCCTCCTGGCCTCTCAGCCTATCAGACAGATATGAAGCCTCGAAGCCCCTCCAGGAGGGAAAGTCATAGGCCAGACTATGTGGTCCAAAAGATATGGGCCAAAACTGGCACTCTCCCGCCTGGGACTCGGCTCCCCACAGGTGCACCTGAGCCCCTGGTTGTCTATCTGCAGCTGCAGGAAGCTCTGCTCCAGGTGGCCCAGCATGAGGCGCAGCTGCTCGGCCTCCATCACGCCCTGTTGCTGTTCTCGGCATTTCTCAGCTAGCATGAGGATGATCTGCAGAAGATAGGCAGGTGGCCACACTGCAGTCCTGCTGTGGGGCCCCAGACCCTCCCTGCCCACCAGTTCGCGACACAACATGACCATGCTTGCCTCAGAGGTCAGCACACCTCTGGACAGCATGGGCAGGGATGGGCTCCATGTCATAGTATGCAACAGGAAATCTAGTGCGAGGCCAGCACCTAGAGTTCCCACCACAAGGCCTCGTCCCCTCCCCATGGCACCCTCCCTCGTTACTTAGCTTCAGCCTGGGGTCCATTCTTAGGGCCAGCAGGGCCCCAGGGTTCCCTCCTTTGTGTGATGGCAGACACACACCTTCTGATGGCTTTTGCTGTTCCTGGCCATGACCTTCTGGGTGCTCTCCAGCACCCCCACCTCTTGGCACAGCTGGCCCTGGTGGTCCCGGAGCTGCTCATTCTCGTGCAGCAGCTGCACACCTTGTTGGGACACCTTGGCCAGCTTCATGGTCACAGTGCTGTTCTCCAGGATGGCCCGCTTTGTTGTCTCCCACATCTGGTTTGTGGCCATCTTCCGAAAATCAGCAGCCACCAGGTTCACGCGCTGAATAATCTCCTTCCTCAGCCTGGTCAGGACCGTGGGAGTGGAAGGGGTAGAAGAATTCAGGTAGATGGGCAGAAATCCAGATGGCCCCTTTTTCTGTCGGGGTCCCTGGAGCACCCATGGCCATTAAACACCTCTAGGCCTCCCCCATAGACTCTAGGCCTTTGAAACTCCAGCCATGGCAATGTATCATCACCTAGCAAATGAACAGAATTGACATCACAAGAAGTCCAAGAATTCTCTAAAGGCAGCCTGAGGCTTGGAGCTGACAGCTCACCTGGGTGGAAGAAGTAAACCCCAGCCAAGGTTCCACGGAGCAGGGGCTGGGAGCGGGCGAGGGGGTGTGTCAACAACTTAGTCCAACCCCCAACCCAAAGCTGAGGATGGAAAGGTGGCATGTGTGTGGCCCCAGCAGGGCGTCAGGTCTGCCCACCTGTCCTTGTCCAGCACTGACTGCTTCTCCAGGTTGTAAATGTAGTCCTTGTAATCTGCTTCCTGCTTTTGTAGCTGGTCCTCCAGTGACTCGAACTTGACCATGAGCTCCTCTTTCTGCAGCCGGAATTCCTCTAGGGCTGCCAGCTTCCCCACTGCCCACCAGAGGGCACAGGCCTGATGAGAGGGCTGCCAGCTTCCCCACTGCCCACCAGGGGGCACAGGCCTGATGAGAAGACTGCCTTACGGGCCTTGAGGGATGCCCCCAAGTGTCCCGTGGCATACAGGTCCTGCGCACCATTCTCATCTTCCTCTTGAGATGCCCTGCGGCCTCCCTGCCACTAATATTTTTTTTGGGGGGGGGGGCGGTTGTGGGCCTGAACTCTGGGCCTGGGCGCTGTCCCTCAGCTCTTCAGCTCAAGGCTAGCGCTCTACCACTTGAGCCACAGTGCCACTTCTGGCTTTTTTTCCCTGCTTATGTGGTGCTGAGGAATCGAACCCAGGGCCTCATGCATGCAAGGCAAGCGCTCTACCACCGAGCCACCTTCCCAGCCCCCTGCCACTAATCTTACAGAGCCTCATTCAGATTCCCACCTCCTCCAAGAAGCCTCCCTTGATTCTGTTCTCTACTCACACATTAACAGTGACAATGGCAGCTGAACTTGGAACCTCAGGGCCAGCCAGTCAAGCTGCCCTTTCACACCCTCCCCCCCGGAGCTATTATGTGTGTGCGCACACATGTGTGCGTGCATGTATCTGTATGCCCACACCAGTATCAGGGCTTGAACTCAGCTTGCACTTTGACTTACACTTTTGCTCAGCTTTCTTTCTTGTAGTTGGTGTTCTACTACTTTAGCCATCTGTCCAGGCTGGCATTTTTGGTGGTTGAGTTGGAATCCCCTGAACATTTTTTTTTCCTTGGCTGGCTTCAAACTGTGATCCTCTAGGTCTCAGCCTCCTTAGTTGCTAGAATTGTACATAGCTAGGACTATTCTTGTATCTGTTTGAGCCACAGCTCCACCTTTGGCTTTTTGGTGGTTTTTAGAAGAGTCTTATGGACTCCTGACTGGGCTGGCTTTGAACCGCTATCTTTAGATCTGAACTTTCTGAATACCTAGGATTATAGGTATAAGCCATCAGCTCCCAGCAAGACTATTCCTTTTTAAATACTTCCTTGTAAAAAAAAAAAGAAATACTTCCTTGTACAAACTGGGAGAGGAGTTGGGGGACAATTAAAATGATGTATTCAAAGAGGCACGCACTTGGTCTTACTCTAAGCTGTGTTAGCCCCATTCCCCAGGTGAGAAAACTGAGAGACATACACATAATGGTGGGCTGGGGCTTGAGCCTGCATCCCTCACTGGCATGCACCCACAGGTCTGCCTGCCGAGTCCCCTCCTTACCTAGGACGATGTTCTCCGTGGTGAGTTGGTCCTTGGTCTCCTGGAACTCATGGCGCACCTGTGCTAGCTGGGCCTCAAATGCATCTTTCTCCATCTCCTTGGCCAGCTGCAGGGTCTGCAGCTGCTCATTGAGGTCGGTGATCTCATCCACCCTCTGGTTGAGCGTGCGCTTGAGGAAGGCCACAATCTCTTTCTTGTTGTTAGCCAGTTGCTCAAACTCCTGGCGGAACAGTTTCTCCTGCACAGCCAGCTCATCCCACTTCCGCTGGTACCTGGGGTGGGGCCCAGGCGGAGGTCCAGGGTCCAGCTGGGCATCTGCAGCCGGACTTGCTCTCCCGACTCCTCCTCCCTCCGGCTCTGAATCTAGCCTCATTTTCAACTGTGTCTGCCCCGATTGGTGGTCTTGACCTCAGCCAATCCCTATGCTCAGCCTTTTGCGCTTATTCCATCACCAGGACATAAGCCCCGTGGGGACTCAGCCTTTACTAAGTTCACATGGCAGGCCCCATGCACCTCGTACATGGCGTGCATCTGTGAAGGAATGCTCACAGCCACCTGGGAGGGCATACGCAGAGGCTATGCTAATCATCCCCATTTCCTAGACAAATGGAAGCCACGAAGAAGTTTGTAAGTGGTGAAACTAGAGCTTGAACTGGTCTGTTGGGAAAGATGAGACAGCCATAACAGATGTGGGGGTCGCCAGCCAGCTCTGCGTCCCGTAATACTTCCAACCCCATCTTCACACCGCTGCCTTCCCTACCCTGCTCATCAATGAGCCTTAGTATTGCCTCCTTGAGACCCCTCCTGGCCCTGAGCCACATTTGTGGCCTTCTCTTTGGCTCCGTCCTATGGGTGGGCTCTTGTCCTTTGGGACCTGGTGACAGGATCTCTGCTTGGTGGATCCCTGGCCTCCTTCACTTCTTCACTTCTCAGGGCGTGACCGGGGGGGGGGGAGGCAGGCAAATAATAAACATACATCCAGTACCAGTCTGAACATTCCCCCCCCATGCATTCCATGTGGGGTTTCAGAGCACCATGTAACTAGCCTGGTACCAGTGGCTCTTGGTTGAGCCATCGCAGGTCTCAGCCATGGTGAGCTCTGAGGATCATGATTCAAAACCAGCCCAAGACTCTTACTTCTTAACCACCCAAAGAGCAAGGAAGTTCTGGAACTCCGGGAGCTAAGAGAAGATGGGAAACGCGCTTCTGCTAGGTGGGGTGGGGCGTGCCTGGACATCCCACTGCCTCCCACAACACAGGTCCAGAGCTCCCTGTTCAAGCCTACAAGGGCCGCTGGCCCAGAAGCACCTCCCTGTGCATCGTCCCTGCTGCCACTCACTTGGCCAGCCTTTCCTCCAGATCCTGAATCTGGGCATGGTAGAACTCTCGAAGCTCCTCTATCGACAATGTCTCCTCAGCCTTCAGGCCGGGGACGATATCCTTCTTGTTCCCTTTCTTCTTCTTGGTCTCAAGTTCCTTGCCTGTCTTGCTTGGCTTTTTGGGAGCCATGCTAGATGGCAACCACTAAACCAATGTCCTTTTAAAAGGCTAAGTGGTTGCTAAGGAAGTGGGTCCTGTACATAGCAACAGCCTCAGGGAATGAGGTAAGGCTTAAAGGGCCCCTGTCTCACTGGCTTCCCCTTTTAAGGCAGAAACCACCACCTGAAGCCCTGGGTGTCCCAGGCCGGGGCATCTCAGACTAGCATGCCTGGCTTTTGGGCCTAGTTCTGGGTTCCAGAGAGTTGTTTCCTTCCTCTAAATAGAAAGATATAAAAAATTAGAGGGCTGGGAATGTGGCTTAGTGATAGAGTGCTTGCCTAGTGTGCATGAAGTCCTGGGTTGGATTCCTCAGCACAACATAAACAGATAAAGCTGGAAGTGCCACTGTGGTTCAGGTGGTAGAGTGCTAGCCTTGGGCAAAAGCAGCTCAGGGACGGTGCCCAGGTCCTGAGTTCAAGCCCCAGGACTGGCAAAAAAAATTAATTAGAATGGTCAGGGGCTGAGTGCATGACTCAGATGGTAGTGTGCCTGTGTAGTAATCTCTAAACCCCAGTACCAGAAGAAAAGCAAACAGAATGGTCAGGGTCCCAGAAATCACCTGTTCCTTTGGGCCAATCAGAAAACAGAGGCCCAAAGAAGGCTCGGACCTCCTCTGGGAGTGTCTGCTTTGAGGCCATCTTGTTACTTTTTCCATGTCATTCTCTTGTTTTCACCCGGCGCAGGGCAGGAGGCAGTCTGGTAAGAAAGGACATTTCTGGGGCTGGGCAGGTGGCTCAGTGGTAGAGTGCTTGCTTTGCATGCATGAGGCCCTGGGTTTGATCTCTCAGCACTACATAAGCAGAAAAAGCCGGAAGTGGTGGTGTAGCTCAAGTGGTAGAGTGCTTGCCTTGAGCTGAGGGACAGTGCCCAGGCCCAGAGCTCAGGTCCAGAACTGGGGTTCTGGGATGCCCTTTTGCAGAGGCCAGCATGATTTTCCACACCCTTGATGGAAGCTCTCCATTCGCCCGGTGCAGCAGCCTTGTGAGGAAGAGGCAGCCCTTATGGCTGGGCAGGCAGCATATGAGGTGGGAGATAAAGCAGGTGTTTAGCTGGCAGATGCCCTGGCTGGCAGCCATGTGCCCCAAACAGGCTCTGCGACCTTGGGGCCCCTCTAAGGGACAAGATAGCATGAGATCAGGGGTACAGATGCATGGCCAATACACTCCCACACCAGGAGTTAGCTCACGAGTCATCTGGACCCTTGTTCCCACCTCAGGAGTCTGTGGGCTGCTGCTGCGTGAATTTGATGGGCAGTCCTCAGATGCACACATTTATTGGAGGGAACACAGGCAAAGTAAGAAGTTTTACTTTATCTCCTACAAATCCTCCACGTATGTATTCCAGGTAAGGGCATTAGCTTAAAGGCAGGACAATCTCCTTGAATTGTATAATGCATTTGTGTTTTGGACAGTATGTGACTATATCCCCTGTAATTAACCCTTGAAGGGCTAATTCTTTCTACCTTTTCCATGCTAAGACAACCAGATAGACAACAGCTTCAGGGGAGAGGTCATCCTTTGCGTGCCTGTGAATCCATGGCTCCCACTTCTGCTTAACTTTTTCACTCAAGGCTGGTATGCTACCACTTGAGTTAACACCTCCACTTCCGACCTTTTGCTGATTAACTGGGAGTTGATTCTGTACATAGCAACAGCCTGAGGGATTTGTTTGCACAGGCTGGCTTTGAACCACAATTCTCATACCTTAGCCTCCTGAGGAGCTAGAAATACTGCATGAGCCACTGGTGCCCAGCTCTTTCAACACAATTTGTCCCTTCCCTTCCTGCCTGACACTCAAGATTCTGATTTTAGAGGTCAGGCTCCTCAAGGAAATGACTGAAAAGTGAATGTTTTTTGGTGTATATAAAGAGGCCATATACTAAGAACTGAGATCCCTTTACCACCGATTCTTAATATGCAGTGCAACTGGACTCTCATGTGGATAGAAACATTCAGAAGACCCCAGAATAAAACACTGGGGAAATGCAATGATTAGGGTGAGATAATCCTCTACAAATTCACTGCATGTCTATCAAGCCTACTTGTTAAGATGTCTTTAAGAGTAATGGGTTAAAACCAGGGTCTGGTTTTAACATGTTAAGGAAGATCTGTTCCTTCTGAGACAATGCCTTTAGTGACCTCCTTATTTCCCACTGCCACCCCCCCACCCCATCCCCCAGTCTAATGCAGCCAACTCGCAGCATCACCACACTGAAAACCAGTCTTCAACACACGAGCCCTTGGGACACACCCAAACATAGCCAAACTACACAGGAGAGCAGCATTTCATGAGAACGATTTTTTTTTTTTTTGGTCCAGTCATGGGGCCTGAACTCTGGGCCTGGGCGCTGTCCCTCAACTCTTCAGCTCAAGGCTAGTGCTCTACCACTTGAGCCACAGCACTACTTCCAGCTTTTGTTTTTTCTGCTTATGTGGTGCTGAGGAATCGAACCCAGGGCCTCATGCATGCAAGGCAAGCGCTCTACCACTGAGCCACCTTCCCAGCCCCCCATGAGAATGACTTGAGATGAGTGAGAGGGAGAGGAGAGGGAGAGAGGAAGAGAGAGGGAGACAGGAGAAGGAGGGAGAGGGAGAGAGAGGGAGGAAGGGAGGGAGCTCATCCAGAATCCACTGCTCTGAATGTCCAGCATTGTAGCAGGCTTCTCAGAACCTTGATGATGACCTCAGGGTCACCTCCTTCCTGCAACTTGGGGACTGCAGAGCCCCCAAGTTGTGGGGTTTCAAGACCACACCTGTGAGAGCTGTGAACAGAGGAGGGGGCCAGTATCCCTGAGGAAGGGGTCATTTAACTGTGTGCCCCAAATATGGACCCCACATGCTCAAGTAGGGGGCATCTGTAGACAGAATCCCACAGTATCTGAGGAGACAGGCAATCTAGAGAGGGAGGAACAGGGAGAGGAAGGCGGACCTTCTCTCTGGGGGACATCCTGTCTCTAGTGGCCCAAGACAAGCTTCATGGATTGGCCCAAATGCGAGGCAGCCAGGGAGATAATGTAAGCGATGGTGGCTGGGCTCTGGAAGATGGAGCCACCGCCCAGGCTGCCACCCTCCTTTGGGTTCTGGGAGTAAAACCAGCCCGCACTTCACCTGACACCATGCATGGGCGCTGATTTCTTTATTTATTAGACTCGAGTGCTTTAGTACAGAACGGTACAGAGATGATACATGTTTGTGCTTCGATACTTTCAAACACTGAGATTTCTGATAATTTCAAGGTAAACAAGTTTCAAGACAGACTAGCTTTTTTTTTAAATAACCTTTTGATAAATTATTTTTATATAAATAACAGAAAGGAAAATCCACATTTGACAAAACAAGGTCCTGAAGCATAAGCATTGCTTGGTTGGAGGGAGGGACAAAATAAGCAGACAGGGAGAAACAAACCAATGCAGGTTCCTACAGTTCTGTCCTAAGGAAATGAGACTTTGTAAGGGGGGCTGAGTGACAGGAAGAGGACTGAAAACTAATGGGAGTGCAGAGGGAGATTTCGGAGCCAGAAGAGAACGCCACAGAGCAGCTAACGGGGCAGGCAGAACGTATTTTCAAAAGGAAGGCGAACACCACAGGCACGAGACGCAGTAATATACACAGTCTGCGGGAGGGAGAGGGTGGCGGGGGCTGGGCAAGGGGACATTTTTGTGACTTCCACTGTCATTATTTTTTCACAAGAACAGCAGCAGAACAAGCGGTGTGCTTGCTCCTGGGACCAGGAAACTGCTGAGTCCTGAGGATAAGATATCCTTCTAGCATTTGCTTCTTAACTTTTGCTTTACAGCTACATTTTATACAGCTACATTTTTACACAGAGAATAAAATGATCATTTTTTCTTACAACCACAAAGACATTACCACACACTACACAAAATAAAGAACTATGAAGTATCTTAGACTGAGGATTGTCTGACAGACCACGACCACGCTTGCTGAGTGGAGTCAGCGTTGGCATCACCCGGGGGGAAGGGCAGAGCGCCTGCACCCTTTCCATGGAAAAAGCTCTCTGACCAGAAGCCACCAGGGCCTGTCTGTTCCAGTCCATTCCTACCCCATGAACGCTACCCAGGCTGACCCTTCTAAGGAAGAGGAGCTGTTTAGGGGGATGTGGGGGGGGAGAGGAGGGTAGTCAACAGGTCAGGAGACCTCATGTTTTGCAGAGGCAAGCAGGTTCCAGTGGGAGCCCGCTTTCTGTTTGTCTGGCTTTCTGTTTGTCTGGGCGGTGACAGGTGGGGGTGGGGGGGCGGGAGGCTCCCCCAGGGTCACAGCACAGTGGCCATGGGAAACAGTGCCAGGCAATGAGCAGGATGCACCAGCTGGCACCCAGCCTGGCTTCATGTGGACATCCTTAGCCTCATCCACTGCTGCACATCACCAGGGCACAAGCTCCTGGGGGAAGAAAAGAGGCCAGTTCCAGCTCCAGCCCCACGAGGTGTCTGTGCCCTGATTGTCACTTCCTGGCTTATCTGGACGAGAAGAGGCAGCAAGGGCAGCAAGTGGAGTGCAGATGCCAGGTTAATAATCCTCAGTGTGAAATACTTTTAAGAACACAGACACCGCTGATTCCCACGGAGGATAGGAATGACCCAAAACAAAAATGTGAAAATACCCAAACTCTACCTTTCCATACTCAAGCAGTTTGCAGGGCTTGCAGAGGGTTATGTACAAGGTCACGGAACCATAAATAAGGGCGAGGAGTCCATTCGGTCTAGAGTTCAAAAATGGCGGCGCAGCGCTTGCAGGTGAACTGCTCCTTGTAGTTACATATATAAGATACTCTTTTTAAAAAACACAATGCATTATTCTCTTTTGCTTCAAACAAGAAGAGGGCGTTATTAATCACGAGACCGCAGCGCGGGGAGGGTGGCCAGGGCGTGCAGGGCTGGGGAGGCAGCAGAGAAACCGAGGCATGGCGCTGGGGAGCCACGGAGCACTCTGGGAAGGGGGCTGGGTTTTGGAGGGGCAGCTTAGGTTTTTAACTGCTTATTTCTTCATCTGTTTTATTCAGTTTCTTCAGCGTGTCCAGCAGTTTCTGTGGGGTGAGGATGTGCGTGGATCCTGGGGAGGTAGAGAAGACAGTGAGCTGGCCTGCTCTGGCTGCCAGCTCATTCCCTGGTTCTTCTCCCTTCCCTGCCGCTGCTCCCGCCCCTCCCTGGCCTGGGTCCACTGATGCTGTGTGGGGGAGGGGAGAAGGGCTTGGGGCCCTGTCACATGAGAGACATTTAGGGACTGTGGCTACATGAAACACATTCTGGGGCTCAGGCAGGGTCCCAGAATGCCTGTGTGGGAGCCCAGCACCACCCCAGGAGACAGAGGAGATGCATTTCTTATTCTCTTGCACTCCAGGTGAAACCAGGGAGAGAAATTCCAAACATGGCAAAGGGAAGTGGTTGCATGGGGCAGGATTGGTAGTGAGATTGTACATGGAAATCCCGGGGGTGGGGGAATCACAAATGTCTGGGGAGCCTGCCAAGGGGTGCTGGAATGGAGGTGGGACCTCAGGTGTTAAGAGGGAAAGGGCGGGGACCTGAGGCCTTACCTTGCAGAGACCGCGCTTTGTAAGAGATTAGAAATGCTTGCAAAAGTTTAAGCTAATGGAATTAGATATATTTCTAGTGCAAAAGTAAAAAATAAAAAAAAATTAAAAAATGAAGGACTTTTTCATAAGGAGAGAAAGAGAAAGATCTAAGAAGTGCAGTAAAAAATGATGCATGGATTGTGTGGTCTGGACATGGACTTAATCGAACAGAACAGGAGTGACGGGTGGCGTGAGCATGAGGCCTGCACGCATGCAGCAGTGCACTCCAAAGAAAGATCCTGGTGGGAAAGAACTAAACAAAAGAGTTCCGTACTTGAAAATGTGCCTTCCTGGAGACCTGGGGAGGAATGGGCCTTCATAGGAGTGGGCAGTGGGAACACCAGATGTTTAGATTTTCAGTCCAAGGACAGGCAAAAGGAAGCTTTGGCTGGCTTGTTGGCCATCATTCCAATACCAGGGTCTCTGTGCCTCTGACCACTACCTGCTTCGCTGACCTGGGACCCCTGGAGCTCGGGTGCTTCCCTGAAAGTCTAGACCAGCAGAAAACTTGTAGCATTTTCTCAGGCGGGAGAGGCATATTCCTGCAGCCTTATCTCTCTAGTAAAATTCAGTGCAGACTCAATTTAGCAACTTTTTATTGATCACATGCTAATCCCGAAGTGTCCTCACCTTCTCACGTGTAAATTCAAGATTTGAGGAAGGCCAGAAAGGTGTTAGGAAACCCAAGCTCTAGAATTTTCTTATCTGACCACTGACCCATTTGGTCAGTTTATCTAGTCAACTGTTCTGTCCATTTTGACAGAATAATTCTAGGATAGGACCTTGGAAACAACCAGTGAAGCCTCTATAAATCTAAGTAACAGGAATATTACTTGGTCCTATAAAAGGGAACAGATTGGCTGCTATTAATCCAAGTCATCTGAAAGCTATTTCTTGGTTGCTGGTGTTCAGACTCTATGCCTTACTGCTTCTTAGTTAAACTATAGAATCCAAACTACTCAGCAAATTACTCTAGAAGCCAGGCATGTACAATCACTGTTGACTCATTTTCTCGCTGTTCCAATGGCAGCTGAGACCTTCTCAGCTGACTGACCATGAAACAGAGGAGAACACGCTGCAAAGAAGTAGCTTGTTTAGAAGCAGGGAACCCCAGAACCAGTGCTCACAGGAACCCGGGGCTGTGGGGCTCTGTTTCTTTCAGACACTGTAGATGGTCTGTTGTCTGTCACTGAAGTATTGACCTAATATTAAAGACATTTTAAAATACATCCTGTAGCAAATGCTGTCTACCTGCCTACCAGTGGCACACAGAAACATGTCTCTGGTTAACACACTATCAAGGTGCTTCTAGAAAATTTGGGCATTTTTTTTTCCCTTAGAAAATTAGAGCTTGAAAAAAGAAAAGAAAAGAAAATTAGGGCTTCATCCTACCACTTATGAAGTGCGGTTCCCACCGCCTGGGAAGGCAGGAAAGGGAGAGGAAGGAACAAGGACAATATAGAATCAAACAGAAAAGATGCTACCAGGTAGCAAGCTTGGTAGAAGAGAGAAGACAGAACTCTTTACACTATACAAATATCCAGAACAATGTCTCCTAAAGGGCTCTAGACCATATATCGAGAGGCTTCAGCGGGAGGAGAGGTGACTAGCCACAGGGGGATAAACTAAAAGCAGCTCGGAAAGAAGTGACCTGTGCGTGCTGTTTTCTGCAGAGGAGCATGTGAGGAAAGCTCTTCCCACTGAAGAAGTGCGGTCATCAAGGGCTTGAGACCAATCACCCCTTGAATTGGTTCACTAAAGGGCCTGTCCTAGGAAAAGGTACTCATTGGTGGGTCTTCCACTGACCTAGAGTCTACTGGGAGCTGTCTCACCATCAGGTACCTGTTGCCATTCCCCTCCCCGCTTCTTCCCGTCTTCTCTGAGTGTTCTCTTCTCTGGCCTCAAACTTCCAAACCACATTACTGCCAGGAGGCTACTTTCCTGTGGTGCCCACAAGTTAACCCCTGGGACAGCAGGCTGGGAAACCATGCCTCAGGTACCCCTTAGTTCCAGCTCCCTCTTTAAGGGTTGCCTACATAGCTACATTACTTTGGTTTAAACCAAGAGGCCCGCAGCTGTCTGCTGAGCGGTGTCACCCAAGGCATGAGGGACCCGGCAGGTCGGAGCCCAGGGTGTGACGGCAGCACTGGACACATTTTCAATCGGTGTTAAGAACTGCAAGCATTTTCTTGTTAAAAGAAAATTAAAGAAATAATAAACTAAAAAGGGAAAAGTAAAGAAAGAGTGACGGAATAATCAAAGAAAACCCTTCAGAGTGGAAGAGTTTCTTTTCTGTAATAAGCTGCTTTTACTTTGTTTCTTTGGCTCTCACTCCATTGTTGGAGCCTGATCCTCAAAAGATACCCTAGAGGACTCCCTGAAGTCGGGGTGTCTCAGGTCCATGAGAAATTTGGTGGGAGTAAGAATATGAGTAGAACCTGTGGGAGAACAGAGGCCAGCTGACTGCTTGAACAAAGGTACGTTACAGGAGCATGCCAACTTAGGCCTACAGTTTACGCAGCCAATGAGGCATGAAAAAAGCAAGACACGCACACGCGCACATGCGCACACGCACACACAGGCAGCAAGGGGCTGGCATGCATAAAGCAGGTGAGGCCACGCAGCGGACAGCAACTGTCTAAGTGGTCAGACCCCTCTCCATGAACCCACACAGGTGACTTTCTATCCCTAGATTCCCACCTCCCCCTAAGGAACTTTGGGCAGGTCGAAAGCAGAAGAGGAAGGTTCACACCCAAAGCCTGGCTAAGATGACTTCTGTGTGGGAAAGTGGTGTGTGAGCTCAGATTTATCAATACATTCATGCAACATATATGCAAGCAGGGAACAGAGCTCTACTATGGGGCCTCTACCACAGAAAAGGAAAAACAATTACTGGGAGAACTGGTGACCAGACCAGGGAAGCCTGCAGAGTGGGGGAGGGGCACAATCTTCCTTCTGGCCCACAGCCTCAGGACCATCTAGGTGGACTGGCCTAAGGAGCCTACTCACTTGCAGGCAGTGTGACTTGGTCACCCCAAACTGGATGACTTGTTATCATGATAATGACTGCGCCTGGGATTATGACTGATGTAGGGGGTCAGGATGCCTTCCCAGATGGGGCAGCTCAGGCCTCGCCTCTCTGTAGCAGTTCACATGTAAATGGCCCATGCGGCCACCTGTAAGCCCTAGTGTAAATCCCCCTCAGGTACACACTCCTTCCAAAGGGGGATCAAATAGGGTCTCCAAGCTTGCTCAGCTTGAATGTGTCCTATTAAGGACGACTGGCCAGGGCAGTAGATATGACAGTCTCCTGCAACTAAATGTCAAGAGGGACCCCTGGGCAGGAGCCACTTCACTTTGTTCAGGACTTGCAGGATAAAAGGAGAGCATCTGGAAAGAGCAAGATGTCTCAGCTCGCTCTTCCTCCGCCAGCCCTAGAAGCTATAGATGCTCCTGGAGGCGAGAAGTACAAGTGTCTCCTGCTGTGTTACGACAGCTCCAAGAGTTACTTCCTCTCTTTTGGAAACTGACAGGAAGCATCAAAAAGGACAGGGAGACTAGAAGCAGCAGGAGCCAGTTAAGGGACTTAATGGGGACTAGCAGTCAGGCCAGGAGGCTCCAGACAGTATCTGCTCACTTGCTGTCAATACAACTTCAACTGAGGGGTGGAGGAAGGAGGGTAATGGTTTCCCTCCCACCCACAGTCCAGTGCTAGGAACCTGACACTCATCAGGTCTGGGTGAAGGCTGTAAGTGGGCGTCCTACACTGTTCTGGTAGGAAGGAAATGGAAGCCTGAGTACTCCAGCCACTTTCTAGCAGTGGCAGTACTGAGCTGAGCCTGAGTCTGTTGGATCGGATGACCAGGTACTCAATGCCTCACGATGCTGAAAGATACAGTAGGGCAGACATGAGGAAGAAACCCTTGACCCCTTAAGTTTCTGCCACACAAATAGTTACCTAAGACTATGTTTTGCTGGGGTGATGGGGAGCTAGGACAGAACGCGAAACCAAAGCATGGGATGGATTAACAGTGCGAAGAGGCAGCCTGTGTCTCTAGCCTGCATGCCCTACTTACCTATCAGCACTTCCCACTTGCCATTGGCCTGAGTCACCTCGTAAGCACAGCGCATCTCATTCAGGCTCACGCCCCCAAGGATGAAAATAATGAGGCGGGGGCCACTGCGGTACTCTCCTGGGGCCTTATTCTTATGCCAGTGCCCATAGCGGGCGCTGAGTGGAAACAAGAAGAGAGAGAGAGATTAGTTGTGTTTACAGTTAAAAAATTAAGCCAGGTGCTGGTGGCTCACGCCTGTAATCCTAGCTACTCAGGAGGCTGAGATCTGAGGATCGCGGTTCAAAGCCAGCCCAGGCAGGAGAGACCGTGAGACACTAATCTCCAATAAACCACCAGAAAACCGGAAGTGGCGCTGTAGCTCAAGTGGTAGAGCGCTTGCCTTGAGCTGAAGAACTGAGGGACAGCACCCAGGCCGAGTTCAAGCCCCACGACCGACAAAAAAAAATTATTCAGTGCCTCATCCCTCCATGTCTCGTTACACATTTGTTCTGTACAGTTGTGCCCCAAATAGAGTGGGTGCTTGGTAAGGGTTGGCTGAATTG
This sequence comes from Dipodomys ordii, assembly GCF_000151885.1. Lineage (NCBI taxonomy): Eukaryota > Metazoa > Chordata > Mammalia > Rodentia > Heteromyidae > Dipodomys > Dipodomys ordii. Next base: position 4,089,404 of record NW_012267271.1, on the reverse strand, counting down.
TGATGAAATTTCAACGCTGTTTGGCTTCACCAGAAGAGTGACTCTGAGGGGGCTGGGAAGGTGGCTCAGTGGTAGAGTGCTTGCCTTGCATGCATGAGGCCCTGGGTTCGATTCCTAAGCACCACGTATGGGACAGTGCCCAGGCCCAGAGTTCAGGCCCCACAACCGACCAAAAAAAAAACTCTGAGCAACTGTGCTGGAACCTTTTTCACTCTCTCACAAACATGTAGATAGACTCAGTCAGTTCTAGTGTTCTATGTGTGAGGATCAGCATGGTGCTGATTAGCCAGGTCGCCCATGTCCCTAAGCTTGTATGGGACCTAGCAGCACGGAATCATAAGATGTCTCAGGCCAGCACGCTGAGCCCTGAGCAGTTACCATGCAGGTATGCAGGTTTCCTGGGCAGGCCAGGTCCCCCATCCCCATCTCCCCAGGGAGAGATGGCCTTGAGAAATGGGTCTGAGCTGCTCTGATGCAGAAGAGCTGTGTACCATGGGGACAAGTACAGGGCATGGAGTCCTGTCCAGGTGTCACTGGGCAGGTACTTCCTGAAGGTGTGGAGAGTCACGTCTCCCCCTAGAGGAACTTGGCTTCCTTAGGAGGAATTTGATTCAGATATAGGGGGCAACAAGTTGTTTCCAGGTTAAAAAAAAAATGGGTGGGTGGGAAATGAATGGAAGGAAGAAGCCTCTTCTGGACACTGAGGTGCTCTGTCCTTCCTCCTGACTTATGACAGCATTAGTCATGTTCCAATCCAGAAGGCATGCAACAGGCACTGTCAGGGCCACTGGAGCCTCCACAGTCTGTTCCCTGTGCAGCCACTGGGTGTCCCTCCATCCTCGGCCAGTCTGGCTGTGCAGTGAACATTATAGCTTTCACTGCCTCTGCTATTAGAGGGGTGCCAATGCCATACGTGCTACCCTTTGCTTCTGGCCTAGGTCCAGGAAAAGATTAAAAACAAAGACAAAGCCACAGCCACCAGTGCCAGTAGCTGTCCTCTCTAGAGCCACCAAATCTGCTCTCCCCAGCTCGCATACTCTGCTTGATTATTCTCAGGAGCCACTGTCTGGATCCGCCACATTTTGTTTATAAATTTGTCAGTTGGTAGACATCTGGGCAGTTTCCACACTTGGGTTACTATGAATAGAGCTGCTATGACTCGAGTGTACTGCAATTTCTAAGCAGGGTGATCAGGGAAGATTAGGAAGGTGATACTTGATTAAAGAACTAACAGAAGATAGACATGCAAGTATATTTGACTGTAGATGATGTCAGGCAAAGGGAGAAGTAATGGCAAAGGTCCTCATAGTAGCCTTGTCTTGTTCAAGGTCGACCAAGGAGGCTGAGGGGGAGTGAGGGAACGGAGGACAGAGGAGTCAGTGAGGAGTGGGAAGCCAGGGAGAGCTCCTGGCTCACAATCTCTTATATCAGGACCACCATGAGCTGACATCCAACCAGACACCCACCCTCTGTCCTCCCCATGTCGACCCACCTGACAGCAGTGGTACTGAAGGAGGCAGAGGAGCGGGTGGAGATATATGGATAGTGCTTGGTATCCAGTTTGTCCTCAATAGTGTCCTAGAGAGAAGAAAGACTGATCAGGTTACCATTGTTATTAAACGGTGATGGGAACAAAAGCAAGAAAAAAAGCAAGTCAGGTATCAAAACCTCAGCCAGGTCTACAACGATGCCTATGCCTGCTGCCACTACCGCGAGGCCTACTCCAGGCCCAGCACTGGCTACGTGCTCTGCAACTGCCTCAGCCGATAGGTCTACTCTCTGCGTAAACAATAAAAAGCATTTGTTTTCTTTGCTTTTCTTCAAATTTATTCTTTTTAATAATCTGCTTGAGGTTGAGCATCTGCATTCTGTTCACTAAATTCCTGATATTTGCTGTCAGCCTGGTGCAAATGGCCCAGAGGCAAGGCCTTTCCAGTTTGTCAAGGGGCTAATTATCTGGTGGGTGGGTTCCAGCCATGTAATTCCTGCTGCCTGGAGACCCACCCTCTGTCTAACAGTCCTTTCTTTAGGGGCTAGAAAGGAGAGGGAGGAAAAGGGGGCAGGGAACAAGTAGGTGATGCACAAAGGGTGGCTTTATCTGCACCACCAAGCAAAGGCATATAATTGGTGTCTGAATGGTTCATGTCCACCCATCCTTTTGGTTCTGTGGATTTTAAAAATAGAAAGCTGACTCATTGTATGTAGTTAACACACACTTACTTTAATGCACAGTTCAGTTAGGAACACCTGGGCTGCTAAGAGCTAACTCAAGGAGCCTAGGCAAGTCCCTTCAGGTTCTGGACCCCAGTTTTGGGCCCCCATCAAGTGCAGAAGATGAGAAGGCTGTCTTTGAGTCCTGCTCCAAAGATTCAGTGGTGTAGGACCTAGGTATGGTTGCTACAGGGAGGGAAGGCAGTGATACCACAGGGCTGTAATGACACCCATTCCCTCACTTCCCTTCTAGACAGACATGGAGTATCTGCTGTGCATGAGCTGTGTCAAGGACATGGCAAAGGTGACAAGCTCAATGTGAAAGATGACTTATAAGTCCCAGTAGATTCAAGAGACCTCTGTGGCACTGGGCACTCAGACGGGGGCGAGGGAGGCAGGCAAAGGATGGATGGCCCGGTAAAGACTTTGAAGGAAATTAGGATTCAAAATTTAGAAAGGAAAGGAGAGTATGTTCCAGGAAAAGGATCAGTTTGAACCACATAATTGCACAGGTCTTGCTGCTGGTATAACGAAGGTTGAGGGGAGGGAAGGAGAGTGAGACGAGGAAGGGCAAGGCAGGCTGCAGCCATCTTCTGAGCCCCACCTGCTGAGGTGTGGTGTGTAGCTTGCGCCTATCTCCCCCAGGGATATGCTTATGTTCCTCATCTGACCTTTGAGATGCTTCAGGTCTGGCTCCTTTGGTTACCTGGCTGAAGGGCCTCTAGAGCACAATATTACATCTTGACACTGGAACGGACAAATGGCTCTGGGGGACCTACAGCTGACAGTGTGGTGGTTCTTCAAGAATTCTCAGAACAGGTATGGGGTGTTTATGGTCACCGGATGTTACTAAAACCACAGGGCGTCATTGCTAGAGGTACTAGGGCATCTAGTGAAGAGCAGTGGGCCCTGACTCTCCCTCCCCATTCCTCTGTCACTGACCTCCATGATGTCCTTAATAATTGGGGTCCATCGTGAGAGCTGGTAGGTCTGCTCACTGATGCGCTCCTTCCGTTCTGGCTTGCTCCTGCGGCGCAGAGTGGACTAAATGAAAGCACACACAAGGTCAGACTACTGACTCAGGGGCCACCTAGGCTTCCATGACGTCTGTTGGCCTCTGGAAACTAAGTGAAGACTCCTTCGTCTGCATTAGTAAACAATAGTAAGAAGTGGGGAGAGTTTCCCTGTAATAGTCCAATAGTGTCCCTATTATTTAAGACACCTGGAGCAAATGTCAGTTTTTTTTTTCTGATTAAAAGTTGGAAAATCTGTTCCATTTTACAGATTTATTTTTACATCTGAAGACTCCTAACAAGATTTTTACATCTGAAGACTTCAAACAATATTTCCATTATTGAATATTCTTTTTTTTTTATCATGTGGTTTAAAACTTAGGGTCTGAGCACTGTCCCTGAGCTTTTTCGCTCCAGGCTAGTGCTCTACAACTTTGAGCTACAGCACCACTTCTAATTTCCTGGTGGTTAATTGGAGATAACAGTCTCATAGGCTTTCCTGCCTGGGATGGTGTTCAAGTGTGATCCTCAAATCTTAGCCTCTTGAGTAGCTAGGATTATATGTGTGAGACACTGATACTCTGCTATTACTGAAGTTTCTTTTCCCTCCCTCCCTCCCTCCCTCCTTCTCTTCCTTCCTTCCTGTCGTGGTGTCTGAGCTCTGGTCCTGGGTATTGTCCCTCAGCTCTTCAGCTCAAGGCTAGTGCTCTACCACTTGAGTCACAGTGCCACTTCCAGATTTTTCTGCTTATGTGGTGCTGAGGAATCGAACCCAGGGCCTAGGCAAGCACTCTACCACTGAGCCACCTTCCCAGCCCCCTATTACTGAATATTCTATACACTCCTTTTTTTAAGCCAGTTCTGGGGCTTGAACTTTGGGCCTGGAAACTGTTTCTGAGCTTCTTTTCTTCAAGGCTAGCACTCTACCACTTGAACCACAGTGCAATTTCATTTTGTAATTTATTGGCGAGAAGAGTCTCACGGGGGGAGGGAAAGAGGGAGAAAAATAAGGGAAAGGGTAACAAGTTAGACAAGAAATGTAATCACTACCTTAGTTATGTAATTGCAATCCTTCTGTACATCTCCTTAACAATAAAATTAAAAAAAAAAAAGTCTCACAGACTTTCCTGCCCCAGCTGGCTTTGAACCATGATTCTCAAATATCAGCTTCCTGAGTAGCTACAATTACAGATGTGAGCCAGCAGTGTCAAGCTCTATATACTCCTTTAGAAATTTTTTTAATAGGGATGGGAGAGAAAAACTGGGAGAGAGAGCGGGAAGGAGTCACACTGTCCAAAAAGAAGTGTACTTATTACCTGACTGAGACAGTAATTCTTCTGTACAACACCTTAATAATAATAGAATTAAAAACAATTGTTCCTTCTTTCACTTAGCACATGCAATTTTTAAAGTCAAGAAAGTAGCAAATGTGAAGTACATATATAAGTGCCATCTTAAAAAATCTAGGTAACTGGGGCTGGGAAGGTGGCTCAGTGGTAGAGCGCTTGCCTTGCATGCATGATGCCCTGGGTTCGATTCCTCAGCACCACATAAGCAGAAAAAAAAGCTGGAAGTGGCGCTGTGGCTCAAGTGGTAGAGTGCTAGCCTCGAGCTGAAGAGCTGAGGGACAGGCCCACAACCGGACACCCCCCCCCAAAAAAATCTAGGTAGCTGTACTGGGGCTAGTGGTTCAAGTGGTAGAGCAAGTATGAGGCACTAAATTCAATTCCAAGTAACGAAAGAAAAACAAAATAAAGGCAGGTAGTTAAAAAAGAATTTGCTGTTTATCATAGGAGAAAATATGACTTAGTTTTAAAATTTTTATTTCAACAGCATAATACTGAATGGATCATCTTCATTATTTTGATCCTTTGTGAGCAAAGGTCTAAAATCATCGGATTCCTGCCAGCTACTTGTGCCTGGTTGGTGGCAATGGAACAAAGTCTCTCTTTTAACACCAGGTATCTGAACTCAAGCTTTGTTAGTACTGGCTGGGGTGACTGCCTGTAGATCAAGAGCATACACTGAGGCTCCTGTAAGTGGGATTCAAGACAGCATATTCTAACAGGATCCTCAAGAATGTCTGTCTAGTTTCCCTTGGAGTACACTACATGACTCTAAGCCTTCTAGATATCTTGAGTTGGTTCTCAAATCAACTCAAGGGCTCAAAACATAGAGGTGACAAACAGCTTGTGGCATCTGTGGCAGACACTGAGTCTAAGGTGTTCAAAGGTAGAGCCATAATGGCCTTGAGACACAAGAGGAATCAGAGTGACTTGTTTTTGTTTGGTTCCATTGTACTTAATGTTACTCAGTATGTGCAATTAATGCTAGTCTTTGACATTTGTATCTTTTTCTCCTTCATCTCTTTTGATGTTGAGCATGGTACACAGTTGTATCATAAGATGCTGTCAATCAGTGAGCATTGAATACATACAACATGTCAGCTGCCTGCCCCTTCTTCCCACTGAAAGCTGGCACTTACGTCTGTGACGATGGGCACACCCAGGTGAGCCATGTTGGTGATGATCTCACTATCCTCTGGCGGGATCTGGGCATGCTGGATCAGTTTGTTCAGGTTCTCCTCAGTGATGCCTGAGAGACAAGAGAGCTGGTCACCACACCAAACCTTCCCATCTCCACTCTTAGAAGCAGAGCTGACCACTTTCCTTTCCCTCCTCAGGATTGGCAGACATCAACCTATCTACCCCATCAGCTTGACTCTCTGATGAGAGCAAAAACATTACTGCAGTCCCACTTGAATTGCTCTGTACAGAGTGATAGCCATTGGCAATTGCCTCACAGTCTCTGTTTACATCATCCTGGCTTCTCAGCAGTCTCTACCCACCCCACCCCACCCACACCAAAGTCAAACTGGAAAGAGTCTTATTAAGTACCTTTTGCACCTTTACAGGCATCTTTACATCTAAGAGGCTGAGCTCTAATAAACTGGCCATAAAGGCAGTCAGCCCTCCTTTCTCCCAGCTCTGGCCTCCTCTATGTCACCCATGCTCCTTATTAACTCAGAATTCCATGTCATTCACGCTCCTTATAGAATACCTAGGGGATGTCCAACCTCTGGTTGCAACTGACTTGAATACATTGCACGTCCCCAAATATAAGGAGCCTCTGGAATCTTCCTTCTTCCCCTTTCCATGTCTTTTAATCCAGTTTTCTCTCAAGGCTTATACCCTCCTCCTCTATTGTCCTCCCTTCTTACCATTCTTCAGAAAGATATAGAGAAGGATGATGCGGATTTTGTCATACGTGCTGACATTTGCATCCAGCAGGATGGGGACGATGGCTCTCATGGGGTCTTTGATCTTCTCCCCCTCGGCGTCTGTGCCCATTGCCAGATCCTGTAGAAAACACACCCAGCTGTCCCTAATTCTGTAACAATTTGAACAGATGGTATCTCTTAGAAATTCACAACCTATAAATGCCTGGCTTTGTGGTATGGTTGGGGTAGGCTGTGAACAAGTCTTCTTGCACGTGCTGCAGTTAGCATTAGTGTCCTCAGCACTGCTTTGCATGAAAGCCCCTGAGTTCCTTTTCTAAAACCAGCAACTGTGGTGTTCCCTGCAGGCAAATGTCAGGGTTCCTGCGTCTATGAGGTGCCAGGCCCTGCAGAAGGGTCAGGCTGAAGGGCATGTGAAGGCTTTGATGTCATGAAGTGTCGCCGCGAGGCTGGATTCTTTCCACTCTGCTTCTCCTGGCATTGGAAGGACACACTTTTTGAGTAGGATTTTTAACCTCTGTTTCAATCAGAATTTTTCAAAGGAATGGGGGGGTCCCAAACCTGCAGATCTAAACCTAGGGGATGGAGAGAAGAAAAAGGATAACAAAAGAACCAGAGATAAAAAGACTTAAGTGAGCATAACTCATAGCCCACAGGACTGTCAGGTGACACTCAGACCCAGGGAGTGGTGCATTGTTCTCAATGAACCAAGAGTCATCTGCTCCACTACTGAGTGACCCACAGCTGCAGCTGGGTTTCTTGCAGGCTCCCCTTTTCCTCTCAAAATTCTGTGAGTTCATATAAATGATTATTTTGTATCCAGAGTCTCTTTTCAGGCAGGGGCTAAGGAAGGCTAGACCCCTTTCCTATGTCTTCTCGCCAGCCTCATTAGGTGTTTGCTTCGCATGACCGACTTTAGGACTTTCTCTAAGCCTAGTGAAATGTAACTGGTTTCCCAATACTTTTGAGCACTTAGGAAAAAATTTAAGCTTCCAAAGATGAATCAGAAACTACATTTTTACTGGTAACCTGCCTGCTAGTCAAGCTTTTGGAAAGAGTACATGTGTTTTCTGAGATTCCCCCAAGAAATGGACTTTTAAGAGGGCAGCACCACAGGACATGGCTTGCAAACCTAAGCTGGGCCTGTTACAACAGGCCAGATAATTCATATCTTGCTTTCACCCTGAGAACCTGAGCTGGCATTTTTCTATTAAAATAAAAGACCTTCTGCTGAAGCTTCAGAATCTTTATAAATGTTTTTTCTCTTCAATGACATATAGGGCCTGGCGGTATAATGCATGAGGCCCTGGGTTCAATCCCCAGTATCTCTCTCTCTCTCACATACACACACACACATACACACACACACACACACACACACACACACACACAGGGTTGACACACAATATAGAGACACTGTCACAGAGACTGGAGGGCCAAGTGAGATTCCACACAATACACTCGAAAAACATGTCAGTTCTGTGGTTTTACTTTTGCAAATGTAGAAAATAAAGCAGAAAGAAACCAACACATACACCAGAGAGAGAAACAGAACTCCAATCTCCGCTTCTCAGTGCCAAGCCTAATTCTGATCAGTAAGGTTTTGGGACAACTCCTGGTCTGCAGCTGCACTGCCCTCCCTAAGGCTCAGGATTTCCACACTTTGTCAGGCCATAGCAGGAGATAAACACATTCACAACAAAATCCAGCCAGCTCTGTACATGTAAGTAAGGCTCAGGACATTCCAAGTAAAAACAGAGCCTCTGAAAAGAGCCAGCATGCAAATTCCAAATGGCACAGCACTCCAGACCGACCTTGTCCCTACCATTCAGAGTGGAACCACATAGCGGAGACAAGACGTGAGATCAGAGGCTCTCCCATATCTATTTCCTATGATTCTGCAGGAGGATGTTCAAGGTCAGATATTAAAATTCAGCTGAGTAAGTGAACACTACAGAGCACCTGCCATGCAGAAAAGGAAGGAAAAAAATCCTACCTGTTCCACCCGGCAGAGTTTATCCACAGTGCCTTGGTAATGCTTCATACAGTCTTCAGCAAGGTGCAGGTGAGTTGAATACTAGGAAATGTATTGCAGAATCGGTGACCAAGAAATTAGTGATGTATGCAACATCTACTGAGTACCTCCTATGTGACAAACACTGCGTTGGCTGCTAATAATTATTTAGCCTCACAAAGGAGATAAAGTATGTACAATTAGTATTCCAACATCATAGGCAGCAAATGTTACATGTAAGGAGAGGAAGGATAGATTCTCAAGAGATGAAAGGGAAAATTCTTCAGAAAGGGTAGGCATGATGGTTTTATAACACATCCACTGACTCTCTAATACAGGGCGCTTCAGGAGGGGAGCTTAATTCCCATCTCCTTGAGTATGGGCTGGATCCAGTGCCTTGCTTCAAACAAACACTGGACAGGAAGTAATGATGTATGACTTTCAAGATCAGGATACAGAAGGTCTGACATCCTCCTGGCCAGCTCTCACCCCATCTGGGGGATGCTAATGGTGATGTTAGGCAAGTACAGGCCTATGTGCTGAACAACTGAGTCCTCCCACCTACAGCAGGGGAGGAGGAAGAATAAAGGATGCGAAAGAGCAGGGATGTGGTTGTTTATGCCTATAATCCTAGCTACTCAGGAGGCAGAGATCTGAGGACTGTGGTTTGATGCCAGCCCAGGCAGAAAAGTCCCTGTGAGACTCTTTTTTTTGGTCGGTCGTGGGGCCTGAACTCTGGGCCTGGGCACTGTACCTCAGCTCTTCAGCTCAAGGCTAGTGCTCTACCATGTAAGCCACAGTGCCACTTCTGGTCTTTTCTGCTTATGTGGTGCTGAGGAATCAAACCCAGGGCCTCATGCATGCAAGGCAAGCAATCTACCACTGAACCACCTTCTGAGCCCTGAGACTCTTATCTCTAATTAACTACTCAAAAAATAGAAGTGGTGCTGTGGCTCAAGTGGTTTTATCTTTGTTGCTATTGGTTCTAATGTACTTAAAAACATACTATGTGATTTTTTTTTTTGTTTCTTTTGTATGTTCTTCCCCATTGGTATAACCCGTTTTCACCGTATTTGATTCCGGTAGAATGCTAACTTTGAGCAAAAGAGTTCTGACTGACCAAAAAAAAAAAAAAAAAGATGAGAAAGAGGGTGCTCTTTTGAACTCAGGGCCTGGGTGCTGTCCCTGAGCTTTTGTGCTCAAGCCTACCACTCTTCCACTTGAGCCACAGCTACATATTTGGGCAGCTTAGTGAAGAGTCCCACAGACTCTTTCCTGGGCTGACTTCAAATTGAAGTTCTCAGATCTCAGCCTCCTGAGAAGCTAGTATTACAAGCATGAACCACTGGTGCTCAGCAGAGAAAAGAAAGGGAGGGTATAAGAGGAATCTCAGCCTTCTTTCCTCTCCCTTCCTTCTTCCATCCCTCTTCCTCTCTCCCTCCTTCCTCTCTATCTCTCACTCTATTTGAAAAGAACACATAGCTGTAGATTTCAAAGAAGCAGACTAGTAGGGCTGTTTTTTTGCAGCTGTTTATATCTATGACTAACATAGATTACTTAGGGCCACCACACCTTGCTGAGCTCCTTCTGGTACTGAGGCATCTTCTTCAGCATCTGGGACAGGTCCCGCATGGTGGTCTATGAGGGAAAGGAAAGCACATGGTTTTACTCCAATGGCCTTGACTCAGTGTGGCTTTGTGAGGCTGGTGGGCACAGGACAGAAGGGCAGCCACATTAGACTTCATAAGCGTAAAACGACTCTGTTAAGCATAAGATTGTATTTTAGATTTCCAGGCATCTGGCACAAAAATTATTGATCCAGATGTCCTGGTTGTCTGCCAGATGGGGAATTAAACCCTGAAATCTGGTAACTTTTATTCCATAAGTTTTTGGGGGCTTTTTTTTAGGGCAGGGGTAACAGTCATGAAACTTGAAATTTAGGGCCTGGGTGCTGTCCCTGAGTTTTTCTGCTCAAGGCTAGAGCTCTCCCACTTAAGTCACAGCTCTACTTCCAGCTTTCTTAGTAGTTAATTGGAGATAAGAATTTCATAGGCTTTCCTGCTGGGGCTGGCTTTGAACTACAATCCTCAGGTCCCAGCTTCAGGAATAGCTAAGATTACAGGTATGAGTCACTGATGCCTGGCCAAGTTTTATTCCATGTTTATTGGATTAGAAACTTGTAAGGGTATGATGCTTGCCAAGAAAAAAGATGTCGCTCCACCCAAGTAGTCTTGGCAATGCCTACACTTCACCCAGCAGGAAGGCAGCTATGGGTAGTCAGGTAGAAAGGAGATTGGAGAGGGCTGGATCTTGACCAGCACAATGGTTCTGTTTACTCTCTAACTGTGTGACTCACCTAATTGAACCCATTTATCCAGGAAAATTTTACTAGACTATTACTACATACTAGGTACTATCAGGTGCTACAGATGCTTTAATGAGCTGAACAGATACACGAAAGGCAATAGAATGGATTAGAGCTTTTTGACTCACTGGATAGTGTAAGGGCACTTAACACACAACACATACCTAGCCAGCAAGGGGCTTAGCTAGGGAACTAGGAAAGGTAATGAAGTGGGAACACAGAGAGTAAGGCAGAAGACAATTGGGCCTGGGAAAGCATGTCCGGGGGGGGGGGGGGGGGGGCTTTATCCTAACGGGAGCTAGAAGATGATAGTTTTGGCATGCATAGTTTGTAAAGTCCTCATCCCTTAATTAAGTAAGAATGCCACTTCTGACAGAGAAGAAGAAGCTGGGGCATAGAAAGGACCTGATGAGTCAGGTTATAAATTCCAATTCCACTATGAGGTTAAAAAAAATTCCCAAGATTCTTCTGGTTTTAAATGAACTATGATCTCAAACAGTAAACATTAATCCTCCAAGTAACAAAAGGCAGTTCTATAGAAACATCAAATGATGGCCATTCCAGATGTGAACCTTTTTTTTTTTTAAAAAAAACTAGTTTTGGTTCTGGGGGATCAAATATAATGCATACAAGCACTCTATCACTGAGATATATCCCCCACTGAGATATGAATCTAAGTAAGAAATCAAGACAAAGTGACATTAAGTATAAAGAAAAATATCACTTTGCTAATTCCCTAGTCCTTGCCAGAGAGAGATTATGGGCTGGTTTTCAGGGTGTGCATTTACCTTCTCTCCAGTGTTCATTCTCTTGCTAGAAGAAAAATCCTTCAGAGACCTTGTGACTTCTCTGGAAAATGGAAGGAGGCAGTTAAGTCCACAGTGGCGCCGCAGGCTCTCTACAGGCCTTAGAAGTCAGGTACTAGCTTCCCTTGAGAATTTCTGTCAACTTTCTGACTGCTGAGGTATGCATTTAAAGTGATTTTCAAAGTGAAGAGACACCTTTTAAAAAAAATTAGTATGCTAAACCACTGGCCTACAGAGTAGGGTATATTAGACAATTCAAGGGGCAAAGAGCAAAAGTATCAGAAAATCTTGTTTATTTTCAGTCATCTTTTTCAAATACATGTCTAAACATTCAAATGCAATAACTATATTTACTTTGTCTTCTCTCTCTCTCTTTTTTTAATCATAGAGCTTGCACTCAGCCCTGGCATTGTCCTTTAGCTTTTGGGAAGGCTGGTACTGTATTACTTGAACCATAGCTCTACCTCCAGGTTTTGGTTTTTGTCAAGTCATGGGCTTGAACTCAGGGCCTGGGCACGGTCCATGAGCTCTTTCATTCAACGCTAGTGCTCTACCTTTGAACCAGAGCTCCACTTCCAGTTTTCTGGTGGTTAATTGGAGATAAGAGTCTCAGAGATTCCTGCCCAGGCTGACTTTGAACCGTGATCCTCAGATCTCAGCCACCTTCAGTTTTTGCTGGTTAATTTGAGGTAAGAATCTCACAAACTTTGCTGTCCAGGCTGGCTCTGAATTGTGATTCTTAGATCTCAGCCTCCTGAATACTAGGATTATTGAGCAGAATGTATCTTTCTGAGAAAACAGAACTGTTATCTCCATTTAAGGCCCACTAACAATGCTTAAATACTAGAAACATTCTGAACACTTTCAGATAGCAGTAAACTCAGTACACAAGGTCAGCTCTTGCTCAGAAACTTCAGCAAAGCTGGCAGGAAGCCGGCATACCAGCTCTGCAAAAGAAAAAGTCCAACTGCATGCAATCGTGTCTGAATCTTTCTTTTAGTGGAAGCAACAGGCTTTAAATACTTAATGTTTATAAAGCACTTTTCTAAGAGAGCTACCAATATTTTCCAAGAATCTGAAAAGCTATCCTAATATACAACAGATTTACTAACTTTGTGGACTGGATTAGCTCAAGTTCAAAGTACGGAAAGGACCCATCATCCTTGGTTAGCATGTTAATGCTTTACAAATTCACAAATGCAACAAATTCACTCCCAATTGCAGTGTATATCAACCACAGTTAAGAGAAGCATCCACCCTGTATAAATGTGGAGGAAATGCTCTTACTGGGACACTTCTGCAATGTGCTTGTGGCGCAGTGCGATCCACAGGTCGTCATCTTCATCCAAGAGCACCTCCTTCACCCGTGCTTCTCCAATGCCGCTGGTCTCGTACCTATAGGAAGTAGAACTTGGGTAGAGCTTTGTGCTCACAGCATTCCCCAGACCCTCTTTGGTTTGTAATGACAGCAGCTCAGTCCTCAGTTGCCAGGTGATCAAAGGAATAGCTTATAACAAGAATGATTATCTTATGTGCCAGTCAAGCCAGCATGGCAGCATGGCTGCAATTCTCTGGGCAGAGAGAGACTCAGTACTCTATTAAAAGCCAACAACTTGGAGTTTTGCTTTAATTTTTGCAGTTGGCTCATATGAACATTCCCCAAGTCACCTGGGTGCAGGGCAGGAAATTGGGTTATATGTGGGTTTAGTTACTTCAAGGAGTGAGGCAAAGCTTTTATTTTTCCTTTCTGGGCAAGAGCATAGATACCATTCCCAAATGAGTGGCTTCTAAATGGCTTTCAGCAGCTAGCTGTGACACGATCTTGGTATTTGGCTACATGTGAAATCATGAATGGCTGAAAGAAGTAAGAATCACTGGAGCCAGGAGAAGAGTTGAGAGTAGTATTTTCTGAACCTTCATTTTGAAATGACTATCTTTCTTTTTTTTGGGGGGGGTCCGGTCGTGGGGCCTAAACTCTGGGCCGGGGCGCTGTCCCTCAGCTCTTCAGCTCAAGGCTAGTGCTCTACCACTTGAGCCACAGCGCCACTTCTGGCTTTTTTCTTTTTGCTTATGTGGTACTGAGGAATCAAACCCAGGACCTCATGCATGCAAGGCAAGCACTCTACCACTGAGCCACCTTCCCAGCCCCTGAAATGACTATCTTTCTGAACAAGATGACAAAGTAAATGACAAAAGAACAATGCAGTCTGACTTCATAAAAAGAAAAAACAGGGGTGACATTGTCCCTTTACCTGATGTAACTGTAACCCCTCCCCACATCACCTTTATAATAATTAAAAATTTACAAAATAAAGAAGTGTGTTTAGAATCTGAATTTCTGATGATAGACACCAAGAAAAATACTTTTTATAATGAAGAAAACAATTCCACTGCATAGAAAGTTCAGTAAGAAACTTTTGTTGATATAGTTTGTTTTCATGTTACCTATAATTAAGGAATTTTACTTCTGAATAAGATACACCTTCATACATTCACACCCACATACAACCCATGGACATATTCAAGCAGACTATGAATTTAGGTGATAGGAAGGTGGGAGCTAAAGATCTTCCTCTGAAAGGGCAACAAGTTCCTACTTAGAAATACCATGTGACAGAATGGCGCTGTGGCTCAAGCGCTAGAGCACTAGCCTTGAGCTGAAGAGCACAGGGACAGCACCCAAGCCCAGAGTTCAAGCCCTACAACCAACCAAAAAAAACAAAACAAAACAATAAAGTTAGGTTTATAAGAAATACCATGTGCCTTTGGGAAACAGAAAAGCTTACAGGCTTGTCTAAGAGATTGTATCAGTGCACCTGTTTTTCTTTGTCTTAAAAGAGAAGTATTCTTGGTTGATTTACAAAGCTATGGTCACCCTAAAGTCTGTAACATACTTACTTGTAAACATCATTTTCAATGGGCAGAAGATCATAACTCATAGCCTGAAAGGTCAATTCATGAAGCACAGGGGAGCTGGGGTCAAAGCCACGATCCAGAATGAGGAGCTGGGAGCGTGCCTTGTCTGGACCCTGAAAAGAAACAGGGGAATGCTTGAAAGCCCACCTGGACAACTCTAGTTTCTCCAACTAGTGAAGTCCCTTGGTAAAAGGAACAGCAAGAAGGAACCTCTGAGGAGTCAACCAACTAAAACAACATTGGTAGTCTGTCAACTGTGTGACACGAACACCAATAAGTCCCATGCTTCTATTTCCTAGTGAGGGCCCTTTGAACCAGATCCGAACTGTGAGTAGGGGCTGACGTGAGCTTATCTATACAGAGGAGCACCAGGTTCTGCTACAATCACAATGACCAACATCTGGTATGCCAGGACTTTTAACTTCAAAGCCAAGGTAGTGACAGAAGAGCTCTGTATCTTTTTAAGGGGGAAAAGTGCCAGGAACTGGAACTCACTCTAACACTGAGCTATGCCTCTGGCCCCCAGCTCTGTATGTTGATGGTAATGGTGATTACACCAATGTATACATGTGTTAAAACTGTAGAGAATTGTGTATACACAAAGTAGACACAAAAACTAGTGAAATCTGAGTGAGGACTGGAGATTGCACCATTGTCAATTTTCTGTCTGATACTGTACTACCATGGCATTTCCTGGATGAGGAGAGTTCTATGCTAAAACTAGGAAAGTCCTGGCGAACAGAAACAAGTTGGTCACCTTGGCTACAATAAATGTTATCTGGATCACCCTACCACCCCATGAGCTTTGAGCATTTCTCAAGTGGGCAATATTCAGGAAAAGCTATCCTCACATACACCTGGAGCAATAGGTATACAGGTCTATTGGACTGCCACATAAATACTGGGGTCATGGCCCAAGACCAGACTTACCTCCCCCATTGTTGGGTCATCAGCTTTATAGGCATCGAGCTTGTCCTGGATTAGCTGAGCCAACAAGGCATTGTCCTTGTATTCCCTGATAAAGGAGTAACTGAGGGTAAACGACTGGTGTACGCCAACCACACACAATGCACCAAGTCCCCCCAGTAAGAATGCAGGACAGGGCAGGGAGATCAGGAGACACAGGGGTATCATCTGTATTAGGAACAAACCCAGAGCCCTGCACATCCTAGACAAGCACTATTCCATATCCCCCAGCCATTGATTAATTATGTTTTTTACAATAAGGATATATCTACAATCTTGGCATGGTAATACACCTATAATTCTGGCACTAAGGAGGCACAGTGAGCTATACAGCAAGTCTGTCTCAAAAATAAATTAATTAAATTAAAAAAATATATATGGAAGCAGTAAAAGTCTTTCTAAGTAACTCCAGATAAACAATCACACTTCACAGAGGGCCCTGACCCTTCCTCCTTTTCTCTTGATCAGGACACCTGAGCTAGACCCATATGATCCTCATCTCTCCTCCATTCAAGTTCCTCTGGGTCTTATAGAAGGTGGATGTAGCCCACCCCTTTGCTAACCTCAGCATCACAGCAGTTCAGTCCTCAGCTATATTCCTGCTCCTTAGTTAAAAATGAAGAAAGAGGGGCTAGGAATGTGGCTCAATGGTAGAGTGCTCGCCTTGCATGCATGAAGCCCTGGGTTTGATTCCTCATAAGCAGAAAAGGCCAGAGGTGGTGCTGTGGCTCAAGTGGTAGAGTGCTAGCCTTGAGCTGAAGAGCTGAGGGACAGCACCCAGGCCCAGAGTTCAGGCCCCCACGACTGACAAAAAAAAAAAAAGAAAAGAAAAAAGCTGGACGCTGGTGGCTCACATTTCTAATCCTAGCTACTAAGGAGGCTGAGATCTGAGGATCACAGTTCAAAGCCAACCCAGGAAGGAAAGTCTGTGAGATTTTTTTTTTGGGGGGTCCAGTCGTGGGGCCTGAACACTGGGCCTGGGCGCTGTCCCTCAGCTCTTCAGCTCAAGGCTAGCACTCTACCACTTCAGCTACAGCACCACTTCTGGCTTTTTTCTTTTTGCTTATGTAGTGCTAAGGAATCGAACCCAGGGCCTCATGCATGCAAGGCAAGCGCTCTACCACTGAGACACCTTCCCAGCCCATCCATCCGTGAGATTCTTTTTTTTTTTGTCGGTCATGGGGCTTGAACTCTAGGCCTGGGCGCTGTCCCTCAGCTCTTCAGCTCAAGGAGAGTGCTCTACCACTTGAGCTACAGCGCTACTTCCAGTTTTCTAGTGGTTTATTGGAGATCGGAGTCTCACGGTCTTTCCTGCCCTGGCTGGCTTTGAACCGCGATTCTCAGATCTCAGCCTCCTGAGTAGCTAGGATTACAGGCGTGAGCCACCGGCGCCCGGCCATCCGTGAGATTCTTATCTCCAATTAACCACCAGAAAACTGGAAGTGGTGCTGTGGCTCAAGTGGTAGAATGCTAGCCTTGAGCTGAAGAGCTCAGGAACAGTGCTTAGGCCCAGAGTTTAAACCCTACAACCTAAAAAAAAAAAAAAAACAAAAAACCAAAAACAAACCCCACAGCTTCTGTTCTTATCTTCTAGCAGGCTTTTGATGGGGAGTGCCAACAATGAGGGAAGTCAGTGCTAACAGCATTGAGCTCTTTTCGTATGGCCCCGATTCCAGTTTGATGCAGCTTCCCCTTGAGATAATACTCACTATTAGCCCAGTCAGACCCTAAACTTGTAATATTCCTGCCTCAGCCTCTTGAGTGCTGGGAATACAAGTGTATGCTACAATGCCCTGTAAATCTTGACCCTCTGGAGATGATTTCCAGAGGAAACAAAGCCAGAGAACAACTTGGAGACAGTTCCAGACTAAGGGACAGAGAGATGCCTTTTACTGCAGGCTAATGTGCTGCCTTACCCCCGATACCGCACAGCTGGGTACTCCTTCAGGGTGGCACACAGGGTTGCGATCTGCTCTGCCAAACGCTCCAGAATAGGATTCTTCATCTGAGCTTTGTGAGGACTGTAGAAACTCTGGAAAGAGTCAGCAGAGTCCAGGGAATATACCTGAGAAGGAGGAAAAATACACATGGTAGGTGAGGGTGGTGAGCTGCTGGAGTTCCTCTACCCTAGCAGTCCATCTATGGGACATGATTGCATTTATTCCAGTGCTAGGCACTGCACTAAACATTTTGGAACTAGCAGTGACCCAAGCACACCTATTCTCAAATGTAGTAAAAGGAGGTTGAGAGCCGGGCACCAGTGGCTGACTTGTAATCCTAGCTACTCAGGAGGCTGAGATCTGAGGATCGAGATTCAAAGCCAACCCAGGCAGGAAAGTCTGTGAGACTCTTATCTCCAATAAACCACTAGAAAACTGGGAGTAGTGCTGTGGCTCAAGTGGCAGAGCGCTCGCCTTAAGCTGAAGAGCACAGGGACAGCGCCCAAGCCGAGTTCAAGCCCCACAATTGACCAAAAAAAAAAAAAGGAGGTTGCCATTAAGCAGAATGAGAAGTAAAATGTGGTTTTGAGAACTTGATAAATGCATGGGAAAGTAAGAAAGCAGAGAAACAATGTCTAAAAGGGCTGGACAAGGAAGACACTTGGACATCTGAACAGGGCTTGAAGGAGCTGAGGTGTTCCGTCTCCAGCAGGGGACTTCCACATGGTGAGATGAGTGGTGCCAAAGCCCTTGGCAGGTGTGTGTGCCTAGGGGTCAGTGAGCAAGGGAAGGGGAGGAGATTAGTGTAGGAGATCACCGGCTAGAATGAGGTTGTTTTTTTTTTTCTTTGTGTGTTTGTGTGCTTGCCTGCATGTACCAATGCCCAATACTGAGGTTTGAACTCAGAGCCTGGGATCTATACTTTAGCATTCGTTTTCAAGGTTAGCACTCTATCATTTGAGCCACAACTACTTCAGGATTTTTGGTGACTAATTGGAGATAAGAATCTCATGAACTTTTCTCCCATCTGTCTTCAAATCACAGGTTTTCAGTTCTCAAACTCCTTAGTAGCTAGGATTGGCTTTTAACAAACAAGGGACAAGTTGGAAATTGCATTATTACTAGGTAAACAAGAGCTTTTTATAGGTTTAATATCTTATCCTCAACAAAGCATTTTTCATATTCTCATTTCTTCTTCTCCTCCTCCTTCTTCTTCGTTGTTGTTGGTGGTAGTGGTTGTAGGGCTTGAACTCAGGGCCCAGGTGCTGTCCTGGCTTATATTTTATTTTTTTGTTGGTCGTGGGGCTTGAACTTTGGGTCTGGACGCTGTCCCTCAGCTCTTCAGTTCAAGGGTAGTGCTCTACCACCTGAGCCACAGTGCCACTTCTGGTTTTCTGGGCTGGCTTTGAACCGCAATCCTCAGATCTCAGCCTCTTGAATAGCTAGGATTTAGGCATGGGCCACAGATACCTGGCTTGTCCTTTAGCTGTATCTGCTCAAGGCTGACACTCTACCATTTGAGCAACAGTTTTACTTCCAGCTTTGGTGGTTAACTAAAGATAGAGTCTCATGGACTTGTCTGCATGGGCTGGCTTTGAACTACAATCCTCGGATCTCAGCCCATTGAGTAGCTGGGATTTACAGGCACGAAACACTGGCACCTGGCTTATTATTATTTTGTCAGTTGTGGGTTTGAACTCGGCCTAGGCACTGTCCCTGAGCTCTTCAGCTCAAGGCTAGTGCTCTACCACTTAAACCACTTCCAGTTTTCTGGTCATAATTGGAGGTAAGAGTCTCATGGACTTTCCTGCCTGGGCTGGCTTTGAACCGTGATCTTCAGATCTCGGCCTCCTAAGTAGCTAGGATTACTAGAACTACAGGTGTGAACTACCAGCACCAGGCTCATTACTCTTTTTGTGAAGAGTTCTGGAGGTATAAATCTTTTTTCTTGAACTATTGAGAATACTTTCATTATTCTCTTAAGTATACTTCTGTATACTACCTTGATTTTTTTTTAAGTGATTGAAAAGGTGGTCTATGGCCATATCACCCTGAATGTACCTGATGTCATCTAAAAAAAGGTTCATTACTTTCTTAAAAGTTCTGAAATATACGATTGGATAAGTTAACACTAGGTTTTGTTCAGTTCAGGTGATGATGGAACTGACATACCTCTCCCTCCCTCCCCCCCCCCCCCCGCCAAAAAAAAAACAAAAAAAAAATCGTGCCATTGGTCAGGCAGGAAATAGGCTTCAAGTCATGGGAGAAGGGAATGAGGCAGGCTTTCAGTGTTCACACTTTTATCTCTTCCACCTCTCTTCTAACAACAGACCACTCTCTGGTTCTATAAGCCAATCTATGAAGATCTAGTATACCACAATCATCTTTTTTTTCTTGTCATAAAACATATAAAAGTCTTGTTGTCTCTAGTTCCTTGTTTGCTACAAAAATACATCCTAATAAGTCTTAAAAATATTAAGATAAACTTTGTATATTCTTTGCCAATCAGCTTCACATTGACAGGTTTTGGAACTTTGTTTTTTAACAAGGGGAGAGCTTTGCTGCTGTGGCCTTTGGTGTGTAAAGTGTTAACAGCTAATGATGGAGGAGACCATCTGTTCTCATACCACGTGATGAGCTGGGGCTATTGCCAATAAAAACAATGTCCTTCGAGCAGATGGGATGCTCTGAGCCCTTCCCTTCCTTCCCTCTCCATATTCTTTTAGCACTGGCTACTTGGGTTATTCAAGGAGTCATCTGAAAGGAGTGAACTCTGAACAAGGAGAAAATGAATGCAAGAAAAGGCACAAATAAAAAGAGATTTAAATATTTTTGGAAACATGAGGGGAGGGGAAAAAATCAGCAATAGTGGGTAAACAAGATGAGGGCAGTGGGCAGGTGGCAATAGAAAACCATTTGCATTAAATAAACGCCCACATATAACATGTCATTTGGCATCTTTATTACCCCCCCAACACCCCACCCTCTCAGAGTCCTGATATGGTAACTAGGGTGTAGATCATAATCGTATGTACTCACTGCCTGCCCAGCCTCACCTGGGATTCATAAGGGAGAAATGCTATGTTGATTTCCGTCAGTGTTTTGATGACTTTGGCAGCCCGAGATTTCACCAGCTCATTAAACAGGGCATCTGGACAAGCTGCAAGAATGACAAAAGACACTTGAGTTTCCTGTCTACCTGCTGGCTCATAATTATAGTGCATTCTTTATTTTTAAATGGCACCTAGAAGTTCATTTTATTGTAAAATATCCAATTCCTTTAGGGTATAAATGGAATGTAAAACCACCTGCAGGGCCCTTAACATACATCACAGCGACCTGAACAGCAAAAGACTGCGATACTCTTTCTTCCAAGCAATTGAAGGAAAAGCAACAAGTGATTAAGAGAGATAAGAAAATGAGCACCAAACATCTAACATGTTCACGATGAAGAAAAAAAGAAAGAAAAAAGAAATCAAATTCTCCATAGTGACTTGTTGGACGATTTCCTTAAAAAAATGAAAATCCACCGGGCGCCTGTGGCTGGCTCATGCCTGTAATCAGCTACTCATGAGGCTGAGATCTGAGGATCATGGTTCAAAACCAGCCTGGGCAGGAAAGTCCATGAGACTCTTATCTCCAATTAATGACCAGAAAACTGGAAGTGGTGCTGTGGCTCAAGAGGTAGAGTGCTCTCCTTGAACTGAGGAGCTGAGCTCAGGGACAGGCCCAGAGTACCCAGCCCCACAACCAACAAGAAAGAAAGAAAGAAAGAAAGAAAGAAAGAAAGAAAGAAAGAAAGAAAGAAAGAAAGAAAGAAAGAAAGAAAGAAAGAAAGAAAGAAAGAAAGAGAGAGAGAAAGGAAGGAAGGAAGGAAGGAAGGGAAAAAAAGAAAAAGAAAGAAAGAAAAGAGAAAAAGAAAAAGCTTGGAGAAGAAACTGGGTAAAACCTAATTTATATGCTTAGTCACTCATCTCTCATAGTTTTCTGACCAGAATTTATGTATAACCCACATAGTTAGAAAACTAACTCCAGGGCAATGGTTCAGATTCTGTAAAACACAAAGACTACTGGACTGGAATCTTTATAGTTGCAGCCCTTATGAAAACATGCTATAAGTTACAGAGATATCTGGAAATCTGTACAATGAATTGCCCAGGCTAGCATCAAAAAAATTCTGCTTAGCAGGAAGCCCTTTGTCCTTAGAAGAGGTGCTCAGTGAGCACATTTTCCACAGGAAGAACTGCACAATCTGGTAGGTCTGTATTTGTGTATGTTTGTCTTATATGCAATTTATCTTCTAAAAGGAAAATAAAAGACCGGGACAACCATGTCAACAACCCATTTCCTCCATATTGACCTGACTTGGGTCTGCCTCACCCTGCCTAGTGGTGCACTTGCAGGTGTACTTACAATCAGTGAAGAACACATGTGCAGCCCGATATTTAGCAGTTGGCGGGTCCTTAAAGTCACTGATGAGAGAGTGGACAGACTGTGGACAGAACAAAAGAAGGTACTAAGTCCATTCTAGAAGCATATGGGACCAATATCTGAACCAAGTTAAAAGAAGCTGGTTTCAGATTCCTTACACAAAACAACAGGGAGTTTCTAATGTATAATTCTAATATTCATGTTCATCCATAACCAGGTTCTGAGTACTTAAAATTACAATTATTGTTAGCTGGGTGCTAGTAGCTCATGCCTTTAATCCTAGCTACTCAGGGGCTAAGATTTGAGTATTGTATGGTTCCAAGCCAGCCTAACAGGAAAGTCGTAAGATTTCTTCCCCCAGGGACTGGACCCAAAACCCTAAGTTCAAGCCTCAAGATTGGGGGGAAAATAAGATTGTTTTAGAGTTTGGCTCATTCCAGAATGAGTAGGTCCCCATAACCTGAGTATCTATGGAGATTCACACTGATGGAATGTCATTCTGTCAAGTTAGTTGACGCTACAGAAATTCACATGTAAAACAATTTTCAAAAGTGAAAAGAAGCCAGGTATCAGTAGTTCACGCCTGTAACCCTAGCTACTCAGAAGGCTGAGATCTGAGAATCCTGGTTCAAAGACAGCCTGGGCAGGAAAGTCTGTGAGACTCTTATCTCCAATAAACCACCAGAAAACTGGAAGTGGTTCTGTGGCTCAAGTGGTAGAGCACTAGCCTTGATCTGAAGAGCTGAGGGGCAGAGCTCAGGCCAAGTTCAAGCCCATGATCAAAAAAAAAAAAAAAAGAATGTGGAAAAAATCAGAGGAGTGAGCCGGGCGCCGGTGGCTCTCGCCTGTAATCCTAGCTACTCAGGAGGCTGAGATCTGAGGATCGCGGTTCAAAGTCAGCCCGGGCAGGAAAGACCGTGAGACTCTTATCTCCAATAAACCACTAGAAAACCGGAAGTGGCGTTGTAGATCAAGTGGTAGAGCGCTTGCCTTGAGCTGAAGAGCTGAGGGACAGCGCCCAGGCCCAGAGTTCAAGCCCCATAACCGACAAAA
>NW_012267271.1:4050727-4065510 GCF_000151885.1 Dipodomys ordii | reverse complement strand
TGGGTCATCTGCCTGAAAACGGAACTCAAGGAGAAAACTAGGATGACCCAGGGCAAAAGGACACCTGTTCTGGCTTTCTGCATAGCTGCTATATTTCAAAAGGCTTAATACACTCACTTCTCACTGTACAAAGGCCCCCTCACCCCACCTTATCAGTGGATTGCATGCTTAAACAGAGCAGTGTGTTAAATGCGTACTTAACCTAGAAATGTCAGCTGCTCTGTGCCCCAGAGATCCCAAGCCTGGCACATCCAACCTCAACCCACACTCGGCTGCAGTGAGGATTTACCTTCTCAGACGGAGTGATAAGATACACAGCCTCCAGGCTGGGGAGCGGCTCTCTGCGCTTGTTGATATCTTCCACAACTAGACAATAGAATGGCCCACAGTGAATAAGAAAACATAATTGGAGATCATAAAACAAGAAGCAATCTAGATTAGCCACTTCCTGGCCCAGACAAACATGGACAGTAAGGGCATGAAAGGGAACCACTCACTTTGTGCTTAAGTTACCACCTCCCCTGGGAGTGAAGTCTGCTGTCTCATTACACCTAAGATGTTAGAAAACCTGAAATCTTGCCATACAAGGCATGTCCAATTTCAGTTCAAGTAAAGTCCTCAATCTGTTCTGAAAGGAAATCAGAAGGCTACCTTATCCTGCTAAGAGCCGTACATTGGACTCATACTTTAACTTCTCACCTGTCCTAAATCATCTCAAGCCCTTTAGAATTTCTGTGTTGGGTTTATTTATAATGGTTAGTTTTTATAATTTTCCTCTGCATTCCAAAGACATTCTATCTCAAGCCCTTTAGAATTTCTGTGTTGGGTTTATTTATAATGGTTAGTTTTTATAATTTTCCTCTGCATTCCAAAGACATTCTACATATCCATTATATAGTAAATATTCCTTCCAAAGGTTTCTATCAGCCGCTTCACCTGGAAAGAACAGCTTTGGGAACACCCTCATCTCACTCATCCCCTAATAAAGCTTGGGTGGATTATCGATGGGGAACCATCCTCTAGTACAAACAAAAAACAAAAACCATAAAGCCCCGTGGGTGCTCCTCCCCTGTGTAGGACTCACTTTAGAAGTATCTCTTTTTTTTGTCGGTCATGGGGCTCGAACTCTGGGCCTGGGCACTGTCCCTCAGCTCTTCAGCTCAAGGGGAGTGCTCTACTGCTTGAGCCACAGCACCACTTCTAGTTTTCTAGTGGTTTACTGGAGACAAGAGTCTCACAGACTTTCCTGCCCGGGATGGCTTTGAACCGTGATCCTCAGATCTCAGCCTCCTGAGTAGCTAGGATTACAGGCGTGATCCACCAGCACCCAGCTAGAAGTATCTCTTGTATCATTTATAAAACTATTACCCCAAATAATGTTCAAACGCTTCCTGCAACCACTTACTTTACTAATGGTTAGTTTCAATTTCATAGCCTACTAATATTTCCCTCCAAAATGTTTTAGGACTTTAACATAGGGTTGTGAACTGTTTAATTTTTCTAAGCCAGGAGAGTTTTTGAAAACCATTCCTGAGGATAGAGAAGACTTTTGTGTGGTGGGGGAGCTAAATCCTCATCTACCACAGGAAGTCATTAGACAAGGTCTGACATTAATGAATCAAGAAGTAATAGTATAAGCTTTATGTAATAGAACAATGACAAAATGGAAAACAAAAACCAGAAGAGCAAGGTGTTTGACTCCAGAGTGATGATGTCTAGAGGATGGGAAGAAGCAGCAGGACAGGGTGTTGCTGTTCCTGTTATAGACCTATTTGTTCCATTTGGCTTTTTCCTACCCTTGTATGTTTTGTGTGTGTGCGTGTGTGTGTGCGCGAGCACGGGCACACATGCACCGAGAGCAGAGCTTGAACTCAGGGTCATGCTCTTGCTTAGCGTTTTTGCTCAAGGTGGTTTTCTGCCACTTGAGCCACAACTCTACTTCCCTCTTTTTGATGGCAAATAGAGATTAGAGTCTCTGATTTATCAGCCTGACCTGGCTTTGAACCTCAATTCTCAGAACTTAGCCTTCTGAGTAGGTAGGATTATAGGCATAAACCATCAGTGCTAAGAATTTTTTTTTTATAGAGAAAAAATTAGTTGTGTTTTAAGATGTGATCTTGCTATGATGCCCAGGATGGTTAAACTCTTTGGCTCAAGTGAATTTCTTACCTCTGCCTCCCAAGTAGCTGGGACTACAGGTGCAATCACTGCACTGGCTGCAGAAAAGGTTAAAAACTCAGTGAGGCGGTTGGAAGCATAGTTCAAGTGGTTACAGCACCTGAAAGAAGCCCTTGTTTCAAACCTCCGTGCCATCAAAAGAGAAGAAAAGAGGGCTGGGAAGGTGGCTCAGTGGTAGAGCGCTTGCCTTGCATGCTCGAGGCCCTGGGTTCGATTCCTCAGCACCACATAAGCAAAAAGAAAAAAGCTGGAAATGGAGCTGTGGCTCAAGAGGTAGAGCACTAGCCTTGAGCTGAAGAGCTGAGGGACAGCGCCCAGGCCCAGAGTTCAGGCCCCACGACCGGACCCAAAAAAAAAAAAAAAGAAAAGACCAGTTCCAATGACTCATACTTATAATCCTAGCTACTCAGGAGGATGGGATCAGAGGATTACGGTTCAAAGGCAGCCCAGGTAAAAAAAGTCACTGAGATTCCTATATCCAATTAACCACCAAAAACACAGCTGGGTGCTGGTGGCTCCCACTTATAATCCTAGCTATTCAGGAGGCTGAGATCTGAGGATCTCGGTTCAAAGCCAGCCAGGGCCGGAAAGGCGGTGGTGAGACTCTTATCTCCAATAAACCACTCAGAAAACCAGAGGTGGCACTGTGGCTCAAGTGGTACAGCACTAGCCTTGAGCTGAAGAGCTGAGGGACAGCGCCCAGGCCAAGAATTCAAAACAAAACAAAACAACAACAACAAAAATTAACACCAAAACACTGGAAGTGGAACTGTAGCTCAAGTAGTAGAACATTAGCTATGAGCAAAAAAAAAGGGGGGGCGGGACAGAGTCCAGGACTGGGAAAGAAGGAAAGGAAGAAAGAAAGAGGAGAAGAAAGAAGGAAGGAAGGAAGGAAGAAAGGAAGGGAGGAAGGAAGGAAGGGAGGAAGGAAGGAAGGAAGGAAGGAAGGGAGGAAGGAAGGAAGGGAGGAAGGAAGGAAGGGAGGAAGGAAGAAAGGGAGGGAAGGAGAGAGGGAAAGGAAGAGGAAATGAAAGAAAAGAAAAAAGAAATTCAGTGAGGAAAATGACAAACTGATAACAGGGACAATCTTAGTTTTAAAGTTGACTTAGAGCTGGTTGGCAGTGGCTTATACCTATTATCCTAGCTACTCAGAAGGCTAAGATCAGAGGATTGTAGTTCAAAGCCAGACCAGGAAGTAAAGTCCATGAGACTCCTATCTCCAATTAACCAGGTAAAATTCTGGACTAATGTGTCTTTTTTTTTTTTAACCAGGGCTGAGAACCGAACCCAGGGCCTTGCACGCGCCAGGCGGGCGCCCTTCCGCTGGGCTAAACTCCCAGCCCCAAATTCTGGACTAATGAAACTTGCTTGATCATAAGTGAACTTGTCTTCAAGTTCACTATACATTGAAAGGCACTGTTTGAAGTAGCAGTACTAACTGACCATCCATCATACTGGAGTTGCTATTTTCTTTTTTATTTATTTTTTTATTTTTGGGTCTGGTCGTGGGGCCTGTACTCTGGGCCTGGGCGTTGTCCCTCAGCTCTTCAGATCAAGGCTAGCACGCTACCACTTGAGCCACAGCGCCACTTCCAGTTTTTTTCTTTTTGATTATGTGGTGCTGAGGAATCGAACCCAGGGCCTCATGAATGCAAGGCAAGCACTCTACCACTGAGCCACCTTCCCAGCCCATGGAGTTGCCATTTTCTTAACATCCTTGGTCAGTTAGAATTATTGGAGCTTAAATGTCCTAATCTGGTGAGTATCCAGTGGTGTCTCACTGTGGTTTGAGTGGCATCTCCCTGAACCCTAGTGAAAGCGGGTACTCTTCCTTTGGTAAGTAGCTTTCTTCCTTTGTTAAGTGTGCAGCTCTTTCTGCTATTGAGTAGACTGCCTTTGTTTCTCACCCTTGATTTAACTTTACTCTGGCATTTCCTTCACTGACATTTGAGGAGCACATAGCACTGCATTTAGGTTTGGGGGTCCTGGGATGACCAGGTGTTGTGGGTCTCCGTCGGGGGCCTACAATCTCACAACGTAAGTTGTTGGAAGCATCTGTCAAGTGAGAAGAATGAGTAGGAAGGAGTAAAGCACAATGAAAAAGGAAGATATGTATAACTGATTGTGTACTGCACTCACTTGTTATCCCCTCGGTCATGATGTCCGTCATCTTGCAGCAGGAAGAGAGCATCCTCATGCTTAACTGGTCTACCACCAGCACCTGGAAGGAAAGGAAGCAATTCATGGGTTACACAGTGCTTGCTTCTCCTATTATTTCACTGCATCTGGCTTTACAACAAGAGCATCAGAAATGCAGTATGTGGAAGAATCCATGTTTCTTATGAACCACAGGTCTGCTGAGATGCATGAGCAACCCCACCCAGGAGTTAGTGTTCACTCTCATTATCTTAACATAATTTCATAAGCTTAAAAAAGTAGTTTTTCTGCCAGATGTGGTGGTTCATGCCTGAACTAAGGAGGTTTTTTTCAGGGTATAGTGTGGCTTTTGGGAGGGTTTGGGGTTTGCGATGGGGTCTTGCTATGTAGCCCAGGCTGGCCTGGAATGTTTGATCCTCCTGTGTTGGGATTATAGGTGTAGCCACCATGACCAGCTGATAACTTTTAGGGGAGCAGTACTAGGATTTGAACTTAGGATCTTGCACTTGTTTGCTAGGCAGGTGTTCTACCACTTAAATCACATCTCCAGCCCATTTTGCATTTAATTATTTTTCAAATAGGGTCTCTCATTTTTGCCTGGACTATGTTCTTCCTATCTATGCTTCCCATATAGCTGGGATGACAGATGCATGTCATCACACTGAGCTTATTAGTTAAGTTGAATTTTCACTAACTTTTTGCCTGGGTTGTCCCTGAACAGTGATCATTTAGACCTCTGCCTCCCAAGTAGGTGGGATTATAGGCATGAACCACCATGCCCAGTTGATAACATGTTCTTAAAGGAGAAAAAAATACTAGTGTCCACACCTATGGCACCTGAGGCTTCATGTGTATGTCATCAGGAGTCTTAACTTCCGCAGAACATACATTCTAGAACAAGGACATTTCAATCCTGAACTAAAGCTCCACACTTGCTCCATTCAGCCCAGAGTAGGGAGAAGCCTACACTTAAGGCTTTTTCTCTTCTTCTCTAATAATATAAACCAAGGAGGCAATAGGAACTAGACACATTAGCACATGGTGTGGACCAGAAAACTTTCTGCTGTAGTACAAGTACCAAATAGTTTTATTTTATGAAGCAGCTTCTTGGAGATTAGTTTAAAATTCCCATGTCTACAAATCCACTATTGAGGCTCATGCCTGAAATTCTAGCTACTCAGGAGGCTGAGATCTGAGGATCATGGTTCAAAGCCAGCCTGGGTAGGAAAGCCTGTGAGACTCTTAACTCCAATTAACTACAAAAAGCCAGAAGTGGAGCTGTGACTCAAGTGGTAGAACTAGCCTTGAGCACAAAAGCTCAGGGACAGCACCTAGGCCCAGAGTTTAAGCCCAGGACTGGCACAAAAAAGTGGGGAAAAAAAATCCATGATGGGTAGGGTACAAAGAGCTCCCACCAGATAGCCAGGTGAAGACCAATCTGATGGCTGAAACAGAATTTTACAAGGCTAGAATGAGTTTTCAAAATCTTTTTGTAGGAATGAGCCGTGTTGCTCCCAGGCCCAGCAATGTGACATGTATGGGCTCCCAAAACTTGAGGGCAAGAATGACTAGTAGCCCAACATCAGTGGCTCAGGCCTGTAATCCTAGCTTCTCAGGAGTCTGAGATCTGAGGATGATGATTCAAAGCCAGCTCTGGGCAGGAAAGTTCATGAGATTTTTATCTCTGATTAACCACCAAAAAGCCAGAAGCAGAACTACAGGTCAAGTGATAGAGTGCCAGCTTTGAGTGAAAAAGCCAAATAAGAGTGAGAGGCCTTGGATGCTTCCCTAGCCAGCATGGCACCTAGCTCCAGACAACCAAGTGATCCTTAAACTGTTGACAATGTGCAT
This sequence comes from Dipodomys ordii, assembly GCF_000151885.1. Classification (NCBI taxonomy): domain Eukaryota; kingdom Metazoa; phylum Chordata; class Mammalia; order Rodentia; family Heteromyidae; genus Dipodomys; species Dipodomys ordii. Next base: position 4,059,324 of record NW_012267271.1, on the reverse strand, counting down.
GAAAGTCCTCTGTCAGTCACTTTAGGCCATTATCCATCTGCTCAGCTTTAATATTTGCTTCATGGTTTTCCTGTGTTTTCCAGCATTGCTCTCAAAGAAAAATGAATAAACAAGCTGCTTCTCTTGTCCTACATAGTTAGAGCTAGATGGGAAGAGACCAGATGGAGGCTTTAAATTGTGGGGGCTTCCTAGAGATGCTTTGTGGCCAGAAAAGGAGTTAAAAGGGTCTCTTCTTCTCCCACATCAAGCAGAACAACTGTACCTTCTGCTTTATCAAACAGATTCTAGGGGAGATTTTTTTTTCCTTTTGGGTTTGAACTCAAGAGTCTCATGCCTGCTGGGCAGGTGCTCTATCACTTGAGCCATGCTCCTAACCACCAAGTAAGATTATTAGAAGTCCCAATGCTACTGGGCACTGGTGGCTCACTACTCAGGAGGCTGAGATCTGAGGATCGTGATTCAAAGCCAGCCCAGGCAGCAAAATCCATGAGCCTCTTATCTCCAATGAACCACCAGAAAACAGGAAGTGGTGCTGTGGCTTAAGTGGTAGAGCACTTGCCCTGAGCTAGAGAGCTGAGGGACAGCTCAGAACCCAAGCCCAGAGTTCAAGCCTCATGACTACCACCAACAACAAAAGAATCTCAGTGCTGAGTACTCTACCAGATGATCTTTATGACAAGCTTTATGACCAAGATACTTTTGAACCAAGAGCCTATCAAGAGTCAGAACAGGCGGACTTTCTTCAATCTAGGCACATTTTGAACCTCTGGTAACAGCAAAAGCCCTCACTGTGCCAGCTCCTTCCCTCCTACTCTTCTCATGCAAACTCATACATTAAGGCCAATAACATTACTTTTCTACTTACCTTCCATTCCCCCTTCTTTTTGACCTTCTTTATCACATCATGCATGATTTCTAAAAGAGAGGGAGAGAGGGAGAGATAATTTACTCTCATTTTAAGACTTCTACACCTACCTATTTCACTATTCCATTTCCCCTTAGGCCTTGCTCTCCTGAGTTGTGCAATTCAACCAATAACCCACCATAAGGACAGTAATCCTGAATTCAAAGGGTCAATCCTGTATCCTTAATTCAGTAGCTCTCAAACTTTAATCTCAGAACCTTTTTCTTTTGTGGTACTGGATTTCTTTATACTCTTAAAAATTAAGGACCCTAGAAAGTATCTTTAATGTAGATAAATATCTATTGGTATTTGCTGTATTACTAATTAAACTGAGTCAAGAAAAGTATGGTATGCCTATAATCCCAGCACTGGGGAGACTAAGGCAGGAGTATGATGCATTCAAAGCAAGATTTGGCTTCTTAGCAGCATCAGTGTTTCAAAAACAAAAAAGCAAACAACTGAAAAAATGTTGAGGGTTGAAGACACTGTTAAGTGGTAGAATGTCTGCCTAACAAAGATGAGGCCCTTACTTCAAAGAAATTTTGCCAAAGACTTTTTAAAAAATATTTATTGATTCATTTAAAATAAGAATAAGCCCACTATATATGTCAATATAAGTTGCAATTTAATGAAAAACAACTTTATTTACCCATGGGACACTACTGGCAGGGTTATACATTTTTGCAACCCTTCTTAATGTCCGGTTTTATAGAAAACAAATGGATCTGCTATCTGCTTCTGCAGCCTCACATTTGGTAGTTAATTGGAGATAAGAATCTCACATTTTTCTTTTCTTTTCTTTTTGGGTCCGGTCGTGGGGCCCGAACTCTGGGCCTGGGCAGCAAATGTGAGGCATCTGGAAATTCTGCTAACTGCGGACAGCATGAAAATGAAGAGGGCACAAGACACCTTAGTTGAAGACAGCTGGGACCTCATGAATCAGGTCTTGGGTTTGAGAACCACTGCGTAAGTTAAGTGCATAAAGGGCTCAAGCCACATAAGCCCCAGTCAAGCTCTAGAAAGAGATGTGACACATCTGTGGCACACTCTTAAGACATCATTTGGTAAGCCTGGTTTCAACACCACAAGCACAGATAAATCTAACCAGCCTTGGGGCCTCCAAAGGAAAGGTGACTTCTGCCTCTCTGCAAGTCCAGGTCACACACAACCCTGTTATCAGCAAGTGTGTTTCAAACATTTAGGTAACTCTAGGTTATGATGGTTTCTCTGCTTTTGAGTATTTTAAATAGTTGGATATGTCATAAAGTACTCTGAAGTTGTTGTGTTTTTTTTTTGGGGGGGGGGTCCGGTCATGGGGCCTGAACTCTGAGCCTGGGAACTGTCCCTCAGCTCTTCAGCTCAAGGCTAGTGCTCTACCACTTGAGCCACAGTGCCACTTCCGGCTTTTTTCTTTTTTGCTTATGTGGTGCTGAGGAATCGAACCCAGGGCCTCATGCATGCAAGGCAAGCGCTCTACCACTGAGCCTCCTTCCCAGCCACAGTACTCTGAAGTTTTTAGGAACATTTTTTCCTAATGAGAAACTTCATTAACTCACCACAGAAAGTTGAAAACATATAGTATTTTTTTAAGAAACACCCCCAACACACATAAATTATTAATACTCTTAAAAATAATCAACAAAACTGGGCACTGGTGGCTCATGCTTAGCTATTCAGGAGGCTGAGATCTGAGGATCATTGTTTAAATAAAACCAGCACAGGCAGGCAAGTATGTCAGACTCATCTCCAATGAACCACCAGAAAACCAGAAGTTGCACTGTAGCTCAAGTGGTAGAACTAGCCTTGAGCCAAAGAGCTCAGGGACAGAGCTCAGGCCCTGAATTCAAGCCCTACAACTGACAAAAAAAAAAATTTTTAAATAAATAAAAAATCAGTAAGATGGGTGTTGGTAGCTCATGCCTGTAATCCTAGCTACTGAGGATCCTAAGATCTTAGGGTCACAGTTCAAAGCCAGCCCAGGCAGAAAAATGTGAGATTCATGGGGCTGGGAAGGTGGCTCAGTGGTAGAGCGCTTGCCTTGCATGCCTGAGGCCTTGGGTTCAATTCCTCAGCACCACATTAAAAAAAAAAAAAAGCCGGAAGTGGCTCTGTGTCTCAAGGGGTAGAGCGCTAGCCTTGAGCTGAAGAGCTGAGGGACAACGCCCAGGCCCAGAGTTCAGGCCCCACGACCAGACCCAAAAAGAAAAGAAAAGAAAAGAAAAATGTGAGATTCTTATCTCCAATTAACTACCAAAAAGCCGGAAATGGTGCTGTGACTCAAAAGTGGTAGAGTACCAGCCTTGAACATAAAAGCTCAGGGATAGTGCCTAGGCACCGAGTTCAAGCCCCAGCACCAATGTGCACATACGTGCCTGTACAAACACACATATCAACAAGAAAAATCTAGCAAGGTGCTTGCTGGTGGCTCACACCTATAATCTTAGCTACTCAGGAGGCTGAGATCTGAGGATTGCAGTTCTCAGCCAGCCAGACAGGAACGTCCATGAGACTCTTATCTCCAATTAACCACCAAAAAGGCAGAAGTAGAGCTGTGGCTCAGTGGTAGAGCACTAGCCTTGAGTTGTAAAAGCTCAGGGACAGTGCCCAGGCCCTAAGTATAAGCCAAAAACAAGCCCAAACAAATCTGAAATTCTGTTTATTTCCTAATAAGTTTTTCCTATACATATTTACATAGTTAAGATCATGTTATATACATAATCTTGTGTGTGTGTGTGTGTGTGTGTGTGTCGTGGGGCTTGAACTCTGGGCCTGGGCGCTGTCCCTCAGCTCTTTAGCTCAAGGCTAGTGCTTAACCACTTGAGCCACAGTACTACTTCCGATTTTCTGGTGGTTTATTGAGAGTCTCACAGTCTTTCCTGCCCCAGCTGGCTTTGAATCGAGATCCTCAGATCTCAGCCTCCTGAGTAGCTAGGATTATAGGCATGAACCACCAGTGCCCAGCAACATAATCTTATATTATGCTTTTATCACTTAACATATTCATTTCCCGTAATAAAAATACTTTCTATGGATTTATTTGCTTATGTGGTACCAGAGTTTGAACTCAGGGCCTCACATTTGCTAGATAAGTACTTCAACAGTTGAGCTACATCCCCAGTCTTCTAGGATTTTAAATGCCACCGTAACAGTCCATAGCTTAGTTACGAATATTTCCCAAAGAGAAACACCAGTAACAGTGCAATGGTTAAAAGTAAATCAGGTTACTTTTGTAAATGGGATACTATGTACCTATGAGAAATAACCACCTGAGAAAATATATATTCATGCATTCACTCTTCCATTGCATTTGCCAGTCACTGTACTAAGCACCAGGAAGAACAAGATGATATCTGTTCAACTCTTGGAGGCTTACACTCTCAGGAAGGGAGCAGCCACAGCTTCTCCTAAGTACTCTAAAGAAAATAAATAAGGTTTTATGGTAGGAAAATATAAACAAGTATAAGCAGCTCTATAAACAAGGAACGGAAGTCAGACTTCACCAGAAGGAAGGCAGCCAAAAACTAGGCAAAGGAGAGAAAGGAGACAAAGGTCTGAAGTGGAAAAAAGGAAAAAGCACTTGACAGTTTCTTGGACCCGAAGAAGGTATAGGCTGAGGATGAAGCCAGATCATGTGCCCGTGGCTCTTGAGGAGTATAATTTTATCTGAAGGGCACTAGAAAGTGACAGAAGGCAGGGAGGTCATTTGATATACTGCAGAAATGAGAATAGGAAGTCAGGAAGCCTGATTTCCAAGCATGGCTGGTTGCAGTGGATTGGTTTGGAGAGAAGTGTGTGGATATCAGAGTTATAGCTTAGATGAATCAGAGAGGAAAAAAAAGTAACATGAACAACCCTAGATTGGGGTTTAAACAAAGAAATTAATATCAAGATGCTTGGGCAGACCTAGAGGGAGAGAACACCAGTGGTCCTGTTTGCCTAGTGTGAGGCTGAGATTGCTAGAGACTTCCAAGGGGTGGTAGGTAGTTGGGAGGTAGCTCTGGTGCTTGGAAGAATACTTCAGCTGCAGTTATAAACTGGGGAATTAGCATTGACAAGAAACAAAAAAAAAATGGGATACAGGAGATGGGAGAATAACTGAAAGACTGAGCTTCTCTAAGAAAGAAGAGGTTGGGCCTGAGAAACAGAGAGCCAGACCTGGATACTTTTGAGTACTGATGGGCCCAGAGATAGTGGCAATGTGTGGGGTTACCTTGGAGATGAAGTTACTGGCTAAGCAGGGAAGTATACAAGAGGTGTGACGAAAGGTGTCACATGTCTTCACAGAGATTGGGAAAGTAAATTTACTGCATTTTAGCATTTCTGGATTGTTCTAAGGGCTAATTTGAGGTTTATGACCATGATTTAAAGTGAAACCAGGCAGCTTGTGTGGATTTTTTCTCTCAACTATGTTCAGCTCTCCAGATGCAAAAAACTGCTGGTGTCCACCAAGGTTACACTTTTCTCAGGGGAGTACAATAGAAGAAGAAAATGTTCAAATTATATAGCTGCAGATGGGAAAGAATGCCACAATTGTGTATTTTAAAGCATACATGTATAGGAGAATTGAAAAACTTATATCCAAATGTTATTTTTCTGATTAATGCTTAATTGCTAAGTTGTGCTTTCTATTGTTGTCCCAAGAAGAAATGTTGTAGAAGAAATGTTCTAGAATAATGTGTCAGTGAACATCACTGCCTAGTGCTTTTCTTGGCACAAATTATTCTGTCAGTAGATCTTTCGGAGTATAGCGCAACAAGGTAAAAGCATCAACGTTCTGAACTTTGGGTTTTTTTTGGGGGGGGGGGTTGGTCATGGGGCTTGAACTTGGCCTGGGTGCTATCTCTGAGCTGTTCTGTTCAAGGCTAATGCTCTACCAGTTGAGCCACAGCACCACTTTCAGTTTTCTGGTGGTTAATTGGAGATAAGAGTCTCCCAGACTTTCTTGCCCAGGCTGGCTTTGAACTGTGAGCCTCAGATCTCAGCCTCCTGAGTAGCTAGGACCACAGGCCTGAGCCACTGGCACCCACAAAAAGAAACTTATTCTTTTGTTTTGTGTTTTTTTTTTTCAGTTGTGCCGTGCTGGGATCAAACCCAGGGCCTTATACATGCTAGGCAAATGTTCTACCATTGAAATATATGCCAAGACCTCCCCAACACCAAATTCACTTAACTGCACTAAAAAATATTTTTCTCAAGACATCTTTTGATTGGAAAGTACAGAGATATAACCAGAAAAATCAAACCAAGTGCTAAAAGAACATAAATAACTTCTGCAGCTGCAACGCTTCCTACAAAGTTATTTTCTTTCCAAAACTCTCACAGAATATATTTTCGTCCTGGGTATTATTAACAGCCAATTCTAACCCTGCCCTACATTTTTTAATCCAACACCAAAAAGGAAACAAGGATTAGAGCCCATTTAAGCATTAAGAATCAAGTAGCCTGGGCTACTTTCTCATATATAATCCCTGGGTCTCACGTGCCCTCCCCTATGAAGGCCCTCTTTATATGAAAAAGACACAAGAGACCTCTGAGGCTGATCCAACTAGGAGGCCTAGATTCTGTGTTCCAAACTATGTTTATGTACAGCTAACTATCTGTTCTAGCTGAATGCCTATAATCCTAGCTACGTAGGAGGTTGAGATCTGAGGACTGAAATTCAAAGCCAGCCTGGGGCAGGAAAGTCTGTGACATTTTTATCTCCAATTAGCCAAAAAAACAAAGTGGAGCTGTGGCTCCAGTGGTAGAGTGCTAGCCTTGAGCAAGAGAAACTCAGGGATAGCAACCATGCCTGAACTTCAAGCCCTAAAACATGTACCAAAAAAAAAAAAAAAAGTCCTGGGGATAGCCATGTGCTGGTAGCTCATATGGTATTCCTACCTGCTTAGGAAACTGAGGCTTGAGGACTGCAGTTGAAAGCCAGCCCAGCAGAAAAGTGAGACTCCTATAATAAGAGGTGTGATAGTTATTAATAAACCACCAAAAAGCTAGAAGTGGAGCTGTGGCTCAACTGGTAGAGAACCAGCCTTGAGCAAAAAGCTAAGGGACAGCACCCAGGTCATGAGTTCAAGCCTCAGTACTGGAACAACAACAACAAAAAATCCAGCTACAGGCATTTGCTGGCTGTGTGACCTTAGCAAGTTCTACTCTATTCACTGTGGTGCTGGTGATTAAGCCCATGGCCACAATTACTCTAAGTAGGTGTTCTACCACTGAGCTGTACTTCTAGCCCTGGACAAATTTATAATATATTTTATTTATTTATTTAGTTGTTGTTGTTAGTCACAGGGCTTCAACTCTGGGCCTGGATGCCATCCCTCAGCTCAAGGCTAGCGCTCTACCACTTGAGCCACAGCACTGCTTCCAGTTTTCTGAGTAGTTTGTTGGAGATAAGAGACTCCTGGACTTTCTGGCCCGCACTGGCTTTGAACCGCAATCCTCAGATCTCAGCCTCCTTAGTAGCTAGTATTACAGACATGAGCCACCAGCGCCTGGCAAATTTATAATATTTTAAGCTTTAGTTTTCTCATCTGAAAAATTCAAATTTTATACTTTAATGGTCGTTGTAAAGACTAGTGAAGTAAAAACAAAAAGCACTAGCTATGATGAGACTAAAATATATTTTTCATACAAAGAAATAATGATAAATGATCACTTCTGTTGATCAAGTTATTTATTTATTTATTTAGGTTGATTGTGGGGCTTGAACTCAGGCCCTAGGCACTGTTCTTTTGCTCAAGGTTAGCATTCTACTGCTTTGAGCCACAACTCCACTTCTGATTTTCTGGTAGTTAATTGGAGATGAGTGCTGCACAGACTTTCCCTGCCTGGGCTGGCTTTGAACCTTGATCCTCAGATTTCAGCCTCCGGAGTAGTTAGGATTACAGGCATGAGCCACTAGCACCCAGCATGCTAGTTATTATAATGTAAAAATCCTCTTTTTAAAAGGACATATCAGGGTAATGGTGGTTCATGCCTCACAACTGTAATCTTAGCTATTTAGGAGGCTGAAATCTGAGGCTCAAAGTTCAAAGCTAGTCCAGCAGGAAAGCCTAGTTGAGGCTCTTTTAGCCAATTAACTACCAAAAAAACTTGAAAGTTGAGGGGTGGTTCAAGTGGTAAAGTGCCTGCCTTGAGCAAAAAAAAAAGCCAAGCAAGAGCCCAAGGCCCTTAGTTCAAACCCTAGTACTGGCGCACACATACGCACACACACACACACACACACTTTCTCAAAGAAACATGCAAAAAAGAAACCCAATAACCAGATTCTAGGAAGTCAGCTCCAGTGTTCACCAGTGTAACCTAGGTTGTCATCTGAGCTGAAGCAACACAGCTTGCCAGCTTGCATACATCTGTTCTTTCTTCCCTGACAGCACTTCAGACATCTGAAGACAGCTACCACCCCTCTGACTTCTCATGTTGGGAAGAAGAGGCTCCTTGCCAAGCAGCTTCACCTTTGTTGGAGCAAGATAATGTCCAACAAGAGGGAAGCAGACAGCTTGACAAGCTTCTGAATACTCTCAAGGCCTGTTCCTTCAGCCCACAGAGTTGGGAGGAAATGATTGCCCAATGATCACTTATACTTTGTATACACCCTTCTCTTATGTAAGTCATATTGCAACTGGCTTTTTAGTAATAGAAATCTGGCATATAATATATATATATATATATATATATATATATATATATATTT
>NW_012267271.1:4043592-4050319 GCF_000151885.1 Dipodomys ordii | reverse complement strand
TGCGGTGGCTCAAGTGGTAGAGCGCTAGCCTTGAGCTGAAGGGCTGAGGGACAGCGCCCAGGCCCAGAGATCAGGCTCCACAACCGGACCCAAAAAAAAAAAAAAAAAAAGTAATACAACACACCAGGTGGTGGTGGTTCATGCCTATAATCCTAGCTACTCAGGAGTCTGAGATGTGCGGATCGCGGCTCAAGCTAGCATCCAGGCTCTGAGTTTAAGCTCCATAACTAACAAAAAACAAAAATAAAAAATAAAATGATAAAACTAGACCTGTTCCTTAGAAAATGCCCGTGCATACATAAATTGTGAGTAATCCAATTATTAGCCACTTTAAGTTTTACCCATCTGTAAAATAGGAATGATCATACATGCCTTATAAGGCTACAGTGAGGATTAAGTAAGTTAATGTGTGTAAAACACTTAGCTCAGTGCGACAACAGTACTTAAAACTGTTGGCTGTGTTACCATCATCACTATCATTTTAAATAAATGGTATTTTGACTTACTAAAAAAGGAAACAGCTAGAGATTTACATTGGCTTCTTACTGTTTCTCCATGGAGTTTATATGTTTCCTGCTTTGTATGTAGCATCTCTGCATAGAATTTTCTTTTCATGCATCCAACAATATTTATTGAACACCTGCTGCATGCCAGATATTCTTCCAGGCACTGGGAAAGCCCAGGGTGAACAGCTAAATACAACGGCTGCTCTTAAGATACATACACTCTGGTATAAAGGGAGAGATAGCCAATAAGCATAAGGAAATAATCCAGGTCACTTTAGTGAATGATAAGTAGTCAAACAGTACTTAAAAAGTTTAATGAAGCCGGGTACCAGTAGGCTCACACCTGTCATCCTAACTACTCAGGAGGTTGAGATCTGAGGATCACAGTTTGAAGTCAGCCCAGGCAGGAAAGTCTGTGAGACTCTTATTTCCAATAAACTACTCATAAAGACTGGAAGTAGAGCTGTGGCTCCAGTGGCAGAGGGCTCACCTTGAGCAAACGAAGCTCAGGGATAGTGCCCAGGCCCAGAGTTCAAGCCCTAGAACCAAAAATAAATAAATAAATAAGGACAGAGTTTGGGATAAAGTCCTCTGGGGACGTGACAAGGAGGAACCAACCGTTGAGGATCTGGGAAATTTTCAGGTATAGGAAGGGCAGATGCAAGGTCCTCAAATCAGGATCAAGGATGAACAGTCAAGAAAACAGAAAGAAGGCAAGTCTGGTGACAACAAGCTCTCTCCATGGGAGAAACTGGTTTATATTGCACTCCAAGAAGTGGCTCTGGCATTTCCCATGTCTCTAAAACAACAGGTACTCACTGAGCACTTCCACAGGTCTCCTGAACAAGTCTCACATCCTGAACACTAAGCCTCCTTCAGTCATTATCCTTTCCCTTTGAGCACCTTCCCCCTACCCCTATCTCTGGCAGCTAGCATGATGACTTGGCAAATGCCTGCAGGATGAATGAACCCTCTGGTGTAGCTAAGCAGAGCTTTCAAGAATGAGATGAGCAAGCTGTTGATGGTGGGCCTCACAGCTGAGGAAGGTAATTTGACTCCGATGCTCTCCAAAACCCAGGCCCCTAGGATTAAGAAGCCCCAGACCAAAAGCAAATGCTTGAAAAGAGGTCTCAGAGGCCTTCCTACAAGAGCGACTGACACGGGAGACCTCTTCGTTCTTGAGGATATGACAGGTAGGTAAACAGTGGCTGTTTGGGCCAATGCAAGTTTGTGAACTAGATGGGATCAGGAAAAGCAATTCCCTTAATGCTGCTCATCTAAATTCAGTTAGGAACTCAGTGTGGCATTGGATACGAGTACAGATAAATACAAGTGCTCAGAAAAAAGGTTCTGTACCTTGTGATTTCTCTATAGGATAATTTGGTGCTTTTAAAAAATGGGGTTTTTTGGGGGGGAGGGGTAGGGTGTTGGTGCTAGGGCCTTAGGAATGCTAAGTACACACTTTACAATTGAGCTACATTTCCAGTCCCTATTTACTGTTTTAAACCACTGTTTAATTAAGGTATCACAATCTTCACCTCTCTTAGAGTGCACCCTAGACCACTGCCTCCTTCCTTGGAATTCACTGAGTCTTACAGATTTGCCTTCTCTTTGTTCCTTAACTAACATATTTAATCCTGACTAAAAATTGGTCAAGGCTAATACAAAAGAGTTGGGAAGGCTGGACATGCTGATTCACACCTGCAATCTCAGTTATTCAGAACGCAGAGATGGGGAAGAACACTGTTCCTGGCCAGCGTGGGGAAAAAGTTAGTGAGATTCCACCTCAGCAAACATGCTAGGTATGGTGGTGTGTGCCTGTCATACCAGCTAAATGAGAAGCATAGGTAGGAGGATCATGGTCCAAGGCCGGCCAGGACAAATAGTGCAACACCGTATCTAAAAAACTAATAAAAGCAAAAATGTCTGGGGACATAGCTCAAGTGGTAGAGCACCTGCCCAATAAGCACACGGCTCCTGAGTTCAAACCCCAGTAGTGGGGGCTGGGAATGTGGCTTAGTGGTAGAGAGTGCCTAGCATACATAAAGCCCTGTATTCGATTCCTCAGTAACACATTAACAGAAAAAGCCAGAAGTGGGGCTGTGGCTCAAGTGGTGGAATGCTAGCCTGAGTTTAAGCCCCAGGACTGGCAAAACAAACAAACAAAACCAGTAGTGTAAAAAAAAAAAGGGGGGGAGGGGGACTAAACTGAGGATATAGCTCTATGGTAGAAAATTTATCTCGAATGATCAAGGAACTTGGTTCCGTTTATAGCACTGACAAAAAAAGAAAAAGAAAACACAAAGCAACAACATAAAAAAGCTCATATTAAAGAAAAAGCTCTGGCCAGGTGCTGGTGGCTCATGCCTATAACCTTAACTATTCAGGAGACTGAGATCTGAGGGTCCCAATTCGAAGACAACCTAGGCAGAAAAAGTGTAGGAGACTCTTTATCTCCAATTAAGCAGCTAACAGTTGGAAGTAGATGTGTGGTTCAAATGGTAGAGTGCCAGCCTTGAGCTTTTTGAAAAAGCCAAGTGAGAGCAGGGGGCCCTGAATTCAAACCATAGTACAGAAAAATAAAAGGCTCCAACAGCCGGGCGCCGGTGGCTCACGCCTGTAATCCTAGCTATTCAGGAGGCTGAGATCTGAGGATCGCGGTTCAAAGCCAGCCCGGGCAGGAAAGACTGTGAGACTCCTATCTCTAATAAACCACCAGAAAACCGGAAGTGGTGCTGTAGCTCAAGTGGTAGAGCACTCGCCTTGAGCTGAAGAGCTGAGGGACAGCGCCCAGGCCCAGAGTTCAAGCCCCATGACCGACAAAAAAAAAAAGAATCTCACGGATGGATGGGCTGGGAAGGTGGCTCAGTGGTAGAGCGCTTGCCTTACATGCATGAGGCCCTGGGTTCGATTCCTTAGCACTACATAAGCAAAAAGAAAAAAAGCCAGACGTGGTGCTGTAGCTGAAGTGGTAGAGTGCTAGCCTTGAGCTGAAGAGCTGAGGGACAGCGCCCAGGCCCAGAGTTCAAGCCCCATGACCGACAAAAAAAATAAAAGGCTCCAACAATAACGCAGTCTCAACAAGAAAAACATTACTCACAGCCATATTAATATCTAACATTTACTGAGGGTTTATCGTGTGGGAGGTGTTTCCTTACCTGCTTTCCATATATCACCACCTTTAAAGTTCACAGGCATCTCAGAAGTTATGTATTATAATCACCCTCATCTTATCTGGCCAAGGACAGAGAAATAAAGTATCTAGCACTTATACCACAAAATATAAGTCAAAAAAGTACAAATAAACTTAATTACCTCAAAGAATTTATAGTCCAGGTGGGAAATGCAACACTACCTATGATGCACTGCAAGATAAAAATCATTAGACCCGGCACACACCGTAGGTAGGAATGTGAAATGCACAGCTGTGGTGACCAGTCTAGCAGTTCCTCCAATGGCTGGACATAGTTACTATAGAATGCAACAATATCCAAAGACATTAAAACCTATTTACACAAAAACTCCTATCTAAAAGGTCATAGAAGCAGGATTTGTAGTAGACAGAAAGTAAAGCAAGTGGTAAAGCACCTGCCCAGCAAGCACGAGGCCAATGAGTTTAAATCCCAGTAATAGGGTTTTGTCTACCCCATATTTTTTGCCTACCCTGAAAGGCAAAAAGGAAAATAATCTGTTCAACTGGTGAACAGATAAATATAGTATATTCATTAATACAATATTATTCAGTCATAAAAAGAAATGAAGTAATTCTGGGCGCCAGTGGCTCACACCTGTAGTCCTAACTACTTAGGAAGTTCAGATCTGAGGATCAAAGTTTGAAGCTAGCCCAGGCAAGAAAATCTATGAGACTCATATCTCCAATTAAAAAAAAAACAAAAACCAGAAGTGGAGGTATGGCTCAAGTGGTAGAGTGCTAGCCTTGAGCAACAAAGCTCAGAGATAGTACATAGGCCCTGAGTTCAAGACTCAGGACTGGCACCAAAAAAAATTATGTATATATATATATAGAGAGAGAGAGAGAGAAATATTACAGTAGGAATGAACCTTTTAAAACGTATTAAGCCAAAAAAGTCAGTCACAAAGGATCATGAAATGTTCACAATAGAAATGTTCTGTAGAGCCTTCACGTGAAGACAGGTATCCTGATCTACCCCTATAAAATCAGTTATCTAAAATTATAACTTACTATTTGCATCTAAATTGTACTCTGCAGAAGTAAGGAGACCACAATTGTCAGACAAAGGCTGACAGAATACCACACTCCCTGCCACTGATAAGTAACTATTGCATAGCCCACTTAGACCCAAACCTAAATGGTTTGATTTTTGGATCATAGGGATTTGTTACAAGCTTTAAAAAGTGAGGAAAAGAGCCAACAATTGTTTCATTTCATCAAAATTTATTCGATTGTGATCTCTAATAAGGGATACCCAGAGATTGTGTAAGAGTCAAAAGTCCAAGGTTATGACATCTGAAAGTTGGGCTGCTGCCAATATCTCAGAGGAGTGCATGATGGTAAATGTCTGATATTTGAGAAGTACAATCCTAACCTCAGACAAAGATGACTTCACTTTCTCATTCAAGGGAGATTCTTCTTGCTTATGGTATTTTCCTCTATTTCATAAGGTTTCGAGCCCAAAGTTTAAGGAGCTACAAAAATCTCTAAGCAAAACTTCATGGACCATAGAGCTATGATCAGTGAAAAGGAATTTTCAAACTTCATAGAATGGAGATGAGAACCCAGAGAACCCAGGCATCTTATAGACAAATGTCTCCTGTATTCAGTTCTAAAGAGCTATATCTGAGGATAGAGGTGTAAGTCAGGATACTCTATATGTTTAGCATTTGGGAGCTCTTGTTCAATCCTCAATAGTAAAAATCAAATTAAATGAAGGAAAACAACTTTCTTTTTCCTAAGACTGCCTGAAACACAACATTCTTTGAGTAAAAGGAGTCATGAAGTTAAAAAACAAACCAACATATATACAAGTAGCTGGGAGCCAATGGCTCACACCTGTAATCCTACCAATTCAGGAGGCTGAGATCTGTGGATAGAGGTTCAACGACAGCCCAGGCAGTAAAGGCAGCGAGACTCTTGTCTCCAAATAACTACCAAAAAGCTGGAAGCAAAGCTGTGGCTAAAGTGGTAAAACCAACACCTGGAGAGGGGAGGGTTGCAGGAAGAGCTAAGCAAGAGCCCAAGGCCCTGAGTTCAAGCCCCAGTACCAGCAAGTGTACATACACATGCACACAAATATAAAGTTAAAGGGGCTGCCGGAGTGCATCTTGGTAGCACAGTGCTTCTTGATTAGCATGCATGAGGCACTGATGGGTTCAATAAATTCCCAGTACTACAAGAAACAAACAAACATAAATGATGATGATGAGACAAAATAGAAAAGACACTGGTTTTATGCCTCACTAACAGCAGCATAGCTCTGTTAATGCCCCATTTGTTTTTCAGCCTATATGTGTCTCTCTGTCAACAGCTAGCTGGTAGTCCTGCTAGCATAGACTCTAGGATGACCACATTAAGCCCCCCTTGAACTGCAGAACTCAGTATAGGGACCTGGACCTTTGCAGGAACCCAAGATGTGGTCAGCATCTTACACTGGTAGATCCAAAGTCTAATGGCTCCAAATTGTACTTTGTATCTGAATATAGCTCAAGAGCTAAATAGAAAAACTCTGAATAATAGAAAGAATGGCATGTTTCATACAATCCCAGAACCTAGAGAAGACAGGAAACAGGAGTGGTTCTCACTTTGGAGTGAATTTGCCCCCTGGATACAGTTAGTCACTTCTAGGACATTTTTAAATGTCAAGCTAGGAATCTAATGGGCCAGGGTTACTGCTAAACATTTGTAATGCACAGGCTCATGGATCCAAAATATCAACAGTGTCAAGGTTGAAACATCTTGATCTAGTACATTTGCTAAAGAAAATGAGGGCTGGGCCAGGTACCAGTGTCTCACGCCTGTAATCCTCGTTACTCAGGAAGCTAAGATTTGAGGATCTGGTTCAAAGCCAGCCCCAGTAAGAAAGTTCATGAGACTCTTATCTCCAATAAACTACTAAAAAAGCTGGAAGTGAAGATGTGGCGCAAGTTGTAGAGTGCTATAGCCTTGAAAATAAGAAAATCAGGGACAGCACCCAGGTCCCAAGTTCAAGGCCCAGGTTCAATACCACGGGGGGGGGGGGGGG
>NW_012267271.1:4011516-4043542 GCF_000151885.1 Dipodomys ordii | reverse complement strand
GGGGGGGGGAATGAAGGGCTGGTGATGTAGCTCAGTAGTAGAGCACTTGCCTAGCAGGTATGTAGTCCTGAGTTTGATCCCTAGCACTGAAAAAAGTGAGTTGTACATGACAGTGGTGATGGAAAAATTGTGTGTGTGTGTGTGTGTGTGTGTGTGTGCGTGTGCATGCGTGTGCGTGCGCGCTGATACTGGGGCTTGAATTCGGGGCCTGAGTACTGCCCCTTAACTTTCTTGTTCAAAGCTAGTGCTTGATTTTCCTACCCAGATTGGCTCCCACCTGTAATCCTCAGATCTCTGCCTCCCAAGTAGCTAGCATTACAGGAATGAGCAACTGGTACTTAGGGAATCATCGTATTTTCAAGTTCAAGTTTTGGACAATCCCTTCTGCTCTCAGATTTAGCTTGCTTTAAGGGCTACAGATCAAGATTCAATCCCACACAGCCCAATGAGGCCACAGTTCCAATCTCATCTGGATCCTTCAATATATACAACAGAAGGCAAAAGCTTCCCATTCCAGGGGGTTTACTTCCTTTCCCCAAATCCCTGGTAATTGGTTCCAATAGACACCAGGAAAAGAAAACATCCTGTTTGGAGTCTGGGCCCAGGATCAAGCACAGGATGTAGGTAGGGCTCCAAGGTGAAAAGAAACATTGACAATCTAAAGGACTAAGTATATATTAACCTACAGAGTATCAGGCCCCATGATTTTCTTAAGCATACCTTCCAGACTCTGTAGAGAACTTTCTGCTTCTTCTGTCTTAAAACTAGCTTCTTAGTTCTCCAATGGTATGATTTCCTGTTGTCCCTTCTCCCAGCCTACTAGCTAATTTTCCACCTCATTCTTGCCATTTTACATGACCTCTTATTTCACCACTTACATTTGACAGTGATTAGAGCTGTTTTCTCCATATGGGTCTTCTTCCAGTGCAGATTCTACACTGAGCCTTTGCCTTTTCCCCTATAAAATGTTCACAATGTTCTCACGTGGATTTTCCTCTTTCATTTAAAATCATCTAGTCCAGAGAAAGCTCTGGTGGTAGACAAACTAGCCCTTGAGTCCTTTCTCCCAAGTACCTGGACATTATTTGAATATTCTGACAGATTATGAAGGCAAGGTTGACCATCTTGACTGCCTACTCTCAGCATAGGATGGGTGGGTGGAGGTGAAGAAAGAGTGATTAAGTATGAGTCTCTATACTGTGTAACTAAATTAAAAGCTCTAGCTGGGCACAGTGGCTCATACCCGTACTCCTAGCTACTCAAGAGACTGGTAGTCCTCAAGATTTGAGGCCTGTTCTAGCAAACAGTTGTGAAGCCTCATCTCAAACAATAAAAACAAAGCTGGGTACAGAAGTGTGCCCCTGCCATCCCAGCTATGCAGGAAGGGTAAATAGGAAGATCAACATCAAGCATGAAACCCTATTTAAAAAAAATAAGGAGAGACTCCTCTTTGAAGCCCTCTCCAGATGGAGAGTCTTGCTACTTTCCTTTCACTTTCAAGTAAGTTCATTGTTTATTTTTTAAAAATTAATAATAATAGGGTTGGAAAGGTGCCTTAGTGGTAGAGTGGCTTGCCTTACATGCCTGAAGCCTTGGGTTCAACTCCTCAGTACCCCATTAGATAGAAAAAGCCGGAAATGGCACTGTGGTTCAAGTGGCAGAGTACTAGCCTTGGGCAAAAGAAGCTTAGGGAAAGTGCCCGGGCTCTGAGTTCAAGTCCCAGGACTGGAATAATAATAATAGTAGTAGTAATAATAATAATAAAATAGCTGGGACTGTTGGTTCACACCTGTAGTCCTAGCTACTAAGGAGGCTAAGATCAGAGAATGGTGGTCTGAAGCCAGCCGGGACAAGAGAGTCTATTAGGCTCTTATCTCCAATTAACTACCCTTGAGGACAAGCTCAGGGACAGCGCCCAGGTCTTGAGTTCAAGCCCCAACAACAGCACAAAGGAAAAAAAAATCCAAAAATCTTAAAAAGAGCAACTGGGAATTTTCAGAGAATATGATAGCATAGATGAAAAACTAAATAGAAGATGGTAAAGTTGAGGAATCTCCCAGAAAACACAGCAAAAAGCTGGAGACAGGTAATGAAAAACATAAGAAAATTAAAGTACGAATCCGTGAGGAATAACATCTGAGGAATTCCATTAAGAGAAACGGGGGGGGGGGGGGGTGGGAAGGTGGCTCAGTGGTAGAGCGCTTGCCTTGCATGCCTGAGGCCCTGGGTTCGATTCCTCAGCACCATATAAGCAAAAAGAAAAAAGCCGGTAGAGTGGTAGAGCGCTAGCCTTGAGCTGAAGAGCTGAGGGACAGCGCCCTGGCCCCGAGTTCAAGCCCCACGATCGGACCAAAAAAAAGAAGAAGCTCAGGGACAGTTTTAGACCCTGAGTTCAAGCCCCAGGACTGGCAAAAAAAAAAAGAGAGAGAGAAACTGGGACGGGGTGCCAGTGGCTCACACATGTAGTCCCACCTACTCAGGAGGCTGAGATCTGAGAATCTTGGTTTGAAGCCAGCCCAGGCAGACAAATCTGAAACACTCATATTTCCAAAACACTCTTTTTTCTTTTTCTTTTCTTTTTTTGGTCAGTTGTGGGTCTTGAACTCAGAGCCTGGGCACTGCCCTTAAGCTATTTTTGCTCAAGACTAACCCTTTACCACTTCAGCCTCAGCTCCCCTACCAGTTTTCTGGTGGTTAATTAAAGATAAGAGTCTCAGGGATTTACCTGCCCGGTCTGGCTTTGTTACAATCAGTTCATGGCTTCCAAAACTTTTTTTTTTTTTTTGGCCAAACCTGGGGCTTGAACTCAGGGTTTGTGTGCTATTCCTAGGCCTCTTTGTGTTCAAGGCTAGTGCTCTATCATTTGAGCCATAGTGCCTCTTCTGGCTTTTTCTTAGTAGTTTATTGGAGATAGTCTCATAGACTTTCAGCCAGGCACCGGTAGCTCATGCCTGTAATCCTAGCTACTGAGGAGGCTGAGATTTGAGGATCACAGTTCAAAGCCAGCCCAGGCAGGAAAGTCCATGAAACTCTTATCTCCAATAAACCATCAGAAAACTGGAAGTGGTGCTATAGCTCAAGTGGTAGAGCTCTCGCCTTGTGCTCAAGAGCACAGGGACAGCGCCCAAGCCCAGAGTTCAAGCCCCACAACTGACAAAAAAAAAAAAGAGTCCCCTGTGTTAGGTGTTTAAAAAGAGGTAGCCGAGTAAGAACTGCACCACGCACGTGGTATTCAGGTTAAGGGGTAGGTTTATTCAGTAGACCTGCTGGGACCAGGCAAGGTTGGCACTCCACGCGGCTGGCAAAAGAGAGAGAGCTGGGAAAGAGAGAGGAAAGGGAGGAAAGAGAGAGAAAAGAGCTAGAAAAGAGCAGAGAGAGCAAGAAAAGAACAGAGAGAGAGAGAGAGCGCAGGCGCTCGCGTCTGGGCCTGGGCTAGCCCTTATTTAGGGTATGAGCGGAGAAAGGTGTGGCCACATCAAATTCAGATGTGACCTCAGCGGATGCAGATGTGACCTCTTCCAGGTGTCCCAGTTGCCTAGGTAACGCAGGTACTGGGTGGAGACTTTGCTGTGAGGAGGTTGGAGTCGGCTAGCCATCCAGGAGCGGACCTTACACCCTGGACTTTCTTGCCTGGTCTGGCTTCAAACCGAAATCCTCAGATCTCAGCCTCCTGAGTAGCTAGGATTATAGGTGTGAACCACCAATGCTTGGCTCCAAAATACTTTTTAACTAGCAAAAAAGCTAGAACTGGAGGTGTGGCTCAAGTGACAGGGACCAACAGTAAGCAGAAATAAGTTTAGTGAGAAGAAATAAGTTTAGTGAGATCATGAGACCCTGAGCTCAAATCCTATGAGAGAGAGAGAGAGAGAGAGAGAGAAAGAAAGAGAGAGAGAGAGCTTGAAGATTGAAAGAAATGGTCAGTGAAGTTGTCTGAGAAATCTGCCTAGCCAGGAGGTAATCCGCCCTAAAAATATCCAAGGAAAAGCCAACTGGAAAACTCTGAGCCATATGACTGCCTACCTCATCTTAAAATCCTGAAGAAGCGACTCTTACCCCTAACTTGATGTGTTTATAGGCTGAGTAATTTTCAAGGGGTTTGTCTCACAATAGTCTATTGTTGAAAACCCATACTGAGAAATTAACACAGGGCAGAGTGAGATGCTTGCTCAGTGTCATGTTTTATTTTGTTGAATTCCTTAGCAACTAGGGCCAGCAACACTGATGTGTCTGGAGACCAGGAGAGGGCTTGTCTCTAGATGCTTTGCTAGCCATACTGAAGCTCAAAAGAAACTGTGAGATGAATTTGTCTTGGCTCACCTGGTCACTCCTGATCAGACTTAGTACAGGGCACTAAAAACCATCAAAAACTTACAAGTAACAAGCTAAAGCAGTTTTGTTCCTATTGCCATAAAGGAACTTTGTGGGCGAGACCCAATTAAGAAAATCCTGAGCTGAGCTGGGCGCCAGTGGCTCACGCCTGTAATACTAGCTACTCAGGAGGCTGAGCTCTGAGGATTTCAGTTCAAAGCCAGCCGGGGCAGGAAAGTCTGTGAGTCTCTTATCTCCCATAAACCACTTGGAAAATCAGAAGTGGCACAGTGGCTCAAGTGGTAGAATGCTAGCCTTAAGCTGAAGAGCTGAGGGCCAGAGCCCAGGCCCAGAGTTCAAGCCCCATGACCGACAAAAAAATAAATAATAAAAAATAAATCCTGAGCTGACACCTAAGCTAGCTCAGTGTAAGCATCCTTTCTTCCTCACTATTGCAATTATCATCCTGGCAAAGACTTGTCCTTGTGAATCTACTCTGGCATTAAATGTAATGTTATCTGTCCCCTCTAGCCAGAGAAGGGAAAAGCCTGCTGAGGTGATTCATCCAACAGACTAGTACAATCTGACTCGCTGCTCTGGGTGAGCCTGGACTGGGGCTTCTAAGATACCTTCCAGAGCCAAGATCCACAAACTGACACAATATTAACTCCTCAAAACAATCATAAAATCCATCAGGCAGGAGGGGGGTTGGGGGGATGGGAAGGGGAAACAAAGGAGGAGGCAACAATGCTTGCTTGATAAGAAATGTACTCATTACCTTGCCCATGTAATTGTAACCCTTCTGTATGGTATTTTCACAATAAAAAAGTTAAAAACAAATCCAACAGGCAGATACTGACTTTAAGACTCAGGGAAGCATCAAGAGAGGGAAACTGAATTGGGAGAGAGCAAGGGAAGGGGTAATATTATCCAAAAAGAAACGTACTCTTTACATAACTGTAAACCCTCTATACATCCATTTTTTTTTGGGGGGGGGGCCAGGCCTGGGGCTTGAACTCAGTGCCTGGGCACTGTCTCTGAGCTTCTTCTGCTCAAGGCTAACACTCTACCACTTGAGCCACAGCGCCACTTCTGGATTTTTCTGTTTATGTGGTGCTGAGAAATTGAACCCGGGGCTCCATGCATACTAGGCAAGCAATTTCCACTAAGCCACACTCCCAGCCCTGTACACTTTACTTTTATAATAACAATAAAATTTTTTAAAAGAGGAACACTGAAAATGTTCTAGCTGCTGAGATTCTAGTTTGGAGAGTGGAAGTTTACTCCTGAGCTGGAAATGCCCAGTTGGCTCAAGGTCATTGAGTCCATTGGAAAAGTCTGGCAATCACAAAAATCATAGACCCAGTCCTGCCTCCTTGTGGCTCTGACTCTCAAGCCTTTGGCTGCTCTTGCTGGACCATCTGTCAATGTGAGCGTACCTCTTTTCCTCTCTTCTCCTTGGTCAGATCTGCCCTCACAGACAGTTTCGGCCATCCCGTGATTCCCCAACCCGCTGACCTCTGGCTGGCCTCTGCACACCTAACTGTCCTCTCAGTATCTCCCTTAGCATCTGAAGTGCCATTCCCTCAGAACCTGCTCCCCTTGCCCTTCAGCTCCCAGGGACTGGCACAGACTTATAGCTGGTACAGAGCCAGATAAGTACCTCTCCTTCCCAATTTCTCTCCTCATCTTTCACACTCAGTGTGAAGGCTATGGCCTGACCCTTTAGTCCCCTAAGACTCCTTTCATTCTACTTCCTTCTCCAACCCTGTAGCATCCTCACCACCATCACAGATGCCTAACTCTCTGCTTCCTATCTAGTCTTCATACAGCGCCATGGAGCTTTCTAAATTCACTCCAACCCTGCCCCTGCCTGATTTAATCCATTTATTCCAGGGCCTCTAGAATAAAGATTAAAGACACGAATAAGGCTAAGAAAGACAGGAGCAACTCTCTAACTTTCCTTGCTGGCTCTCTTGCACCAACTCCAACCAAACTGAACCCCAGTCATTTGTCAACCTCAGACATTCCTCTGCTTGCTTTACTCAGGACCCACCAACCCTGCCCTTCTACCTAACTCTTCCTCATTTCTCCTGAGTGCCAATATTACCCACTGAGCCTCTATAAGGGGAGGTCCCCACTGTGTTGCTGTGAGGGCCTACCTGCATCCCTGCCTGCAAGAAGATACTCATACTCATCTATGTCAGCTGTCCTTAGCACAACTGCCAGCAGAGACAGCCTACACAGTGACTGATGAATGCAAACACAGGCACCCAGCACCTCAGAAGAGGCCAGTACACTGTAGTCACACTCTGTGTCTAGGAAGTCTCTGACATCTCCCAAGAGCACCGCAAAGTGACTGCTGGAGTTCTGCTTCAAATCTGTATCTTCACAGCAGTGGCTTTTTAGGCTTTGTTTTTTAATCTTTTTTTTCTCTATTTCTTTTTTTTTTGTTGTTGTTGTTTCCCAATGATAAAACTGGCTCTCTTAGCACGATAAATATTATCTTTTACTTCTTACATGGTTGGCTCTTACATTGAATAATTAGTAGATATTTAAAGTGAAATATCCATCACATACACAGAATAAAAACAAGAAAATATGGGAAATCTGCCCTGTGAAGTAAGTAGTTTGAACCATTAGTAGTTACTCTTCTTCCAGAGCCCCAGAGATGTATGTCAAGATGAAACCAGTGTCCACCAAAAGCAACCTGCCTTGTGTTAACCATTAAAACCTGCCTTAAGGTACAACAGAGGGGGCAGATGTTGACTGTTGTCTAGCAACTAGAATATTTCTATCAAAGGTCTAAGTGACTCATTTCCTTGATTCCTTAATGGCTTCCCCAGTAACCTTAAAAGTAAATCCATCTCTGTAATTATATCTGTACAATAATAATAACTTTATATTGGCTTTTGACTGTTTTCAAGTAATTTTTGGTATATTTAGTATTAGCCTTAAAAATACTTTGTGATTAGTATTTCCCAGTTAAAAAGAGATTGTAGGTTAGATATACTACTCTGTTCTCTCAGTTTCATTTGGAAATACTGGACTTTATAAGATGATTGTTGAAATAACTTGTCATAAGTAAAATTCAATCAAAATGAATATACATTAAAATTTACCATTAGTGGGGGGGGGGTGGCTGACTGACTCTAGGCCAGGCCAAGCACCAGTGGCTCACACCTATAATCCTAGCTACTCAAGAGGCTGAGATCTGAGGTTTGAAACCAGCCTGAACAAGAAAGGCTGTGAGACTCACATCTCTGATTAATCACCAGAAAGCCAGAAGCAAAGCTGTGGCTCAAATGGTAGAGTGCTAGCCTTAAGCAAAAACACTCAGGAACAGTGCCCAGGCCCTGAGTTCAAACCCCAGAACTGGTGGGAGGAGGGAGATGGGGGGGGGAGGGGGAGCAGGGGAGAGGGATTATATAACACACCCAAGTCATTCAAACCACTGAGAGTTAGAAACAAGACCATCAACTGAGTGTTCTAACTTCAAGTCCAGAATTTTTACTTTATTTTTAATTTTTTTGCAGTACTGGGGTTTGAACTTAGGGTTTCATGCCTGCGTGCTTGCTAAGCAAGCATTCTACAACTGAACAATGCCTCCAGATCCTCTTTTCTTTTTGCTGGTCCTGGGTTTGAACTCAGGGGCTAGGTACTGTCCCTGAGCCTCTTTGTACTCAAGACTTGGGCTCTATCACTTGAGCCACAGTGTCACTTTGGGCTTTTGCTGAGTAGTTTACTGAAGATAAAGAGTCTCACAGACTTTCCTGCCCAAGCTGGTTTAGAACTGTGATCCTCAAATCTGGAGCCTCCTGGTTAGATAAGATTACAGGCATGAGCTACTGGCCCCTGGCCCTCAAGACTCTTTTTACTCCCTTTTTTCTTTTCTTTTCTTTTTTCTTTTGAGATAAGGCCTTATATATTACTAAAGCACATGCCTGAACCCCAATACTCCTATTCTATACTTCCCACCATAGCTAGAGTAACAGGTATATGCAACTACACCCAGCCTTTGACTAAAAAAGAATCTTGGCAAACTATTTGCCCTAGTTGGCCTTGAACTTTTATCTTCCTGAACTCAGGCTCCTGAGTAGAGAAAATTATAGAGGATTATAGGCATGGGCTACCACTACAACTGTTTTCCTTTTTTTGCTGTTGTTAGGTTTTGTTTTAAGAAAAAAGGGACAAGAATAAACTCATACTTGCTGAAAAGTTTACTAACAGCTTTGAAGTGTCTGAGCAACCTAAGAGAACATGTCACAAATGACTAAGGGTTCTTTTGCTCTACCTGGATGGAAATCTCAAATATGTAAGTACCTGTTCCTTTAATGTTGCCTATCTAAGCCCTTGAGTGCCAGTGGCTTACTGACCCACAGACTAATAGCTGTAGCTCTGACAACCAGAAGTTTACAGCCCCAGGTATTAAAAGCTAGAGACTTACAGCTTTAGATGCTCTGGTGAGAGCAAGCTCCAGGCCTTCAAAAGATGGAGTTAATGCTCTAGGGCCCCTTAGAAGCAGAAGCTTATGGTTCCAAGCTGAAAGTTTAGAGGTCTTGGTGCTCAGAATAGAAGCTTACAGCTCTGGGCTTTGTGTGCTGAGGCCCTGCAGCTAGTGTTACAGCTCCTAAGCTTTGCATTTTGGGGATCCTTGGCCCATGGAATTCTTCTAGGGACTGGGGCTTACAGTCTCAGTTCTTTAAAGTCTCCTGCAGTATCAGCTCTCCATCTCTCCACTGTCTCTTCCTCTCTCGGTACTCCCTCAGTCCCTTCTCATCTCAGCTGCCATAATTTCTGCTCCTACCTGTTCTTTAGAACTGCTGTCTCACTGCTGCTGCTCCTGGAGCTGGAAGCCCAGGATTCCTTCATCTGCTCTTTGTGTTACCAGCTTAGCCTGCTCTCTACCCATGATAAAGGCTTCAAGAGAAGCTTTTTGGGGAATACCCAGGACTGGAAAAGAATTAAAAGAGCTTACCCATATAGCAGAAGAGGGACATGGCATGTTGTGCACAGCTTCTAATACCACCAATCACAGCCTAATTTGCCATGGCTCCTAATTTCATGGCTCAGTATTTTTGCTCAGTCTTGAGGAGGTGCTCCTTGTCTTGTCCTAAGTAGGAATAGCTACAGGATGAGTGGGGTCATCTAGAGTTCACCAAAGCTTATCCTGGAAGGAGTCTAGTCTTTCAGAGCTCATGAACGTTGTCTGGAGCAGTTGTGATAGGAGCAACACCTTCTGAAGTAGAAGCTATGGTTGCAGTGGTCTTCAAGGCTGGAGTGGAATTTCTTCAGAGTGTCTGTTAAGTGTTTGTTAACAGTCCAGCCTTGTTATTAAAAAAGGGGCTGCTGGACTGAAAGCTCTCTGCTCAGGGCAGCTGGGCACAGGAAAAGAGTCTGGTACTGGTCTATCGAATAGCCAAAAGGCTCCCTTTTTTAACAGCTTCAATTATTCAAAGAAAAATATTAAACGGTGTTTACGATAAAGATCTATCAAAGAATTAACTGTCTCAATAGTACTTAACAGTGCCTAACCCCCAACAGTACTTAATTGTCCCTTAGGGAAAGTTGGATCTATCTCAGATGGAGTGGGGATTCTGGAAGAACTTCCCTTTTGGCAAACCCTGGACAATAGCTCAAAATGTATGGCTGCTGAGTTGTCAGAGGTAATTGAGTTGCCAGTGGCCTGGCCATTCCACTAAAGAAAGGATACTTCACTAGCAGCCAAACACTTGTTAGTCTCAGAAGTGCCATGTGCAAAGAAAGCCAGGGGGAAAACTTTTCAGTGTACATTCAATAACCCTTTGTTGAGCCAAGCACCAGTGGCTCACAGCTGTGATCCTAGCTATTCTAGAGACTAAAATCTAAGGATATGGTTCAAAGCCAGCCCAGGCAGGAAAGTTCGTGAGACACTTATTTCCAATTAACCACTAAAAAAGATAGAAGTGGAGCTGTGGCTCAAGTGGTAGAGCACCAGCCTTGAGCAAAAAAAGCTCAGGGACAGTGCCCAGGACCTGAGTTCAAACCCCAAGACTGGAACCAATAATGATAATAATAATAACAATCCTTTGGTGGATACTGGGAGAAGCAGGCTCTCTCATACCTGAAGAGTAACGACACAGACTATAAACTACCTTGAGGGAGAAATTCTGCCTCCATCTAAGCTACTAATCATCATATTATTAGAATGACAATCAGTTCAAGAGCTGGGGACATGGTTGAGGTGGTAGAGCACTCACCTAGCAAGCATGACACCCCAGTATGACAATAACAAAACAAAAACCTATGAAGAGAAAAAATCCTTAGGTTCAACCAAAAGTACATTCAGAATATCCTTAGATGCTTTTATTACAAAAAGATAAAAGTAAATTAATAAAACATTTAAAAAGGAAGAAACTAATGTTTTAAAGACAAGTAAACTATCTAGCAAGTGTTTTCATGAGAACAATACAAAAAAAAAAATAGAATGAGAACCAGGTGCCTATAATCCTAGCTACTCAGGAGGCTGAGATCTGAGGATGGCGGTTCAAAGCCAGCCCAGGCAAGAAAGTCTGCGAGACTCTTATCTCCAATAAACCACCAGAATACTGGATGTGGCGCTGTGGCTCAAGTGGTAGAGTGCTAGTCTTGAGCTGAAGACCTGAGGGATAGCACCCAGGCCCAGAGTTCAAGCCCCATGACAAGAAAAAAAAAAAAAAAAGATAGAATGAGAAAAGGAATCACAAAACTATAAACACAGAATATACTTTTTGTTTTAGTTTGGTTCTTTGGAGTCAGGGTATTGCTATGTAGACAGGCTGCCCTGAAACTATCTTCTTGCCTCCATCTCTTGAGTGCAGAGAATATATTACATGTGCTACTGTGCTGGGCTTAGAATACTTCTGAAGTTAAACATTTTATTTTTCCAGTCCTAGGGCCTGGGCACTATTCCCGAACTTCTTTTTGCTCAAGACTAGCACTCTACCACTTGAGCCATAGAACCCCTTCAGACTTTTTCTGAGTAGTTTTTATTGGAGATAAGAGTTTCATAGGGGCTGGGAAGGTGGCTCAGTTGTAGAGCGCTTGCCTTGCATGCATGAGGCCCTGGGTTCGATTCCTCAGCACCACATAAGCAAAAAAGCAAAAAGCCAGAAGTGGCGCTGTGGCTCAAGTGGTAGAGCACTAGCCTTGAGCTGAAGAGCTGAGGGACAGTGCCCAGGCCCAGAGTTCAGGCCCCACAACCGGGCCCCCCCCCAAAAAAAAAAGTTTCATGAAGCCAGACACTGGTGACTTGTGCCTGTAATCCTAGCAATTCAGGAGGCTTAGATCCAAGAATTGTGGCTCAAAGCCAGCCCAGACAAGAGTTCCTGAGACTCTTATCTCCAAATAACCACCAGAAAACCAGAAGTGCCACTGTGGCTCAACGTGGTAGAGAGCTAGCCTTGAGTGAAAAAGCTCAATGACAGTGTCCAAGCCCTGAGTTCAAGCCCCACAATGACAAAAAAAAAAAAAGAAAGAAAGAAAAAAAAAAGTGTTTCATAGACTTTCTTGCCCTGGCTGGCTTTGAAACACAATCCTCAGATCTCTGAATAGCTAGGATTACAGGTGTGAGTCACCAGTATCCAACTAAAGTTATATAAATTTAAAGGCAAAAAAATTGCAATTTTTTATGGGCTAGGAATGTGGTTTAGTGGTAGAGTGCTTGCCTACCATGCATGAAGCCCTGAGTTTGATTCCTCAGTACCACATAAACAGAAAAAGCTGGAAGTGGTGATGTGACTCAAGTGGTAGACTGCTAGCCTTGAGCAAAAGAAGCTCAGAGACAGTGTTCAGGCCCTGAATTCAAGCCCCAAGACTGACTAAAAAAAATGAAAACTTTAAATCGAAAGGTCTATTTGATAAGGAAATATAAGTTGCCAAAATTGATTCAAGAAGTAGAAAACAAATACTATTTGGCAGAGTATTGGTGGCTTATACCTGTAATCCTACTACTCAGGAGATCTGAGGATGGTGATCTGAAGCTAGCCACGGCAGGAAAGTCAGTGAGTCTCTTTTCTCTTATAACCCCAAAAAGCCAGAATTGAAGCCATGGCTCAAATGGTAGAGCCTTGAGTGAAAAAAAAAAATCTCAGGGACAGCACCAGGCCTTGAGTTCAAGCCCTAGGACTGGTGCCAAAAAAAAAAAAATATTTACCCATTGTTGCATAATGTAATTAAAGCAACTTAAAACAGCAAACATTTATTCTCCCAGAGATTCTGGGGTATAGGAATTCAGAGCATGTAAGCAGTGTTCTCTTGGGTCAAAGTCACCATTAAGTGCCATCAGCTCTAGTTTGTCAAGACTAGAACTGAAGAATCCACTTATGTCTTCCTGTGCTGTTTGTGGCCTCAGTTTTCTTGCTGTCTACTGGCCAGAGACCTCAAATATTGCACATGGGCCTGCAACAGGGATGCTCTCCCAAGAAACAAAGTGTTTCATAATGGTCTAGTTTAAAAGTGATGTACAGTGACTTTGTGGATGGCAACTACACCAGGGGTAAGTACTGACAGCAGGGCCACTGGAAGCCATTCTACCCCCAAACAGGAAATAGAACTTCTAGAACAGGGCTTGAAGACAGCAGCAAATGGAGAAGAAAAACAGCAATGACAATTAACATTTTTACTTTCTTTGCTTCTAGATTATTGGTTTCTCTTAATTTACAATGAGCTCTACTTTTACAATCTGAAAAAGAAGTTGTTGGGTTTTAAATCTATGTAATCATTTTTTAAAAAGTGATGAATCAGTGGCACTCACTAGACACTATTTGAAAATAAACTGTAGAACTTACAGGTAGGGATAGGAGGGAAAAACTGGGATAGAAAAAGGGAGGGGTGACATGGTCCAAAAGGCAATGTACTCTTTATGACTTATTAACTGTAACCCCTCTGTAATCACTTTTATAACAAAATTTTATATATATATATATATATATATATATATATTTAAAGTAGAGACTGCAGCTCTGGCTCTAGAAGCATCTAAGAGCTCCAGCTCATCCTCCTCCTACTCCTCTCACGATAGAATAACCCTTCACTGAGAACCTACCATCTACCAGGCACTGCACTATTCACTCAGAACATTACTCCTGATACTCCTATCCTGAGTGGATATAATTATCCCCACTTAATAGATGAGGAAACAGGCACAGAAAGATGAAGTTACTTAGAATGAATACAAGTGATCAAGCTAGATATCAGAACAAAATTCTCTGGCTCTCAAAGGCTGAGCTTTCTTTTTTTTTTTTGGGGGGGGGGGTGGTCCAGTCATGGGGCCTGAACTCTGGGCTTGGGTGCTATCCCTCAGCTCTTCAGCTCAAGGCTAGCGCTCTACCACTTGAGCCACAGCACCACTTCCAGCTTTTTTTTTTCTGCTTATGTAGTGCTAAGAAATTGAACCCAGGGCCTCACGCATGCAAGGCAAGTGCT
Source organism: Dipodomys ordii (assembly GCF_000151885.1). NCBI lineage: Eukaryota > Metazoa > Chordata > Mammalia > Rodentia > Heteromyidae > Dipodomys > Dipodomys ordii. The sequence continues at coordinate 4,029,790 of NW_012267271.1, read as the reverse complement.
CAACCACTGAGCCACCTTCCCAGCCCTTTTTTTTTTGGCTGGTCACGGGGCTTGAACCTGGGCCTGGGCACTGTCCCTGAGCACTTCAGCTCAAAGAAAGCACTCCTCCACTTGAGTCACAGTGCCACTTCTGGTTTTCTAGTGGTTAACTGGAAATAACAGTCTCTCGGACCTTCCTGCCTGGGCTAGCTTTGAACCACAATCCTCTGATCTCAGCCTCCTAAGTAGCTAGAATTACAGGCATGAACCACCAGTGCCTAGCCTGGCTGAGCTTTCTTGAGTAGGCCTCAATATCTGGACCACCTGGATCCCTAAATCTCCTCTCTAAGCTTCAGAAGGAAGAGAAAGGCACCAATCCCCAAGAACTAGGAAGAGATCGGAACAGCTGTCCGTACATTTGATTTTTTTTTTTTTATGGTGTTATACGAGCTGGGAAATTCTAATGCTCCAGGGAAGTCAGAGATCTGTGCTTTTCTAACTGATTAACACAAGTCATGATAGTTCTTAATCCCTGGTCAAGAAAAGCTTACATATCCCTCACTACTCATCTTTCCAATATGTTTGCAGATCATTTATTTTCTAATTTTTGTTTTGTGCTAGTGCTGGGGCTTGAACGCTCATTTGGCTTTCTTGCTCATAGTTGGCACACACTACCACTTGAGCCATGTCTCCAGTCCAATATTTTGTTGGTTAACTGGAGATGAACTCTTGCAGACTTTTCTTCTACTCTTTGAAGAATACTGAGAATGAAAAGACAGCCTACAAACTGTGAGGAAAAATGTTTCTAAGTAATATACCTGATGAATATTTGAAGACCTTTCAAAACTCAGTAACAGAAAAGCAAGTATCCAAATTAAAAATGCGTAAAGATTTAGAGCTAGGCACTGGTAGCTCACGCCTGTAATACTAGCTACTCAGGAGGCTGAGATCTGAGGATCACAGTTCAAAGCCAGCCTGGGCAGGAAGTCCGTGAGACTCTTACCTCCAATTAACCACCAGAAAACTGGAAGTGACACTGTGGTTCAAGTGGTAGAGTGCTTGCTTTGACCGACAAAAAAATAAAAATAAATAAATAGAAACCACAAAGAAAGGTATATTGAATTATATGAGTTTTGGTCTTAATATTCCTTTTGGCGTTAATAAGGATATTTATTTGAATGATTTTAAAGAAATATGTGAAAAATGCTTAACAACTACAAAATTAAAATTATGCAAATACTATCACCATGTCTACAGCTTTGAAATATCAAGTGCCACCAAACTGGTAGGAATACAAAATCCTATTGCCACTTTGGAGAACAGTTGGCAGTTCCTTATTATATGACCCATTAATCTCAATCCTAAGCAATTATGAAGCTATATGACATTTTGTTCACAAAAATAAACCTGGGGGGGGGCGGCTAGAAGTGTGGTTCAGCAGGATAGCCCCTGTCTAGCAGGCATGAAGTCCTGAGTACTTATCACTTTCATCCCATCACACACCATGGCTGACTTTCCACCTGATCTCAGGTGACCTCTGCCCCCAAATGGCACTGATTTTTTTTTCCATTGGTTTCCTTAAACGAAAAAAAATCTCTATGTGACTACTTTGTTCATAATTGCTCCAAATAAGAAACAAATTAAATGCCCTACAGCTAAAGGATGGATAAACTGTAGTACCTCCATACAATAGTAAATTAATAATGAAAAGGAACAAACAACAGATTTAACACTGATGAGTATCAGATGCAATGTACTAAGTGAAAGAAGTTCTTTTTTTTTTTTTTTTGGTCAGTCGTGAGGCTTGAACTCGGGGCTTGGGCACTGTCCCTGAGCTCTTCAGCTCAAGGCAAGCATTCTACAACTTGAGCCACAGCATTATTTCCGGTTTTCTAGTCGTTTATTGGAGATAAGAGTCTTAGGCACTTTCCTGCCGTGGCTGGCTTTGAACCACAATCCTCAGATCTCAACCTCCTGAGTATCTAGAATTACAGGCATGAGCCACCAGCGCCTGGCAAGAAGTTCTATTTTTATTTATTTTTACTTTTTTTCCCCCCTTGTCCTGGGCTTGAACTCACAGCTGGGGCACTGTCCTTGAGCTTCTTTTTGCTCAAGGCTAGAACTCTACCACTTAAGTCACACCACCACTTCCAGCTTATTCTGTTTATATGATACTGAGGAATCAAAACCAGGGCTTCATGCATGTTAGACAAGCACTCTACCGCTAAGCTACATTCCTAGCCCAAAAAGTTCTATTTTTTTGGAGGGGGGGGTAGGGGTCGTGGGCGGTCGTGGGCCTTGAACTCTGGGCCTGAGCACTGTCCCTCAGCTCTTCAGCTCAAGGCTAGCGCTCTACCACTTGAGCTACAGTGCCACTTCCCATTTTCTGATGGTTTATTGGAGATAAGAGTTTCACGGAGTTTCCTGCTGGGGCTGGCTTTGAACCAAGATCCTCAGATCTCAGCCTCCTCTGAGTAGCTAGGATTACAGGCATGAACCACCGGTACCTGGCAAGTTCTATTTTTAAAGGTACACACTGCATGGTTCCAATGACATGACATCCTGGAAAAGGCAAAACCATAGGGAGCCGGGCACTGGTGGCTCACGCCTGTAATCCTAGCTACTCAGGAGGCAGATCTGAGAATCTCCGTTCAAAGCCAGCCTGGGCAGGAAAGTCCGTGAGACTCTTATCTCCAATAAGTCACTAGAAAACTGGAAGTGGCACTGTGGCTCAAGCGGTAGAGAGCTCGCCTTGAGCTGAAGAGCGCAGGGACAGCGCCCAAGCCCAGAATTCAAGCCCCACAACCGGCCAAAAAAAAACAAAAGAACATAGGGACAGAAATTAGTTGACTAGCCGCCAGCGGCCAGAGATGGGAGAAGAAACTGATCATAAAGGGATAGCATAAGGGAATTGGGGGAGGGTTACTATTCTCTTATTTTGACTATAGTAGTGGCTTTACAATTGTATATGATAGCTGAACTTTGAGGAACTGTTCACTTTTTAGTGAATTCACTCTTTTCGTGAAAACTGTGCTTTGATTCTTAAATTAAAAACATCAAGAAGTATTTAATATATTTCAAAATATATGGGCTGGGAAGATGGCTCAGTGGTAGTGCACTTGCCTTGCATGCATGAGGCCCTGAGTTTGATTCCTCAGCACCACATAAGCAGAAAAAAAAAAAAAAAAAGCTGGAAGTGGCGCTAGTGGCTCAAGTGGTAGAGTGCTAGCCTTGAGCTGAAGAGCTGAGGGGCAGCGTCCAGGCCCAGAGTTCAGGCCCCCCGACCAGACACAGACACAGACACACAGACACACACACATACACAAATATATATATATATATATACATACATACTTAAGTAGGTATAGGCTAACCACAGGTTTCTAACTTTTCACACAGTAATCCCAGTTACTGAGAAAGCTAAGATCTGAGAGTCACAGTTTAGAGCCAGCCAGGGTAGACAAATCCAAGAGACTCATATCTCCAATTAATCAGCAATATATTAGACTGGCTCAAACAGTAGAGAACCAACCATGAGCAAAAATGCTGAGTGACCTGGGTGCTGGTGGCTCACACCTGTAATTCTAGCTACTGAGGAAGCTGAGAGCTGAGGACCAGGCAGAAAAGTCCATGAGACTCTTATCTCCAATTAACCACCAAAAAACTGGAAGTAGAGGTATGGTTCAAGTGGTAGAGGATAGCCTTAAGCAACAAAAGCTTAGAGATAGCACTCAGGCCCTGAGTTCAAGCCCCAAGACTGGCACCAAAAACAACAAAAACTGAGAGGGAGTTGGAGACCCAAGGTAAAGTCTCAGTTCTGACACAAAAGATAAAGAAATAGGTAAATACAAGGCCAGGGTGCTGGTGGCTCACACCTGTAATCCTAGTTACTTGGGAGGCTGAGACCTGAGGATCAGGGTTCAAAGCCAGCCTGTGCAGAAAAGTCCTTCGAGACTCCTATCTTCAACTAACCACTGGAAAACTGGAAGTGGAGTTGTGTCTGAAAATACTAGTAGAGTGCTAGCCTTGAACAAAAGAAGATCAGGGATAGTGCCCTGGTCCTGAGTTCAAGCCCTATGACTACACTCCCCCACAAAAAAGTACACAAATAAGCAAATAATAAGACTGAAGACTGCTTCAATCTAAGTGACTTCTCAACTTTTATCTATGAATCATTGTCCCATCTAAAAAAGGTGTTTTTTGTTTTGGGTTTTTGTTTGTTTGCTTCTGAGACAGGTCTCTATGTAGCCCAGGCTTGAGACCCTCCTATTTCAGCCTCCCAAGTGCTGGGATTACAGGTATAAACCATCACACCTGGCTCTAGCCATATGTTCTATTTGATTCTTTCATTTTTTGCACTTCTTTCAAGAACTTTGCCCAGTCTATTTTCTCCACCAAAACCACAGTTCCAAGAATAGAGATAGGTTATTTCTTTTCTCAAGTCCTTCAACATTTTTCTTTTTTTGTTTGTTTGAAACAGGTCTCATTGTGTAGTCCAGACTAGCTAGAACTTGCTATGTAGCCCGGGCTGGTACAAAACTCCCAATGCTTCAGCCTCAACCTCCTGAGTGCTTGAATTACAGGAGTGCACAACATCTTAACACTTTTACTACTCCCTATGGATTTTTTTATAATGATAATATTTACTAAATTCACTATGTGTAAGAAACTGTGTTAAGTGCTATGCCAGCCTGCTCTTATTTAAACTCATAAACTCCACAAGATAAAGTGTTATTATTATCTACTTTATAGATGAAGGAATTGAGGCATAAAATGGGTCTGAATTTTATCCCAGAAGTCTAATATCAGATTCTAGTAGTCATTATGCTTTAGTGTCATTCATTGAACGGTAACTGGGTACCAGCAACTAATTCAAGCACTAAGGTTAGACATAAGAATGAGACAAGATTCTACTCTCCCTTAAAGAATTTACAGTCTAGTTGGACAAGACCAATAAAATAAGTGCATTACACTAAGTATGTTCTAAGTGGGTTAAGGAAGTGACAGGAAAAACTTCCCAGAATGGTGTTTATCCCGAAAAGAGTGAGAACAGTTCCAGGTTTGACTCAGCTGTCAGCTAAGACTCTAGTAAGCTCTAACCAAATGTTTCCCATCCTCGTAGTTTTGGTATACTATAGGATATTAATCTAGACTATAAAACAAGTCTGTGAAGGTTTTGTAATTGGTGCACAGTAGTTAGAAAATGTCTTTATATCATTCTTATTTTTTAGAGAAAAAAACATTGCTAGAAATCCCATCTGAAATTAGGAGTCAGAATAAAGATTGCAATAATACAGTTTCCCAAAATCTATATCTAACTCATGGGTTAGGGGAATAGTATCCTGTTCTCACATGTACCAATTTTACGTAAAATTGGCTTGTTTTTATTTTTGTATACCAGTCATTTTGCTTTGTTTCAATAAATAAATAATTTTAATTGTATTGCAAATTAATTTTCTTCTTTCACCTTTATGATGCTTGCTTCTTTGGAAAAAAAAGAGTCAAAAGGCTGGGAAGGTGGCTCAGTGGTAGAGCGCTTGCCTTGCATGCATGAGGCCCTGGGTTCAATTCCTCAGTACCACATAAGCAAAAAATAAAAAAACCAGAAGTGGTGCTGTGGCTCAAGTGGTAGAGCGCTAGCCTTGAGCTGAAGAGCTGAGGGACAGTGCCCAGGCCCAGAGTTCAGGCCCCACGACCCGACCCCCCCCCCAAAAAAAGGAGTCAAAGGATGGAGAGTGAGAAGCTTACATAAACAAGCATTCTGGAAAAAAGATGCAAACAAAACATGATTTCTCTGACACATAGTGCACTATGTGTACTGAATGAAACATGTAACATTCCATTCCATCCTTTTTGAAAGAGGTTATTAAGGATAATTGTATACACAGAAGAGTGGACAAAGTTATCTTTTACTAAAGCTGCAAGGAAATGGACACTAGCTTTTTAAACTTTAATTAACACTGGTTTTAGCAAGTCATTTAACTGTTCCAACTCTCCATTTCTTTCCTTTCCATGGAGGGGAGGGGGCAGGGGAAAGGAGGTTGTTGACTTTAGAAATCCCTATGGATCCTTTTAGCCTTAAACATTTCTCCTCAGAAACAGCTCAAGTATCAGAACCTTTACTGCATGGGTTTTTATCATGGGTGTTATAGTAAACATTTTTTAAAATGTTCACTTGGGGTTCCATTCTTACAGCCATTTTCTTCAGATGGAATAGGTCAGATAAGATAACACAGCAAGATTCCCCAGTAGGAATTATTTCCCATTTACCAATGAAAAGAACAAGGAGGGGGGAAAATCCACTTCTGTTATGATGTTCAAAAACAATACTACACAGTCAAAAGCATAAAAGCATTCCATACCAGGAAGGGGGAAGGGGTGGCTATAATAGGAAAGGATCACCGCAAAGGAAGCTCTACACAAATATCCACCATTTTCATTCTTTTTTTTTCCTTTTTTTATCCTCTCCTAGAGAGAAAAGGCCAGTTTTTATTTTCTCTTAATCTCCGAAGAGGTAGCAAAAGCCACAGCAATCCCCGTGCATTGTTTTTGTTATAAAATACTGAAGCTGTGCTATTTTTGTTTGTTACACAGATCACCCATCTTATTTTCTTCCGAGAAGGCTGGTTTCCATATATTACCCACCAGCAGCCCTCTCGGGGAGCAGACACTCACCACTACCACCTTTTTTAATTTTTTAAATCCAAGCCCGTAAACAACCATTTCCTCTTTGCTGCAGCCGTCTGTGCTGCCTGTCTGGTTTTAGCCAAGCCAGGGGCTGAGCCCTGCAGACTGCGGTGCTGGGCAGGGCCAGCTTTCCGCATCTCCCCAGTGACAGAAGAGGGTTCGCGACCCTGATAAGACCCCGCCCTCAAAGCCAAGCCCCAGGAAGGAGAGGAAGAGAGAGCCTGGCGGCTTCCACCCAGAGCTTTAGGAAAACAGGCAAACAGGCGTCTCCGCCCCAGATCGGGCAGGAGTGGCCCCGGGCTGCACTGCGCGCGCCCAGCCGCTCCCAGGTGGGTACCCGCGGAAGGGGACCGCGGCTTGGCTCCAGGGAGTAGCGCAGAGGGGGTGGGGGGGCCGGGGGGGAAGAGGGGAGGGGAGGAGAAAGAAGGAAAAGGGAGGAGAGAGGAGGGAGGATGCAGGCCGGGATTTCGCTCATCACGATTCACAAGGGAGGGTGGGAAATGGGGAACTGTTGGCGACCGAAAAAGGAGAGGGATCGAGGGGGACTCGGGGAATAAAGAAGGCAAGGGAGGAGAGAGGGGAAGTGGGCAGGGGAAGCGCTGGGGTGCCTGGGGTGATGCCGCAGAAAAGGGAACTGGTAGGTTGGGGGCGGGGGTAGCAGGGCAGGGTGGCAGAGGAGAGACTGGGGTCTGCGGAGACGGGATGAGGTGACCGGGGACTCGGAGAGATGCAGCGGCGAAGGTGAGCGCGGGTGGAGGTAAGAAGGAACGAGGGGTGTCGATGAAGACACGGGGAGCAGGGGAGGGCGGGGAGGAGGGAGAGATGGAGGGATGGAGGGAGTGACGGAGGTGGAGGGCAGGGGTGGAGCAGGCCTGCGGAATGGGGGGGAGGGGAGGCGGGGGAGGGGAGGCGGCAGGCTGGGCGGCCGGACCGCGGGAGGCCCAGTGAGACTTCCCTCAGGGAGGGCGACGGCACCGGATAACGGAGCCCTGCGAGCTCGGAACCCCGGGCCTGATGGAGGCCCGGGCACTGACGCCCAGGGACCGGGCTTTCCCGGGGGCAGCCGCAGACCCCGCCTGCGGGCAGGACCTGCCTCTACTTACTCTCTCCGACCACGGCTTTGAGGCCAATGGGGGCCATGGCGCTGGGTGAGTCTCTGGGCTCCGACTTTCCTCTGGCGATGCTCGCGGACACTACCACCACCTCCTCCCCAGACCCGCGCGCTCTGCTGGCTGCAGCCCGCCGCCCCGCAGCCGCGCTCCGGATCCACTGACGCGCGGACTCGGCTCGGGGGCGCGGCGCCGGCCAGAGAGAGGCTGTGGAGCCAGCGGCGCACGAGGGGCGGGCCGTAGGGGGCGGGGATTAGCCCAGCCGTCAGCGTCACCCGCGCCTCGCCACCAATCAAATCGCGGCCCGGATGCTCAGCTCCGCCCTCTGGGATGCGGCTGGGCGTGAGGCGGCCCCTGGGCTGGTGCGGGAGTCGCGCCCTCCCCCTCACCTCACGCGCCGAGCGCGTGCACGCGAGTGAGTTCTCTAGGGTAGCCGTGCGCGCGCGCAGCCAGAGCACAGGGTCCTAAAGTCCTATTTACCGCCTCTGCACCAGGATCTCTGGCAGCAGGAATCTTCGGAAAACCCCTCTACAGTGCTATCTTTCCTGCTTCTTGGAACTGTCCATATTTCCCTGCCACAGAAGGATTTCTTTAAGAATTAATAGAACCACTCTTAGACACAACGCAATGTGAGGTACCTCTGTACCATCTCTATCTTTCTGGGTGTCTAGATCCATAGATCCACCATTTGCTGAGCTATTAGTATGTATCAAGCACCTTAGACGCATCATCTCACTAAAACCTCACAATAAATCAAGTATTGATTTTAATCTGCATTCCCAGATTGTCTTTTAAAAATCTGAGGCTCACGGAGCTGGGAAGGTGGCTCAGTGGTAGAGCGCTTGCCTTGCATGCATGAGGCCCTGGGTTCGATTCCCCAGCACCACATAGGAAAAAAGAAAAAAAGCCGGAAGTGGTGCTGTGGCTCAAGTGGTAGAGTGCTAGCCTTGAGCTGAAGAGCTGAGGGACAGCGCCCAGGCCCAGAGTTCAGGCCCCAACACCGGACCCAAAAAATAAAAATCTGAGGCTCAGGCTGGGAATGGAGTGTTGAAGCATGAAGCCTCAATACCACATAAACAGAAAAAGCCCAAAGTAGCACTGTGGCTCAAGTGGTTGAGTGCCAGCCTTGAGCAGAAAGAAGCTCAAGGATAGTGCCCAGGACCGGAGTTCAAGCCCCAGGACTGGCACAAAAAAAAAAATCTGAGGCTCAGAGTTGGAAAAAGTATAAAACTTACTGCCAGACGGTGCATCAATCATTCATTAACAAATATTTATTGTTCTCCCATGACTATGTGTAATCTGCTGTTCTGGGCATAGAATACCATCCTTGTCTAGAGTTCAGAAGTTCTTAATAGGAATATGGTATAGAAACAACTCTGAACTTAGCATCTCCTTCCTAGATACTACCTTCACTAAAATGGTCCTATGAGGGTTCTCACTGGACTTTTTAATTTCTTTGCGCAAGTAATGGGGCTTGAGCTCAGTGCCTGCAGTACACACTGTACCTTAGCTTCTTTGTTCAAGGTTGGCACTCTACCACTTGAGCTACATTTCCATTTCCAAATTTTTAGTGGTTAATTAGAGATAAGAGTATCATGTATTTTCCTTCCCTGCTGACTTTGAATTTCAATCTTCTGATCTCAGCCTCCTGAGTAGCTAGGATTATAGGCATGAGAAACCAGTACTTGGCTTCACTGGGCTTTCATTGTTAATGGTGAACACTGTTTTTGAAATAAGGAACAAGAGTTGGGAATGTATCCTGATGGTAAGAGGCACTTGCCCAGTTCATGAAAAGCCTCATGCTTGAATCTTGGCAAAATAAATGAGCAAACAAATAACAGAGCAAGCTTACTTCTGCTTCCAAAGAAAAACAAGTTGAGCTAATAAAAAAAAGAACAGGCAAGCTAGTAGTAAAAATCAGTTAACACTCATTAAAGATTTGGACCAGGCCAGGTGCTACTGGCTAATGCCTGTAATCCTAGCTACTCAGGAGGCTGAGACATGAGGATTAGGGTTTAAAGCTAGCCCTGGCAGGAAAGCTTGTGAGATTCCTTTTTTTTTTTTTTTTTGGGTCCGGTCGTGGGGCCTGAACTCGGGCCTGGGCACTGTCCCTCAGCTCTTCAGCTCAAGGCTAGCGCTCTACCACTTGAGCCACAACGCCACTTCTGGCTTTTTTCTTTTTGCTTTTGTGGTGTTGAGGAATCGAACCCAGGGCCTCAGGCATGCAAGGCAAGCGTTCTACCACTGAGCCACCTTCCCAGCCCCATCTTGTGAGATTCTTATAGCAAATTAGCCACCAGAACATCAGAAGTGGAGTTGTGAGCTGTGGCTCAAAGTGGTAGAGCCCAAGTGCATAGGTAATAAGTGATCAAGGAATGATCCAATTCTAGAATCTAAATTCTGAGCCATTATTATATACTGAACAAGAAGAGAAAAGCTGAAGCCTAAGGAGGACTTTTCTGAATTCATGGAGGCAATGTTGGTCAGCTGTAGACAAGAAACCACATGTCCTAGCTCAAGTCACAAGCTCCAAGCCAAAGTTATCATCTTCTCACTTTTACCCAAATCTACCTCAAAAGAACCCTTGAATGACTTCATAGAGAGAAGGTAATAATGTATCATTCCTTTACATTTTGGTCCACAGAACATATGACAGCTTTTGGGCATATTTAGAGGAGGAGATGGTTTGTATTGATGAAGGGACCCAGGATGCACTTGGGAGGCTACAGGTTTCTTCCTTAGCCAGCTGGTATGTGTCAGCAGAGATACCACAATTTCTGCATCTACTGTGAAAATATAAAGTAGGATCTGGAAAGTCATTTAGTGGCCAAGGAGTAGGAATGGTAAGGGCTCCTCTTGCCATTCATCCTGTCAATGGGTCAATGAGGATTTACTGAGTGCCATGAAAGTTCAGTTTTGCCCTCAGGAAGCTGTGTTCTAGCCAGACACCAGTGGCTCATGCCTGTAATCCTAGCTACTCAGGAGGCTGAGATCTGAGGATCATGGTTCAAAGCCAGCCTAGGCAGGAAAGTCAGTGAGACTCTTATCTCCAATAAAACACCAGAAAACTGGAAGTGGCACTGTGGCTCAAGCGGTACAGCACCCACCTTGAGCTGAAGAGCTGAGGTATAACACTCAGGCCCAGAGTTCAAGCCCCACAACAAGAAAAAAAAGCCATGTTCTGGTGCTAGTGACTCCCACTTGTAATTCTTGTTACTCAAGAGGCTGAAATCTGAGGCTCACTGACAAAGCCAACCTGGGCAGAAAAGTCTGTAAGTCTGTTATTACCAATTAACTACCAAAAAGCTGAAAATGGAGCTATAGCTCAAATGGTAGAAGCCCAGCCTTGAGAAAAATAGCCAAGCCAGAATACATGGCCCTGAGTTCAACCCCAGTATTAGCACCAAAAACAAACAAACAAACAAAACAGCTAAACAAATAAAATAAAGAAAGATATAGCAGCTTCTTAATTTCTGCTGAGGGAAGAACAAAAAAAGAATTATTTCCTGTAGGTGTGGACCAGAGATGTGTGCTAAGGATGTCCCAAAAATCAGAACTGATTATTCAAAGAACAAGCAGGGTGACAGACTGTGGACTCACCCAAGATTCCCTGACTGTGGGGTGTCAATCTGGAATCGCTCTAAATGTGTAATTTAAGACCTGGTTCTTGACATCTCTGAGTCATGATTTCTCCACCTGTAAAAAGGCATTAAACCATGCAGATAAGGTGGCTCTGAAGAGTCAGAAAAATGGCCATCATGAAAGGGTACCCTATGATCTCTATCCCTTATGTTGTCTTAGTTTGCCTAGAGTTCTCAGAAATTTCCACTCAATTCTCAGCGTGGCACTATTATTTTCCCACCTCAGGGAAATCAAGCCACTGGCATAAGGCCATACTGCTCTAAGAGCAGACCCAGGACACAACTTCCACTAACTTCCTGGAAGACCATTCCAGAGGCCAGGGCATAACCCCAAGACTCTGAATGAAGGATAGATTTGGAAATAGGAACACATTGTTTGGAGCACATGGAGATAGAACCCGAGTATTAGGGCCCAGAAAGGTTCACTGTGCACTGCACTGACCCAACACCAGCTCCTGCAGATCCCTGCACAGCTGCAGTTGCAGGATGCGAAGACTTGGTCCTCATCCAGGGCCAAACGCCCAGCAGGTGCACCTGCAGGTGCGCATGCGCGGCCTGCAGCCTCTGCAGAGCCGGCTGGGTGAAGGGCAGGCAGCAAGGGTGAGAAGAGTCCTGTGATCTACGCACGGGTCATGAGATAGCAGACATAGATGAACCAAAGGATGCCGAGAAGACACTCATACTGATGGCAAATTAAGAGAGAGGTGCTCAGAGGAATAGGGAGTTAGGAAACAAAGGAGCAAGAAATAGCAATGGAGTGGATTGGAGAAAGAAAAAACCAGGAGCAGTTGGTTGCATAAACTGGACCTATTGAGAGCATCCATCATGGGGATTCCTAGGCTTGGGCTTGGCAAGCACTCCTGGAGATCCTTCTACTTTGAGGCTCCATGATCAGGTGCATTTTCCTCCCACTCCCTTCCCCTGGATGGAGGGACACCAGTTCCCCCTGTGCTGTTTTAGGAGCAGTTTAAAAAAGGATTCAGCAAGGTAATATTTGTAAGGGGCCTTTATCCAATACTGGCTGCTTGGTATGGATCTAGTGAATGTTACCTATTAATACCATTGCTTTTTAAAAAATGATATAATGTGAGGCATCAGTGGCTCATGCCTGTAATCTGAACTACCCAGGAGGCTGAGCTCTGAGCATTGTGGTTAGAAGCCAGTCAGGGAAGCAAAGTTCATGAGGCTCTTATCTCTATTTAACCACCAAAATAAAAGGCTAGAGGTAGAGCTGGGGCTCACATGGTAGAGCATTAGCCGTGAGCTAAAAAAACTCAGGGACAGCACCCAGGATCTGAGTTCAAGCCCCAGGATGGGTACCCCCCCCAAAAAATAAATAAAATAAAAGCATAGGTAAGGTGTTTTTTTTTGTTTGTTTTTGTTTTGTTGTGTTTTTTGGTCAGTCGTGGGGCCTGAACTCTGGGTCTGGGTGCTGTCCCTCAGCTCTTCAGCTCAAGGCTAGTGCTCTACCACTTGAGCCACAGCACCACTTTCAGCTTTTTCTGTTTATATGGTGCTGAGGAATCAAATCAGGGCCTCATGCATGTAAGGCAAGCACTCTACCACTGAGCCACCTTCCCAGCCCATAGGCCAGGTTCTTGAGTTGAAACAACTGCAGAGGCCAGGCAAATGCAAGTGATACCACAGATGTGACCCACTGCAGAGTACATGCCTTGCCCAGGGCAGCAAGTCCTTACTCAAAGCCAGGCAGTAATTTCTATGACTGATCAAGAGTCTAGATTATAGAAATTGAGACATTTCCCCATGTTAAATGCTGTAATGGGTTCGTTTATTTTTATTTTTAAGAAGATGTTGTCTAGGCGCCATGTCTCATTCTTGTAATCTAGCCTTGATCAGGAGGATCAAGATTCCAGGCCAGCCAAAGCATAAAGTTATGGAATCCCATCCCAACCAATAAAAAAAAAAGCTGGTTGGGATTGGTGGTTCATGCCTGTAATCCTAGATACTCAGAAGGTTAAGATCTGAGAATTATAGTTTGAAGTCAGCCTAGGAAGGAAACTTCATGACATTTACCTCCAATTAACCACAAGAAAGACCAGAAATAGCCGGGCGCTGGTGGCTCACGCCTGTAATCCTAGCTACTCAGGAGGCTGAGATCTGAGGATCTCAGTTCAAAGCCAACCCCGGGCAGGAGAGACGGTGAGACTCCTATCTCCAATAAACCACCAGAAAACCAGAAGTGGCGCTGTAGCTCAAGTGGTAGAGCGCTCGCCTTGAGCTGAAGAGCTGAGGGACAGCGCCCAGGCCCAGAGTTCAAGCCCCATGACCGACAAAAAAAGAAAAAAAAAAAAAAAAGAAAGACCAGAAATAGAGCTGTGGCTCAAGTGATAGAGAGTGCTAGCCTTGAGCAAAGCAGCTCAGGGACAGAGCTCAGGTGCTAAGTTCAAGTATCAGGACCTACATTAAAAAAAAAAAAAAGCTGGACACTGTGGTACATGCCTATCACCCAACTTTAAAAGATGCCTAAATAGGAGAGCATGGTTCAGATTGGTCTAGGGCATAAAGGCAAGTCCCTTGAGATATATATCAAGTCCCAGTGGCTCACAACTCTAATCTTAGCTACTCAGGAGGCTGAGATCAGAGGATTGGGTCACATTTGAAGCCAGGTCTGATAGAAAAGCTTGCAACACTCATCTCAGTGAACCAGCAAAATGCTGAACTGGAGGAATGACTCAAGGAGTAGAATGCCAGTTTTGAGCAAGCAAGCCAAATGAGAATTTGAGGACCTGAGTTCAAGCCATGGCATTAACACACATAAAATAAAGGTTAAAGTCAAGCCAGGCACTGGTGCCTCACCCCTATAATTCTAGCTACTCAGGAGGCTGTGGTCTGACAAATGAGGTTAGAAGCCATCCTGGGCAAAAAAGCCCAAGAGACTTTTTTTTTTTGTCAGTCATGGGGCCTGAACTCTGGGCCTGCACGCTGTCCCTCAGCTCTTCAGCTCAAGGCTAGCACTTTACGGTTTGAGCCACAGCGCCATTTCCAGCTTTTTCTGTTTATGTGGTGCTGAGGAATCAAACCCAGGGCCTCATGCATGCAAGGCAAGCACTCTACCACTGAGCCACCTTCCCAACCCCCAAGAGACTCTTATCTTCTATTATTTCCAATTAATCAGCAAAAAGCTAGAAGTGAAGGTGTGCCTCAGTGGTATAGTCCTAGCCTTGAGTGGAAAAAAGCTAAAGGAGAAGGAAAAGCCCTGAGTTCAAACCCCAGAGTTCAACCCCCATTACTGGTGGGTGCATGTGCGCATGCGTGTGCATGCACACATGCACGCACACACACACACAAAACTTGGATCTTCCTTGCTCAGTGGGTGCCAGGGTGGTCCATACTTTGCACTGCTTATGCTCTCTCCAGGGTGTCCCAAGCATCCTTATTACACGTCCCCCACCCACTCCCCGCCCCAGCACCAGAGCCCTAAAAAGCTCACTAGAGTCTGAGGTAAGCAGGAGTACCCTTCCCCCACCCCCATTACACATAGGCTGTCTTTCTACCCACTCCCCAAGGCTTCCTGCCTGTTCTCCATGCCCCCTTCCCTCCCTCCTACCCACCTCCTTTGTCTACTGTCTTCCCACTTCTGCCTTTCTACTCACCCCCTCCCAGATAGCAGCTCCCTTACCCCTCACCCCACAGAGCTTTCTCTACCATCCCTTCCCATTTACAGATTCACAGACAGAGCTCTGGGACCCAGCATTCTGGCTCTGGCTCTGCCTTGTTGCTGTCCTTGGCCAGGTCTTTATATCTTCTAAACGTCAGTGGTCAGTGTCCCCATTGACCCGCATGTGAGCTGGATCCTTGTCCTGCATACTAGCCAGGATGCCCAGCTCTTCCCGAATCAAGAAGTAGGCAGACAAAGGAGCTTGTGCTTGATTGCTGGCATCCCTCAGACTGTAGATCTCTGATGTGACTATCACTTATCCCCCTGTGCAGAGACCTCTGTCTCCCTCTTCCCAAGGCCTTCTTTCCCTTTCCAACTGTGACAGAAGTCCCCCAGGAACATATTATAGCCATGCCCTGCACACATGGGGAACTGTTGGAGCAGATGTTTAACAAAAATAGCATTTACTGCATTGACTGGATCCCCAACAGTCTAAAGACATCTGCTTGTCACATCCCACCCTAGGGCCTAAAAATGCCTCCAGTGACAATAGCACAGCCACCCCGGAGGTGTTTTGGCACATTTGTAAGCTGTTCTGTGCCCTGATTCACTGGAAGGCTACAAAAACAGCTTGTGCCCATCCGCCTCCCATCTTCCTGTTGGGGCCATGGAGAAGTGGGAGAAGGGCATTGAATGAGGCATTCTGGGTTACAGCCTCTTTCCCTCTGTGTTTCCTTCCTCCATTTGCATTATGCTGATAGATGAATTATGTTGGATTTGAACTCAGGGCTTGCTAAGCAGGCACTCTACCACTTGAGCCACACCTGCAGGCCTATTTATTTATTTTTTAATTTATTTTTCAAGACAAGTTCTGGTCCTGTAGCCCAGGCTGAACTCAGTCATCCTGGCTCAGCTTCCTCATTTTTGGGAGTCCAGGCAAGTACCACCAAGTCTAGCCTGCATTCTTTTGAAAACCCAACTCTGAAGATGAAATCCTGTCACCCCTATTGGTGGGCCACTTTTTATTGTAAAGATACTGCATAGAGGGGTTACAGTTACATAAGGACATTTCCTACTGAGCATTGTTACCCCCTCCTTTGTTTTTCCCCTACCATCTCTTCCCTCTCCACCTGGTGGGCCAGTTTTGAGTTTTCCTAGATTACTACATCTATCTCCAGTCCTAATTTTTTTTAATTTATTTTATTTTATTTTTTTTGCCAGTCCTGGGGCTTGAACTCTGGGCCTGGTCAGTCTCCCTGAGCTTCTTTTGCTTAGGGTTAGTGCTTTACCACTTGAGCCACAGCACCATTTCCTGCTTTTTTCTTATTTGTTTGTTTTTTGTCAGTTGTGGGGCCTGAACTCTGGGCCTGGGCACTGTCCCTCAGCTCTTCAGCTCAAGACTAGTGCTCTATCACTTGAGCCACAGTACCACTTCTGGCTTTTTCTGCTTATATGGTACTGAGGAATTGAACCCAGGGCCTCATGTATGCAAGGCAAGCACTCTACTACTGAGCCACCTTCCCAGCCTATTTCCTGCTTTTTCTAAGTAGGTGATTGGAGATAAGAGTCTTCATGGACTTTCCTGCCCAGACTGGCTTCAAACCTCTATCCTCAGATCTCAGTCTCCTAAGTAGTTGGGATTATAGGTGTAAGCCACCAGCGCTTAGATCCATTCCTAATTTCTGTGTTTCCTCCTCTCACTGCAGCAGGGAAAGTCTAGAATAATGCAGTTAGACTACTTGGGAATGCTGTGGTGTGTGTGGTGTGTGTGATTCCCCACTCCCACCAAAATATTACTCAGGAAGGTTGGGTTCCTTCTGTGTATTTTTCTTCATTTGTCATTATACAAGTAATAAAAATGTAAATCCATAGCCAGGCACTACTGGGTGCCTCAGTCTCAGGAGACTAAGATCTGAGAATCTTGGTTCAAAGCCAGCCTGGGCAGGAAAGTCCATGAGACTCTTACCTCTAGTTAACTATTAAAAACCTGGAAGTGGAGCTGTAGCTCAAGTGGTAGAGCCCTAGGCTTGAGTGAAAAGCTCAGGTATTGCATCCAAGTTCTGAGGGGGGGGGAGGGAGGGAGGAAGGAAGGTGAGGATATTGGGGGTAACTGAGAACTCAGGGTTGGAATATCCCAGCTAGAAAGAAAGCTGCGGTCCTAGCCAAAGGAGGGGGGTCTTTCTGAGATTATAAACAGATCTTGTTTACTCCTACAGCTTCTCCCAGGGATTCGGTGGAGACATTTCCAGAAGCAGGCTGACCACACCACCTTCCGGTGGCAGGAGGAACAGCAGCAGTCCAAGGGCACCAGAGCTACCAGGATGAGTTTCAGTATGATTCAGGGGAGGGAGGTGGTCACCCTGGTTTGGGTTAAATCTCCCATACTTTGAGGTATTGAACTCAGAGCTAAGCTCAAACTCTGTCACTGAGCTATACCCTGAGTGATATTTGGTCATCATGGAGTGGTTTTTTCCTCCCCCCCCACCCCCTGTACTCACACATACCAATACCAGGGCTTGAACTCAAATAATAAAATTTAATTTAAAAAACAAGATCCAGATAGCCACCAGTGCCTGGCTTAACTTCAATTTTTAGAAAATATTACACTAAGTAATCTTAGTACATGGGAAGCAAAAGCAAGAACATTGTAAGTCTGAGGCTAGCTATTTAGCTGGGCTAAATAGCAATGTCTCAAAAAAACAGAAAAACATTGTGTCAGAACTAGGTGCCAGTGACTTATGCCATAACCCTAGCTAACCAGGAGGCTAAGATCTAAGGATCACAGTTCAAAGCCAGCACAGGGAGGAAAGGCCATGAGCCTCCTCTCCAATTAAACAGCAAAAAACCCAGAAGTTTCCAGGCACTGACGGCTCTTGCCTGTAATCCTAGCTACTAGGAGGCTGAGATCTGAGGATTGCAGTTCAAAGCCCACCTGGGCAGGAAAGTCTGTAAGACTCACCTCCAGTTAACCACCAGAAAACTGCTGTGGATCAAAGTGGTAGAGCACTAGCCCTGAGCAAAAGAGCTCAGGGACAGTGCCCAGGCCCCCAGTTCAAGCCCCATACTGACAACAACAACAACAGAAAGCCAGATGTGGAACTATGGCTCAAATGGTGGAGTGCCAGCCTGGAGTATAAAAGTTAACAAAGAGTGCTCATTCTTGTTTCAAGCCCTAGTACCAACACACACACACACACACACACACACACACACACACACACACACACACACACACACAC
>NW_012267271.1:3996171-4009899 GCF_000151885.1 Dipodomys ordii | reverse complement strand
AAAAAAAAAAAAATGTGAAACACTGAGTTCAGAACAAGTGTACACACACACACACACACAATTATCTTCATTTTTTAGTATAAAGACTAGAGCAATGAGCCATACAAACTGCAGACAAGCCAGCCAGGAGGCCGTGTCAATGATAGGAAGAACTAGCATGGGGGAATCCCAGGATGAGATAGCCGTGATGGGGAACACAGGTGTTTCTTGTGAGGAAGAAGGAAGACCTGAGCGTGGGCCCACTTTAAACAGCTGGGTGGCTGCTGGTGTTGGGGTCTGAAATGGTGGCACAGAGCTCTGGACTACTGTCCTGTCTGTCCCTTTCACCCTAGAGTAGAACTCCCTCCCCGGCTGTTTCAGCCACCACCAGGGGGCAACAGGCTCCTTCTTGATGCAAGGATGTGGCTGACCAAATGTATAACGAAATGGCGTAGAGCAGAGCCCAGCAAGCCCAGGGAGTAGGTAGCAGGGTTCTGCGGGCATTGGTGGAACTTGGTATCCAGGAGGCCTCTGAACTACACTAACCAAAGAACCTTATAGGAAAGGAAATCTTAGAATACAGAACCAAGCCCTTCCTCAGTTTCCTTTTCTGCTTAGGAAAGAGTCAGGCTTCTTAAGGTGGCATCTTATTATTATTATTACTGTATGCAAGTCCTGGGGCTTGAACTCAGGGCCTAGGCAATCTCTGAACTTTTTTGCTCAAGGCTATTGTTCTACCACTTAAGTCAGAGCTTCTCTTTTGGCTTTTTGTTGATTACTTAGAAAAAAATGTCTCATGGACTTTCTTACCCAGGAGGCTTTGAAGCATGAGCCTCAGCTCTCAGCCTTCTGAGTGGGCAAATAAATCTGTTATCTCCAACAATTAGCTAGCAAAAATCCAGAAGTGGCTCCAGTGATAGAGTGTCATCCTTGAGCATAAAGGCTCAGAGTGCAGGGCCTTGAGGTCACACACACACACACACACACACACACACACACACACACAGAGTAAATGCTATGTATGTGCAATTATATTTATTTATTATATACAAAAAGAATAAACTAATAAATTATTGGTAGCTAATGAGAGGGAATCACATTAGAGTAACAAGGTAAAAAAAACAACAACTTTGTGTTAGTCTTATACTTCTGTTAGGTATATTATATTAAGCTTGCTTTACTTTTTTGTTTGTTGGTTTGTTTCAGGACTTTAACTCAGGGCCTGGGGGCTGTCACTGAGCCTCTTTGTGCTCAAGGCTAGTGCTCTACCACTTGATCCAGAGTGTTACTTCCAGTTTTTGAGTGATTAATTGGAGATCAGAATCTCACAGGCACTTTTCTGTTTGGGATGACTTCAAACTGTGGCATGAGCCACTGGCTCCCAGATTACTTTTTTTTTGAAACATATTCTCACTACGTTGCCCAAGCTGGTCTTGAACTCCTGGGTTCAAGCAATCTTCCCACTTCTCCCTCTTGGGTAGCTGGGACTACAGGTGTGAACTACCATACCTGTCGAGCATGCTTACATTTCTAATAAAGACAACAATTAAATGAAAGATAAAGTGCAATAAACACATATGAAAGAATGCTGAACATAAGGAATCATTAGTCACAAAGGAAATGAAAAACAAAGCCACCCAGAGAGTCCATCACTAGCCACCAGAAAAGCTAGATTGAAAAGATCTGACAATTTCAAACGTTGAGAAGAATGTGGAGTAACTGGAATGCTCATACATTGTAGGGTTATAAAATGACATAGGCATTTTGAAAAAACGTCTGACATTTCTAGTAATAAAAACACTTCCTCTTCTGTTTACCCAAAACAAATGTAAATGTGTTCTTACAACTACTTATACACAAATGTTCTTAGTATTATTATTTATAATAGGCCAAAACTTGAGGCAACCGGAGAATGGATAAAAGGTTTGTGGTATGTCCAGGCAGTGGAGTACTACTTAGAAATCAAAGGGTAACAACTTAAATTCATCTTAAAAATAGTATTGTGCAAGCTGGGCACTGGTGGCTTATGCTTATAATCCTAGCTACTCAAGAGGCTGAGATCTGAGGATCATGGTTCAAAGCCTGCCCAAGCAGGAAAGTTCATGAGACTCATCTCCAATTAGCCACCAAAAAGCCAGAAACAGAGCTATGGCTCAAGTGGTAGAATACTAGTCCTCAGCATAAAAGGTCATAGACTATGCCTAGGCCCTGAATTCTGGCCATACTGGCACACACACACAAAAAAGAAAGAAAGAAAACAAAAAAGAAACAGTATTGCAAAAAGAAGGCAGACAGAAGATCTATTGCATTATTGTTTAGTTTCACTTATATGAAGTTCTCAGACAAGCAACATTGGCTTGTTGACCTTTCTGGAATCATGGAATTGTGTCTTCATGTAGCTGATGGTTACACATGTTATATACAGATAAAAATTCATCATGCTTTGAACAAATGTTCAGAGCTGCTTTACTGGTAATGACCCCAAATAAGATACAACCCACATGTCCATCCATAGGTAAACGGACAAACCATGGTACATAGATTTTTTTTTTTTTTGGTCCGGTCATGGGGCCTGAACTCTGGGCCTGGGCGCTGTCCCTCAGCTCTTCAGCTCAAGGCTAGCGCTCTACCACTTGAGCCACAGTGCCACTTCCGGCTTTTTTCTTTTTGCTTATGTGGTGCTGAGGAATCAAACCCAGAGCCTCAGGCATGCAAGGCAAGCGCTCTACCACTGAGCCACCTTCCCAGCCAGGGACATAGATATTGATGAATTTCAAAGCAGTGATCCACAGAGTAATATGGCGTGAGATCACTTATATAAGTTCTAGAAAAAAGCCAGATCAGTGGGTACTTATTGATTCTTGGAAAGAAAAAGATGTGGCAAGAGGCAGGAAGAACTGGGTGCTGGTGTTTCAGACCTGTAATCTGTTACCGAGGAGGCTGGAATCTGAAGGATCATAGTTGGAGGGCAGCCCAACAGAAATGTCCTCCAGATTCCATTTCCAAAATAACCAGAAAAAAATAGACCTAGAGGTGTAGCTTAAGTGATTGAACACTAGCAAACAAGATGAGCAAGTGCAAGGCCCTAAATTAAAGTCCTAGTACTGCCAAAAAAAAAAACAGGAAAAGCAAGAGGAAAGTTGATGACAGTGTTGATCATTTTGATTGCAGGGATATTTCTTTCTTTCTTTCTTTCTTTCTTTCTTTCTTTCTTTCTTTCTTTCTTTCTTTCTTTCTTTCTTTCTTTCTTTCTTTTTTTTTTTGTCAGTTGTGGAGCTTGAACTCGGCCTGGGTACTGTCCCTCAGCTCTTCAGCTCAAGGCTAGCGCTCTACCACTTGAGCCACAGTACCACTTCCAGTTTTCTGGTGGTTTATTGGAGATAAGAGTCTCACGGTGTTTCCTGCCTGGGCTGGCTTTGAACCACAATCCTCAGATCTCAGCCTCCTGAGTAGCTAGGATTACAGGCGTGAGCCACTGGTGCCTGGCCTGTGGGTATATTTCTATGGATGTATACATATGCCCCAATTTATCAAGTTCTATACTTTATTGTAATTATTAGTGGTAGCAGTAGTAGTGCTGAGGTTTACAATCAGCCTCACACTTTCCAGGTCACATCCTCAGCCCCAACTTTTTGTTGTTGTTGTTGGTCATGTTGTTGTTGAACTCTGGGCTGGGGCACTATCCCTAAGCTCTTCAGCTCCACGTGAGCAGTCTACCGCTTAAGCCACAGTGCTACTTCCGGTTTTCTAGTGGTTTATTACAGGTGTGAGCCACCCGGCCCCAGCCCCAATTTTTGTACACTTTAAATTTATGTACTTTTTCAAATCATCAATTATATTTTCATGAAACTTCCAAAATACATTTTAAAAACTCACTGAGAAGTCAGGTGCTGGTGGCTCACTCCTGTAATCCTAGCTATTCAGGAGGCTGAGATCTGAGGATGTTGATCAGAAGCCAGCCCAGGCAGGAAATTCCATGAGACTCTTATCCCAATTAACCACCAAAAAGCCAGAAGTGGAGGGCTGGGAAGGTGGCTCAGTGGTAGAGTGCTTGCCTTGCATGTATAAGGCCCTGGGTTAGATTCCTCAGCACCACCTAAGCAAAAAGAAAAAAAGCCAGACGTGGTACTGTGGCTCAAGTGGTAGAGTGCTAGCCTTGAGCTGAAGAGCTGAGGGACAGCGCCCAGGCCCAGAGTTCAGGCCCACGACCGGACCAAAAATAAAGAAAACAAAAAGCCAGAAGTGGAGCTGTGGCTCAAGTGGTAGAATACCAGTCTTGAGTGAAAAAGCTAAGGGTCAGCACCCCAGTCCTGACACAAAACAAAACCCTCCCTGAGATAATGCATTCATTAAACATAAATTCATATCCCCCAACAAAAGAAGGAACCATACACCGTACCTGACCTTGTTTCCCAGATTGGCCTGTCTTACCTTGCCTAGACCCAGAGGGATCCCTCTCCCTCGTTTGAAGCAGCCCTGGGAGGATTTCCACAAATCAGGACTCGGCAGCACAGCTGTGCACCTGCGACTCTGAAGGCCCAGCTCGTGTACCATCTCCTCCCTGGCAAAGCCATCCAGTGTCATGACCCTCCCAGCTGGCAGCTCCTAGTGTCCTGGGCCCAAGCCACTATCATCAGGTTTTGAATCCAGTGGGGCAGGGGCATGGCTCAGAGGCAGAATGCTTGTCTGGGGTTGACCTCCAGCACTGCCAAACAACAAGATGGAAACCAGAATTAGAATCCAATGTAGAGCTGCCTGTATCTACTTTACATGACAACAATATCCCTAAGAGCAGCTAGCTACACACTGAGTGTGCCAAAGCCTTGGGTCAGGTGGGGTTCTGGGATAATTTCATCGTTTTCCTACAAGTGTGATAGCAATATTGGTTCCAATTACCTGGATGGTAGCGGTCTACCTGAAGCCTCTCAACCACAAGAAGGATGAAGAGCATGTGCTCCCCCAACACACACAACCTGCTCACCTCCCAAGGACGGCAAGACACACTCTGGGATGTACAGAGAGGGAAAGTTTTTTTGTCTTTGGGACTCTCTGAAGGTTCAGAAAGAACTTGGAAGAGCCAAGGGGGCAGGGGGGGGCGGGGCTGGTTACTTTCAAGGATGAGATTCTAACCTTGAAGTTTTCCAAGGCAAGATGTACTTGGGCCAGATGCTGATGGCTCAGGCCTGTCATCCTAACTACTCAGCGGGCTGAGATCTGAGGACTGCAGTTTGAAGCCTGACTTGCAAGGAAAGTCCATGAAACTCTTATCTCCAATTAACCACCTGAAAACTGGAAGTGGAGGTGTGGCTCAAGTGGTAGAGCACCAGCCTTCAGTGAAAAAAGCCAAGTGAAAGCTTAAGGCCTTGAGTTAACATACTAGTATTGGTACTTGCACACACCACACACACACACACACACACACACACACACACACACAAGCATGCATGCCAAAAAAAAAAAAAGGCATACTTGGGAGAAGATAGGCAGCTCAGGCCTGTGTGGGTGGAGTAGAGAGAATCTTGATTAACAGGCTTACACACCTGCACCTGAGTCTGCCACACCTGGCACCGGCATGGTTTGGCCAGTGGCTCATGGTAGAGCCCTTCACATTTCTGTGTGCCAGTTTTCCCCATCTCTCAAATGCACCAAGCTTTGTCCAACAGTGGGAGCTGAGGTGTTCTGAGTGAGGGGGAACCGTTTACAACACTCTTCACTCTCACTCCCCCCCCCCCCCCCCCCCCCGCTTTAGTTTCCTCACCTGGCCAGGTGCTAGTGGATCACGCTTGTAATCCTAGCTACTCAGGAGGCAGAGATCAAAGCCAGCCCAAGTAGGAAAGTGTGAGATTCTTATTTCCAATTAACCAGAAACAAAAGCTGGAAATAGAGCTGTGGCTCAAGTGGTAGAGTACCAGCCTTAAGCAAAAAAAGCTAAGGGACAGTGCCAAACTACTGAGTTTAAGCCCTAGTACCAACACACACACACACACACACACACACACACACACACACATACACACACAGAGTTTCTCATTTCCTCATCTGAAAAAGGGGCTGAAATGACAGCCTAGCCCTCGTGGGGGTGAAGATAACTTGTTCAGAGACTTTATTGGCGCCTAGCACAAAGGAGCTGCTTGGTGTAGTATCACTACAAGAGTAAGGTGGCTGAAGTCCTCTGGCTCCTGTATCTGGTGGCATGGCTGGGATGTGACACTGTGTCTTCAAATCACAGAGAACCTCAGGGATAATTTTACAAGATTACGGTCAGTATGGTCCTTTCTGTAGTGTAACTGGGCAGGACAAGGATCTCATTCGGCAGGTAGGGAAAGGACTTTGTTCCTGGAAAGGACTCGCCCCCTCAGCAGACTGCTTAGCATCCTTTCTCATCAGATACTATACTCCCAATTTTCTTCCTCTTCCACACAAATACCAGACACTAGCAACAATGAAAACAACTTCAAAAGCAGGTTATAGTTGCTTACATGTTTAATGCGGGCACTGGGGAGGCTGAGGCAGTAAGATCAGGATTTTGAGGAAGCCTGGGCTATGGAGTCTGTCAAAAGGAACAAATGAACACACCAACAAATAAAAAAGAAACTTCCAAGTACATTTTTCTTTTTTTTTTGTCAGTTGTGGGGCCTAAACTCTGGGCCTGGGGGCTGTCTCTCAGCTCTTCAGCTCAAGGCTAGTGTTCTACCACTTGAGTCACAGCACCACTTCTGGCTTTTTCTGCTTATGTGGTGCTGAGGAATTGAACCCAGGGCCTCATGTATGCAAGGCAAGCACTCTACCACTGAGCCACCTTCCCAGCCCCCAAAGTGCATTTTTTTTTTTGGTCGGTCGTGGGGCTTGAACTCTGGGCCTGGGCGCTGTCCTTCAGCTCGCTCTACCACTTGAGCTACAGTGCCACTTCCGGTTTTCTGGTGGTTTATTGGAGATAGGAGTCTCAGGGTCTCTCCTGCCCAGGCTGGCTTTGAACCGCAATCCTCAGATCTCAGCCTCCTTAGTAGCTAGGATTACAGGCATGAGCCACCAGCGCCCGGCCCAAAGCACATTTTTAAATGAACTTTTTGTTTGTTTAATAGGTAGGTGATGGAGTTTAATATGAGGGCCTTGTGATTTTGCTTAGCTTTTGAGCTCAAGGCTAGTACTCTGCCATTTAAGCCATGGCTCTACATCTGGCTCTTTTGCTGGTTAATTGAAGAGTCTCATGGACTTCTCTGTCTGGTCTGGCTTTCAAACTCGATCCTCAGATCTCAGCCTCCCAAGTAGTTAGGATTTCATATGTGAACCTCCAAATGCTTCTAAGGAGGGGATACAACCCAAGCCTTCTCCGCCAGGGCTCCAGGCTCACTGTCATGTTGGAGTGGGTGATGGGGGCCAAATGAGCTGGTATTGTGCTTGCCAAGCCAGCTGGGGCTCTGGCACGAGATTGTGCTGGATTTTTGTCACAGATGTTCCCAATGATCACAGCAGTACCACATAGGGCAGGGCGCCCCAGGCCCCACCAGTCCCAGCTTCCTGTTCAGATCCCTTGCCAGACCTCAACACAGCGGCCAGTATCCACCCAAAGCTTCACTCTGGGCTTTCTCCATCCCATTTCTCTCCTCTCCCACCCTCCCCTTGGCCTATTCTCTGTAACTTCCCCTGAAATACATCTGTCTGCCATAGTGTGGCCAACCAGATGGCGGGGACCAAATCACATCCTTCCTGGCACCCTTGGTACTCAGGAATCTTTTTGGAGTTCTGGGCTCCCCTTATTTTCTTGAGAAGGGCCAGGGGAGGGAAATGAACAGACCTAAAGGAGAGAGGAGGAAGACTGACTGGGGAGGAGCAGCCCCGCCCAGCTTCACCGCAAGCTTAGTCACGGGAGGAGCTGGGCAGGCACTGCTGCAGAGCCATACTGGAAGTCTCTGAGTCACAGGCTGGTGAGGGACAGCTGAGGCCCAGCAGGAAACCAAGGCTAAGGGGAAAGAGGTGGGGCAGTAAGGGGATGGGGGGTTGGTTGGGCCCATAAATCTCTTCCCTTGCCTTGCCCTGAGGAACTGAGAGAGAAACAGTCCAACTCCACACAGCAGTGCTCAATGTTCCAGGTCTTGCTGAGAGTAAGGTTTATGCTACCAACCAAATTGATTGATAAAAAGGCTGCATGTATGGGCTGGGAAGGTGGCTCAGTGGTAGAATGCTTGCCTTACATGCATGAGGCCCTGGGTTCGATTCCCCAGCACCACATAAGCAAAAAGGAAAAAAAGCTGGAAGTGGCGCAGTGGTTCAAGTGGTAGAGCGCTAGCCTTGAGCTGAAGAGCTGAGGGACAGTGCCCAGGCCCAGAGTTCAGGCCCACGACTGGACCCCCCCCCCCAAAAAAAAAAGGCTGCACGTGCGTGCGTGTGCGTGCGTGTGTGTGTGTGTGTGTGTGTGTGTTCGTGCGAGCTGGTTCTGGGGCTTGATCTCAGGGTCTGGGCACTGTCCTTACCCTTTTCACTTAGGTCTGGCTTTCACTTCTGGCTTTTTGCTGGTTCATTAGATATGAGTCTCAAGGATTTTCATGCCTGAGCTGGCTTTGAACTACAATCATCAGATCTCAGCTTCCTGAATAGTTAGTATTACAGGCATAAGCCACCAGCTCTGAACTCTGGGCCTGGGCGCTGTCCCTCAGCTCTTCAGCTCAAGGCTAGCGCTCTACCACTTGAGCCACAGCGTCACTTCTGGTTTTTTTCTTTTTTGCTTATGTGGTGCTAAGGAATCGAACCCAGGGCCTCAGGCATGCAAGGCAAGTGCTCTACCACTGAGCCACCTTCCCAGCCCCATCTCCTGGTTTCTTTTCTTTTTCTTCATCCTTCTTTTCTTCTTTCCTTTTTCTTCCTTCCTTTCTTCCTTCCTCCTCCCTCCCTCCCTCTCTTCCTTCCTTTTCTCCTTCCCTCCCTCCCTCCCTCTCTCTCTTTTTCTTCCTTCCTTCTTTGCTTGCTTGCTTGCTTCCTTCTTTCCTTCCTTCTCTCCTTCCTTGTGTGATGGCAGGAATGAAAGTCAGGGCCTTGCATGCTATGCAGGCACTATATGATGGAGCTACATCCTCAGCCCCTCAGAATAGCTTCTTGATAAGGGACATATGACAGGCACATGGGATAATCACCATGCACCAAAGAATCTGAACGAGGATGTAGTCCAGCAATTACACTTCTAGAACTTTATACTCAGAATAATAATTATGAAAATGTCCACTTATAGGAGAATAGTAGGTGTTTTTTTTTTAATTAGCTCCCTCCCACCCTCATTCTGAAGATCAAACCCTGGGCCCCAGAAAGCAATCTACCCTAGAGTTGTACTCTTAGAGAAGCATAGTTTAATGAAGTCATGCCCTAGCCATTATAGATTAGTAAATGATGCTGGGGGTGATAGGGCCTACCTGTAATCTCACCACTAGGGAAACTGAGGCAGGAGTATTTATAGTTTGAACCAAGTCTGGGCAACATGACAAGTCTCAGTCCAGTCTGAGCTACACAGTGAGACCCTGTGCCAGAAAAAAATCACTGGTGGATCATGCCTGTAATCCTAAATACTTAGGAGACGAGATCTGAGGATTGAGGTTTGAAGCCAGCTTGGGCAGGCAAATCCAAAAGATGCATGTCCAATGTACCCGCAAAAAGCTGCAAGTGGAGGTATGGCTGAAGTGGTATTGCTCTAGATTTAAGCAAAAAATAATAATAATAATCCAAATGAGAGTATGAGGCTCGGAGTTCAAGGCCCAGTACCAGCACACATGCACACACACATGTACGCATGCACACAAGTACACACACACACACACACACACACACATTAATGGGCACTGGTGATTGATGCCTGTAATTCTAGTCACTTGGGAGGCAGATCTTGGGAAGATCACTTTGAGGCCACCCTATGAAAAATGTTCACCAGTCCTCCATCTCAATCAGTAGTTGGGCATGGTGGCACACATCTGTCATCCAAGCTTGATGGGAAGGATAAATAGAATGACTGATGTCCAGGCTGGGCCTGGGGAAAAAAAGTAAGGCCCTATTTCAAACAATAACTAGAACAAGGAAGGGCTGAGGACATGGTGCTAGAGCACCTGCCTAGCAAGTATAAAGCTCTGAGTTCAAACCCCAGTACCACCAAAAGAAAAAGATCATAAAAGAATATGCATTGACATAGAAAGGTGTTCTTATATTACTGACACACAGAAATGAGTGAAAAAGGAGTGAGCACACAGAGAACACTGCCGTATGCTTGAGAAATAAAGGAGTGCATCCATCAGGCTGGGTGTGGGAGGATGGTGGTGTGTGTGCACAACAGCTCTAAGGCAGACAGCATGTGGGGTGTCTTCCTCCTCCTTTTGATTCTGAGAATGGAACCCAGGGCCTTATGCTTACTGAGTATATACTCTAACACTGAGCTGAACCCTAGTCCTCCCTGCGTGGCAGTCCTACTTATCTCTTACTTGCTGTGAGACTTCAGACAAGCATTTACCCTCATGGAGCCACACATTTCTGTCCCAGAAGACACAGGTCTCCAAAGGACCATCTCAACCTGGTGGTGGTGAAGGTTCAATGAGGTAGAGGCTATGAAGTCTGGAGCTGAACACGACTTGAGCTATAATTGAATGACAGCTTTGGTTATCTTTGTCTTTGAGATGGGTCTCATTATGGACCTCCATCCTCCTATTATCCTTTCTTTCCTCAAAGATAAGATAACACATGTGCTTTACCATACTCAACTATTGATGGAGATGGGTCTTATGATCTTTGTTCTAACTCAAGCTAGTCTGAATTCTTTTTTTGTTTTTGTTGTTGTTGATTGTGGGGTTTGAGCTAAGGACATGGGTGCTGTCCCTGAGTTTTTTTGCTCAAGGCTAGTGCTTTACCACTTTGAGCCACAGTGCCACTTCCAGTTTTCTGGTGGTTAGTTAGAAATAAGAGTCTTAACTGCCCAGGCTGCCTTTGAACCGAGATCTTTAGATCTCAGCCTCCCTGAATAGCTAGGATTACAGGTGTGAGCCACTGGCTCCTGGCTAGACTGAATTCTTGATCTTGCCTTTACCTCTTGGGTGCTGGGATTACTGGCATGCCCCACTATGTCTGGTTTCACTTTGGTTATCTTTATCATTTTGTTGTCATTCTCATTCCTGGTTTACTTGCCGGCACTTCCACCGCCAACTTGCCTCACTTTGGTGTTACTGGGTCCAAACACAACCCCGGAAGGTAGTGAGTCCCATTCCTGGAGGTATTACAGCAGACTCTGCCAGCAGAGTTGCTATAGAAGCTATAGATATATAGGGGAATGACTGTGCACAGGTCTGTGGAAAAACCTAAGCCCCAGTGTCCCAGAGTCCCCTCCAGTGCCCATGATACAGGTCTGAGCTTTGTTGGTACCTACTGAAGGAAGCCCCATGACATCATGCCATTTTGGATGAGGTCCCTAGAGAGGAAGATCTACTTCAACAGATCATACACATAAAATAATCTAGTATGAGGATTTTTTTTTCAGTTCCTAGATCAGAGCTCAAACTTGGCACTTGCTAGTGCTTTACTGAGTCACACCTCTAACCCTTGATTTTTTTTTTGTTTGTCGGTCATGGGTCTTGAACTCTGGGCCTGGGCGCTGTCCCTCAGCTCTTCAGCTCAAGGCGAGCGCTCTACCACTTGAGCTACAGCGCCACTTCCGGTTTTCTGGTGGTTTATTGGAGATAGGAGTCTCACCGTCTCTCCTGCCCGGGCTGGCTTTGAACCGAGATCCTCAGATCTCAGCCTCCTGAGTAGCTAGGATTACAGGTGTGAGCCACCAGCGCCCGACCCTTGATTTTTTTTTTTGAGCCAGTACAGAGGCTTGAACTCAGGGCCTGGGCACTGTTCCTTAGCTTCATCACTCAAGGCTAGTGCTCTCCCACTTGAGCCACAGCCCTACTTTCACCAGCTTTGTGCTGGTTAATTGGAGATAAAAGTCTCACAGACCTCGTTGTCTGGGCTGGCTTCAAACCTCAATCTTCAGACCTCAGCCTCCTGAGTTGCTAGGATTACAGGCATGTACCTCTAGTGCCCGGTTTGCGTGTGTTAAATCTGATGAAGTGTTCTGGAGGAGCAGTAATGGTGGGCATTGGGAGATAGCCTCCCTGATGGAGGATGGTTTTAGCTGAGGTGTGAAGGAAAGATGCAAGAAAAGTGCTCATTTTAAGCTCTGTGGTAGGAAGGAGGGGGCATGGCTACCTGAGGATGTAGATGTTCAGGATATCAGCAGAAGAGGGACAAAGTTGAGGCTGGTGGGACCCCTAAAACCATATTTAGAAGTCTGACTTTATCATCACAATGGTGGGAGCCATAGAAGGTGGGAGGTAGGGGAATGGCGGGTCATATTTGTGTTTTAGAACAATCGATTTGTCTGGTGAGGAGTAAGTGGTAGGTTGGAAGTGAGCAGGATCAGCTAGGGACTGGGTAGTTCTTGGTGGTAGTCTTGGGGCCCTGGCCTTGGGGTGGTGGCGAAGCTAGAGAGAGGTGACAGCTTGGCCACTGAAGGAACAAGAAGGGAATTTAGCAGCCAGAGGCCAGGTGACAAATGAAACAAGCTGAGAGCTGTGGTTCCTTCCACCACCCAACAATTAATAAAGAGAGGAGGTCTGGGCTGAGTGCCAGGGTCCCTTCTGTACAACAGGCCATGTCAACCAAGTAAACAGAGGTGGACACATGATATTCCTTAAAAACAAAATCCTGATTCATTCACATTCTCTGTTGTTTACTGGAGGTGTTGTGTTTTTTTTTCCCTACCTCCAGGTCTATTTCAAGTTTGACAGGTTTGTGGGGAGAGTAGAGCTGGGGCTCAAAGCCAACTGGGAGCAAAAGAGACCAATGGGGCAAGAAAGGGGCCCTCCTTCCGACAGGACTAGGAAAGGTATGGGACTGATCAGCTGAAAGCTCTGGGTAATTCTCCTTTCTTCTCTGGGCCTCAGTCCAGGCTCTGGCTTCAGCCTCTTGGGCCCTCCCTTTCAAAATAAAGTGTTCTTCACCTTTGGGTTCCTGTTTCCAAAAGTACTGTGGGGTGGGGTGGGGCGGGGCGGGGCAGCCCTCCAGGGAGGCAGCTTGGCAGAAGCCACTTCCTGACAAAGATCTGATGAGTCAGGGTGGTAGGTGACACTCTCTGTTCTGGAGGGACAGGCTCCGTAGGTGGGCAGCAGAGAACCATCCCCTCCCTGCTCAGATCTGTGCATTCCAAACTTGCACTGTCCACCAAAGAAAGGGGTTGGAGAGCCTGCTGGGTATGCAGCATCGAAATCTTAGGAAAAGAATAGAGACAAGCCAACCCCCACCACAGTCTTGCAGCATTGAGAAAGTCATACCACAGAAAAAATATAAAAGATATATATTTCAATAGGAAAGCAAGAAGCAAAGAATTTAAAAAACACAAATAGAGTGGAACACCAATGACGCAGGCCTGTAATCCTAGCTATTCAAGAGGCTGAGATTAGAGGTGAAGATGGAGTTTCGAAGTCAGGCTAGGCAGAAAAGTCCATGATATTGATTTCTCTCTCTCTCCCTTCCCTCTCCCTCCCCTTCTGCCCCCTCTATATATGGCTAGCATTCTACCACTTAAGACACACACACACACACTTTTTTTTGGGTCCGGTCCTGAGGCCTGAACTCTGGGCCTGGGCGCTGTCCCTAAGCTCTTCAGCTCAAGGGTAGCACTCTACCACTTGAGCCACAGCGCCACTTCCGGCTTTTTTCTTTTTGCTTATGTGGTGCTGA
>NW_012267271.1:3986189-3996121 GCF_000151885.1 Dipodomys ordii | reverse complement strand
AGCTCTTCAGCTCAAGGCGAGCGCTCTACCACTTGAGCTGTAGTGCCACTTCCGGCTTTTTTCTTTTTGCTTATGTGGTGCTGAGGAATCGAACTCAGGGCCTCAGGCATGCAAGGCAAGCGCTCTACCACTGAGTCACCTTCCCAGCCCCACACACACTTTTTTACATAGAATTTTTTGTGTTCTTGTGGTGCTAAAGTTTGAACCCAACATTTTACATATGTTAGGCAGGCATTCTCAAATTGAGTTATGGGTTGAAGGTGTGGATCAAGTGGTAGAGTACCAGGCAATGAGAGAGAGCAAGGGTCAGATATAATGTTCAAGTCCTGGTCTCCGACAAAAGAAAGGAAGAAAGGAAGAGAGAAAGAAGGAAAGGAAGGAAGGAAATGGAGTTATATCCTGCTCTATTCTTCTTTTTCCTTTTCTCTCTCTTTTTTTTTTTTGTCCATCATGGGGCCTGAACTCTGGGTCTAGGCGCTGTCCCTCAGCTCTTCAGCTCAAGGCAAGCGCTCTACCACTTGAGCCACAGTACCATTTCCAGTTTTCTGGTGGTTAATTGGAGATAATAGTCCCACAGACTTTCCTGCCTGGGCTGGCTTTGAACCATGATCCTTAAATCTCAGCTCCTTGAGTAGCTAGTCTTACAGGCATCAGCTATTGATGCTCAGCTTCTTTTTTTTTGTCAGTAAAAAACTTTATTAAACCAAGCACTGATGGCTCGTCTTTAATCCTAGCTATTCAGGAGGTTTAGATCTGAGGATGGAGATTTGAAGCTAATGGGTCAGGAAAATCCTGGGACTCTTTTCTCTTAATTAACCACCAAAAAACTGAAAGTAGAGTTATAGCTCAAGTGGTAGAGCATGCCATCCTTGAGGGGAAAAGCTAAGGAAGAGAGCCTAAGCCCTGAATTCAAGCCCCAGAACCAACACATATATAAACAAAAAAAAACAACTTTATATTGAAGTATAATTGATATTTATCTGGGTATGGTGGAACACCTGTAATCCCAGAACATGGAAGGTAGTAGAACAAAGGATCACAAGTTTGAGGCTAAATTGGGCTACATAAAGAGTTCTAGCCAAGCCTGGGCTACATAGAAAGACTCTATCTGAAAAAATAACAAGGGCTGGAGATGTAGCTCAGTGGCAGAGTGCTTGCCTAGCAGTTCAATCTCCTGTACTACAAAAGAAAAAAAAAGCATAATCAATAAAATGCACTGATTTTAAGTGTACTGTTCAGTAAGTTTGAAAACATGTGTGCTCCTACCATCCACAGCAACAGGTCATTTCCAGTGGCTCATACCTGCAATCCTAGTTATTCAGGAGGATAAGATCTAAGGATCATGGTTTGAAACCAGCTGGGCAGGAATGTCCATGAAATTCTTATCACCATAAGCACTAAAAAGTTAACCACCAAAAAGCCAGAAATGGAGCTTGCTTTGTCTCAAGTGACAGAGAGCCAGCCTTGAGCAAAATAACTCCCAAAATACAAAACAAAACAAAACAACCCCCCCCTCAAAAAAAACCTAAGGGAAAACAGTCCCTGAGTTCAAACCCCAGCACAAGAATTACCTCTAGATTTCTTTTGTAGGTGAGATTTTTTTTGGGGGGGGGCGTCAGTTGTGGGGCTTGAGCTCAGGGCCTGGGTGCCGTTCCTGAGCAATTTTTGAGCAGCAGCTCCACTTCTGGTTTTTGAGTGGTTAATTGGAGGTAAGCACCTCACCAGTACTTTTTTGCCCAGGCTGGCTTCAAACCTAGATCTTCAGATCTCAGCCTCCTGAGCAGGTAGGATTATGGACATGACCCATCAGCGCCCAGCTCCCAGGAAATATTTTGTGTGCATTATTTGATTGTAAGTTAGGGCTATCTATTCACATGTGTGAACAGCACCCTACAGTTTTCAGTGCCTTTCTGCTTTTGAGGCCACAGATGCACACTAGAATTGAATGACATGTGATAGATGTCCTAAGTTAAGAAGGAATCCCTGGCATGCTGGGAAGTTTGTGGGTGTTTCAGACTCAGGGAACTGGGTATACCATAATAGCTAGGGAAAGGTTCCTGTGGCCCTTACCTGTCCTCCACCTAGCTCAAGTCTAGCCTAGCTGAGGAGACACCAGTGTGCAGGGTCCAGATGAGAGCTCTAATCGCTCCTTGGGTAGAGCAGGCCTTTCTAATTTCTGTATTTGGGATGTAGAAAAACAAAAGCAGGTTACCAGCATCATTTACTTCTTGTTGCTAGGAGACCATGACATGGCTGTCAGGAATCTTGACCTATAGATCAGTTTGCCTTGGCCTTGCTGTGCGTCTTTGACAAGCTACTACTTTCCCTCTCTGGGCCACCTCTGTTACAAGGAAACTCGTAATCCCTGCAGGTTTAACTTCAACTCTACCTGGTGAGTCTTCTGGCTGAATATACTCAGTTCTTCAGAGGCCAGGGGTGCGGGCCCCACTCCCTAGAATGCTGTACCCTCCGCTGTCACAGTTCTTGTTTTTCAGCCTTTAGTTCCAGTACTACCTCAAAACAGAATGTTCCGCTTCTCTAGGTGCTAGAGGGCAGGGACTGTGATAAATAATAGAAGGATGATCCTGTTAATGGAGAGATGACAGGCCATATGTCAGGTACTGTGGTAGGCCCTTTGCTATCAATCTGAATCCTCCCAGTGAAGCATTATTATTCTCATTTGACAAATGAGGAAACTGAGGCTCAAAGAGTCATGCCCCCTTGTTCAGGGGCAGTGCACAGAGGGTAGGGCAGATTAGGTCCCCTCACCTCCCCCCACCCCCACCCCCAGCATCTTAATAAATGGTAAATGGTGTCTAGTTGCTGGATGACAGGTGAATGACTGAACGCATGACTAAGGGCCTATATCAACTCAGCTTTCCAAATCTACCTCCAAGGGTGGTATTGGTAACTGTCTGGTCCTCATTTGCTGCCTTAGACCTCAGTTACAGCAAGAGCCACCCACATCTGGGTGGAATGTACAACGTGGGAAATGGCCAGGCACCCGGGATAGGCAAGCTGCAACTGCATTGTTCCTGTGAAAACTCAAGACAGATCTGCGCATTAGCAGCCTGGAAAGGTCTCTGCGCTCCAATCTGGGATTTGTGGGGAAAGGTCTCCGTTTGTTAATTTGTTTCCTCTACCAGCTTGGGAGATCCTGAAAGTGAAAGGCAGCGACCCACCCATGCCCAGCTCCACTGGCTGAGCACTCAAAGTCCATCTAGGTGCCTTGGCTTTTCATTGCCATCGTCTTTTCCAAACTGTAAAGGGCTATTACGTTTTCCATCCCTAACTTGCTCTGTCCCACAAGCCGCTTCCTGGCTGAGATGTTCAGTGCTGGGCCTGAGGGCTGCCCGACTGGCATTGGGAGCCCGGTGGTATCTTTGGGACCAACACCCCCCCCCATCTTTCTCCCCTCCTATTTGCAGACACTCCTCCCCCTACGCCTTTAGCTATTGTGCAAGAACGGCCGGCACACCTTCTGGGCAGGTCGGATCAAAGCCCAGAAACTTCCTGAGTGCGGGTGGCGGCGGCCCTGGGGGCTGGGGGGGGGTAAGGGCAGGGGCAGGGGCCGGGGGAGGCAGGGGCGCGGCACTGAAGCCGAATGCTGGCATTTGGCTGAGGCTATCTTTCCAGGCCTCTACATCTTCAGCACGAGGAGGGAGGGGAAACATCCAGCCCCTAGAGCCCCCGATCTTTCAGATGTCCCCCACAGGACCGTTCTTCACTTTGGTTCGGGTCCAGGGCGCGTCTCTCTGGGTCTCCCTTTTTCCCCTAGACGGTCTCTTTGTCTGGGTCTCCCGCAGGTCCCGACGTCCCCGGCCCGCGAGCCCCGCCCTGCGGCCGCGAGGAAGGGGCGTGGCCCAAGCCTGAAGAGGGCGGGGCCTGAGCCGGGGGCGGGGCGGGGTGCGGCTGCTGGGCCTGGGCTGGCGGGCGCAGGAGGCTGGGGCGGCCGGCGCGAGGTACACGGCTGGGGCCGGAGCTGAGCAGGAGAGGAGGCCGCGGCCAGGGGCGGCGGAGCAGCAGGAGCCGGGCGGGCCAGGCTCCATGGCGCCAGCAGCGTCGGTCTGAGCAGCGCGGGTAGCGGCGGGCGGATCGGGCCGCGGCTCCTCCTCGTCATGGGGGACGTGCTGTCCACTCACCTGGACGACGCTCGGCGCCAGCACATCGCAGGTGAGGACCGCGTCGCGCAGCGCCCGCCGGGGGCTCCGTCGAGAGCCCCGGCCACGCCCCCGTGGGCCCGGGGTCCTCGGCGTCCCCTCAGCCAGGCGGGCGGGAGCTGCTGAGGACCGTGGTCTTGAGTCCGGGCGCCCCCTTCCTGCCCCCTTCTGAGCTGCCCCTTTCCCTCCCTGAGAAGACTCGGGGCCCCCTTCTTCCCTACCGGAACCCTCTCGGATCGATTCCCGGACCTTTTACCCAAGTCCAGCGTCGGAGGGGTCACAGCCCGCACCCCCCCCCCATCCTGCCCAGTCGCGTTCCAAGGCCGCCCTCCACCCTCTCTGCAATCTGTCCCACACAGCCAGTGCTCCCTGACCTCCCCTCCTGGCTGTCCGTCCCCGCCCTGGCCCCAGCCCCCTCCCCCGTCCACGTGGCCGAAACTGAAGGGCTGGGAACTGGCCCTGGGTAGTGAGGCTGGGGATTCTTGGGGTTCACTGGAGTGGGCGGGGTGTCGTTCCTCTGGCTCAGACTCAGCAAGGCTCTCTTGCTAGCTGAAGAAGCCCGGGGGCTGGTCAAGGCCAGAGGGCCCCCCCACTCTCTGCTAGTCCCCAGTTTCCCAAGTACCTTCCTTTCGTCAGCCCTCCTCTCCATCTGTCACTACTAGGGAGCTTGCCCCTAGACTCCTGGGGAAGTCTAGGGCTGAGCAGGGTCCTGGGGTCCTTCAGGAGGATAGGAGAACGTCGTTCTAGCTGATCTGCACTGGTAGGACAGGCAAGGCAGGGCAGGGCAGGGCAGGGCTCTGGGCTGAATCCTAGCAGCTGCTCAGCTGTGTGTTCTTGGACAAGTCTCTTAAAGTCCTTGATTTTCTCCTCATTGAAATGGAGTCAGTGATACCCTCTTATGGATGGGTGTGATAGAGTGGGAGCTGGTCTGGTGGGTTGCAAGACAGATATAAAGAGATCGTTTCTCGTGGCTTTATTTACCTTGCTTCCTTCCAAGCCCAGATTTCGTGACTCCCTTATGCTTATTCTTGTCCTTTAAAGGTTTTATCACTGTTCCCATGTTCCTTTGATAACAAGAACCCCTTGAGAGTACAGACCAGGTGTCCCATAAACTCTGTCCTCCAGAGTCCCACCATGGGTGGGCACAAAGGTGGTACCAGGGAGGTCCTGCCTAGGGCTGTGGTTTTCAGTTGGTGGCCTGAACTCACCCTTGTGCTAGGTCTGAGGCTAGATTCAGGGGTTGGAGTGATACAGAAACGGATCAGACCCTATATAGTCTCTGACCAGCTGAGAGTTAAGACTGGAAGGCCTTCTTGTAGGACTAAGCCTGGACTCTGGGAGGAAGGGCTGGGCGGAGCCTTCCTGTCCCCTCCCTGTTGGTGGCAACCTCCTGGGGCTCTGTAACAGTCCCTCCATTCATGGCCTCCTGTTGGGGGCCCCTCACAGTCCTGGGTGGAGTGGGCCAGTCTGGTGGGTTTTTTCCTCTTCCCACACCCAGCCCTGCCTCTCCCACCTTCTTAACTCTTGGTCTGAAAACTGCCACCCCTGCCTCCCTGGCCACTTACAGGGGTGGAGACTGAGCCCTTGAAGTTGAAGTGTTCTCCGTTGGGTTTGTTGTGTGGATACCAGGCTAGCAAGAAGAGGGTTGAACCCACACCTAGTCTGCCTAGCCTGCTAGCCTCTCTTCCCAACACTTTGCTGCTATTAATAACCCTCTTCAGATGCCTCAGATTCCAGGGAGGTTCACCTGAGGGGGCTCTTAAGCACTAGGGTGGGAGGCTATAAGGAAGGGAGCCTGAAGCCCTCTCCCGCTCTTTTCCCAAGGAAGTAAGCTGCTTTAGGACTCTGTTGGAAGGGACTCGGGGTATGCCTTTGCCTCTCCAGCCACCCATGAACTCCTGGCACTTCCACGGCAGACATTAAAATTCCAGAGCCCTCCCTACCTTTGGTGGCTCTGTAGAAGTACAGCTTTGGGAAACACCCTTTTCCCCACAGGGCCCTGAGCTCGCAGGTCTGGTAGGGTGCTGCTGCTTGGCCGGCAGTTTAGTGTAGCCCTTCCTGAGCAGGTGAGCAGGTGAATGCCAGCCTGCAAGTCCTGGCAAAGGTCAGGTGTGCTTCTAGCCAGCGTGTTGTTTTGCTGTCCTGGCCCCTTTCATCCTGAGATTTCAAAGCCTCCAGCAAGCAGGGGCTTGTTCCACACCAGCGGCCGGTGCAGCTGGTAGCAGATGCTTCATGAGGGAAAGAGGAAGCCTAAGACTAGGATCCCAAGGCCTGTGTGACGTGACAGCCACTTAACTCTTCTGGGGCTCAGTTTCCCTGTGAGCCCAAGGAGGAGGGAGAGGGGTCTTATATCTTAACAGCTGATATCTCTTCCATCTCTGAGTAGCTAACACTTTGCCTAATATCCCACTATCTCCACTCATCTACAGACCTCACACGCCCATGGCCCCCACAGGGTGTAAGTTGCTGTGACTATAAGCCACCATCTCTAACAGTTTCTTTTTATCTTTCCCTTCCTTTCCTTCCTTCCTTCCTTCCTTCCTTCCTTCCTTCCTTCCTTCCTTCCTTCCTTCCTTCCTTCCTTCCTTCCTTCCCTACCTCCCTCCTTCTTTCCCTTCCATCTCCTTCCCCTTCCTCCCTTTTTTTTTTTTGGCGGGGGGAGGGTGCTGGTCCTGGGACTCAGGGCCTAGATGCTGCTCCTGATGACCCTGAGCTTTTTTGCACAGGCTGTCACTGTGATTTGAGCCATAGCTCCACTTCAGGCTTTTTGGTAGTTAATAGGAGATAAGAGGCTCACAGATTTTCCTGAGCTAGCTTTGAACTGTGATCCCCAGATTTCAGCCTCTTGTGTGTAGCTCGGATCATAGGCGGGAGCCACTGGCGCCTGGCTTTCTTTTTCCTTTAGCACAGGGAATTGTTTTCTTAACTTTATTCTTTTTATTTTTTTGATTTGGGGAGGGGAGAGTAGCAGAGAATAACCCAGAGTCTCACACATTCTAGGTAAAGTGTTTTAGCTGTAGTTCTAGAGCTGTGCCCCATCCTAGTCCCTTTGTGTGTGTGTGTGTGTGTGTGTGTGTGTGTGTGTGTGTGTAATAGTAGTAGTAGTATAGTAGTAGTAGTAGCAGTAATAGCAGCTGGGATTACAGCTGTGACACAGGCACCCAACTGTATTTTTTTGTTTTTGAAGGAAGGTCTAACTTAATCCAGGGCTAGCCTTGAACTCAGATTCTCAAGCATTTTACTCTAGGAAGCTGGGATTACAGACATAAGCCATTACTCAGCGTACCTTGTTCTTACTTGTAAAATGGGAATTTTAACTGTAAACTGGTAGCTACTGACATAATGTGGCTTAGGTGCTCAGTCCAATGCTTGGCAAACAATTACTATTGTTAGGAGATTGTCCTTGAGTTTCTTTAATTGTGTTTTCTGCAGCTGCCTAGTGACTAGTGTTTGGAGGGGCACTGACCTTGGTGATTTCTCCAAGGTTTGTCCAGTCCCAAGGGTCAAGTTGGCTGGTTCCCTGGATTTGCGAATCCCGCTGGGTTTTCAGAAGTCTTGATTACCTCGTTCCTTCTTCTGCCTTGGCAACCATGTGAAATGATGTGGGCTGTCTGGATCCAGTCCAGAGTACAGTGATGAGGGAAGAATGGAAGGAACTAGGACTTGGACAGGTGGCTGGGTTGGGCCAGCCTGTCCCTTCCTTCCTTGTGATCCTGGGGACTGGACTAGGAGGAAAGAGTGTGTCTGGGCCTTTATTTGGGTTCTGAGCCCTTGGAGGGATTCTATACAAATGATGTGAACCACAAACCAGATGCCGGAGGGGTGTGTGGGGGGGTGCTCTGCTGATGGCAAGAAAGCTGCATTGGCAGGGTGGGGAAGTCCCCTGGTCTGTAGGACTGCCTCAGCTATTGCACTTGCCCCCCACCCCCCACATACCATTCGCCCCCACATACTGCTGTAAGGTGTGTTGCATGAGGGACCTGGCCGCCTTCCCAACACCTGTGCTTCTCTGTGCTCCGCCCTCCTGTGGGGCTCACCTTTCCCCTGGCTAGGTGCGTGTCTGTGCACGCGCGCGCGCGCGCGTGCATGCACACGCACCAGTACTGGTGTTAGGAAAATGGAGGAGAAAGGAAAAATAGACTGGACTTGATTCTCAGCAGGCTAAGACTGTTTATTGAAGAGTAGTGAGGGTCACTTCCCATGGATATGGAGGTTGTGCAAAGAGGTGTGGTTGGAGTTGGGTTTTTATGGGGTCTGACTGAGCAAGGAGGCAGAGGTTAATGAAAAAGCCATTAGGTCTAGGGAGGTGGGGGCTTTCAGATGGGCCCAGAACAGAAAGTTTACAGCCAGGCTTAGGTGGATTGCTCTGCTGGTGTCAAGCAGTCTGCAC
This sequence comes from Dipodomys ordii, assembly GCF_000151885.1. Classification (NCBI taxonomy): domain Eukaryota; kingdom Metazoa; phylum Chordata; class Mammalia; order Rodentia; family Heteromyidae; genus Dipodomys; species Dipodomys ordii. The sequence goes on along the minus strand of NW_012267271.1, from coordinate 3,987,571 downwards.
ATATCTGGTGGCTTGCCTGATGTCTGTATGTACCTGGGAAAATAGAGTGGGAGCCAATCCTACATATTCAGTCTTTGTATACGTAAAACAATTGGGCCAAGAGGGGAGAGGCAAGTCCTTCAACTGGAGCTTGAACTCAGATCTCTCATTCTTATTTGGCTTTTTTCCCCTCAAGGCTGATGCTCTACTACTTGAGCCATAATTTGAGATAGGAGTCTCATGATTTTCCCATATGGGCTGGCTTTCAACCATAATCCTGAGATCTTGGCCTCCACTGAGTAACTAGAATTACAAGTGTGAGCCACTGGCATCCAGCTTTTTTTTTTTTTTTTGTGCTGCCCTGGGGCTTGAACTCAGGGGTGTGGGCTCTGTCCCTGAGCTGTTTTGCGCAGGGCTAGCACTCTACCAATTGAGCTACAGTTCTACTTCTAGCTTTTTTGGGTGGTTACTTGGTGATAAGAGTCTCACAGACCCTCAGATCTCAGCCTTCTGAGTAGCTGGGATTACAGGTGTGAGCTCCCTGCCTGGTGGCTTTTAGTGGTTGTGCAACCATCACACACTCAATCTGGGAACATTTTTACCCCCTGGAATAAACTCTGTAGTCTGCACTAGACACTTTTGTTTCTCCCCAGTCTTCCCAACTTTGGGCAACCTTTGTCTAACAGCTGAAGTAAGGCATGCACAGACAATTTAAGAGGGCTGATGAAAAAGGCTTCCTCCCTCTGGCTTTCTGAAAGAAACCATTTGTTTGGCTTGTCACTCTTTTCCAAGTATACCTGTCTCAGTACACACACTCACACTCACAGAGCTTTGTTTACACATACACATCCTATTTTATGTTTCGGGGCTTGATGTTTTTCCTTGGGTAAATTGTAGGCTTTTCCTGGGCAAAACACAATAGCTTGAGCTTGCTCCTTTCACTGCTGCTTGCCTGCTGTGACCGGGGCAGTTTATTTACTCTGGCCCCTAGGGATGGGCATTTGGGGTGTTTGTAGGGTTTTGCTAGTTTGTGATGTCACCTGAGCCTCTTTTTTTGGTATCTTGCTCAAGGGGTCAGTGTCAGAGAGGCCTCAAAGTGGAACTAACTGTTTTTCTTTTCTTTTTGACTATTTTTTTTGGGTTGGTTTTGGGGCCTGAACTCTGGGCCTGGGCGCTGTCCCACAGCTCTTCAGCTCAAGGCAAGTGCTCTACTACTTGAGCCACAGCACCACTTCTGGCTTTTTCTGCTCATGTAGTGCTGAGGAATTGAACCCAGGGCCTCATGCATGGAAGGCAAGCACTCTACTACCCAGCCCTCTTTTTGACTTTTTTTTTTTTGGGGGGGGTCCAGTCGTGGGGCCTGAACTCTGGGCCTGGGTGCTGTCCCTCAGCTCTTCAGCTCA
>NW_012267271.1:3941699-3986139 GCF_000151885.1 Dipodomys ordii | reverse complement strand
GGGGGGGGGTCCGGTCGTGGGGCCTGAACTCTGGTCCTTGGCCCTGTCCCTTAGCTCTTCAGCTCAAGGCTAGCGCTCTACCACTTGAGCCACAGCGCCACTTCCGGCTTTTTTCTTTTTGCTTATGTGGTGCTGAGGAAGCGAACCCAGGGCCTCAGGCATGCAAGGCAAACACTCTACCACTGAGCCACCTTCCCAGCCCTCTTTTTGACTTTTTAACATAGGGTCTCACTATGTACCTCAGGCTGGTCTTGAACAAGATCTTGCCTCAGCTTCGGGAGTGTTAGGATTTGTGAACTGATTTAAGGAAAAATACAAAAACAAAACCACCAAAAAACCCTCACGTGCGACATTCTGAATGTAGTTGCAGGTGGATGGAATGAAGGTTGGGGCACTCTATTTTCTGCTACTCCCTCATTCCACTGTGAGGTTTACTGATGGTTGTCCTGGGCTTTGCAGAGAGAGGGAGGCTGCCCTCCCCTTCCCCCCTCCCCTTCCCAAGCAGTGCCCAGGCTACTGACCTTAGCTGAGGTCTGGGTCAGCCCCTGCGGGTGAAGTGTCTGGGGATTGTGCTTTCTCTTGTGTTGGGCCTTACATAAGTGCTTTTGTTGGCTTTGGCTCTGTCCCCCCATCCCCCAGTCCCCTCTTCCCTTCCTCTCCCACTGCCGTGGCCTGAGCTCTGGCCTTCTGAGACTGTGGGACCTCCTGCCTTACCCTCCAGGCCTTCCCACACATAGTGCCAAAAGAGACCTTTCTAATTCTAAACTGGGCCTCAGCCTGCCCCCCTTCCCCCCCCCATGCTTTAGGAATGAAGCAGAAAGACAAGAAGAGGAATCCCTCACCTACCACCTTGCCTCTTCACTCTTGCTTTTGAAGAAGCTCCTCCTGGGTTTATTGTCAGAGGCTCTGGGAATATGACTCAAGTTTGTGTCTGGCATCTTTTACTAAGCGTTTTGTAATAAACAGCTCTCCCAGGTCAGGTAAAACCGCCCCAAAAACATTCCCAAAGGCTGCATCTTCTTTCATCCTGAGGAGAGACAAGTGTTTTCTTTAGTCGTTTCCTGAATACTGGACATTGGGGTGCTTCTTCCAGGCTGGTTTTGGGGGCACACTGAGTCACCATGTTTGTTTGTTTTCGATTCGGGTTGGCGTCCCTGCTGAGGACAGACTCCTCTTGGAGCCCTACTTTCCCCCTACCCTGCTTCTACCTGCTTCCACCCCTGTGGGCGTGGCATAGTATCGATCTGGGTGTGAAACAACTGCCTTCAGCTGGTCCCTGGCCTCGGCTTTGTGTTTCTCCAGCCTGCAGTGACTGAAGCCAGTCCATTTCCTGTGTGAGGGCTGTGTGTGATGGAGCCCAGAGGGGAGTTGCCAGCTTCTGAATGCTAAAATTACTTTTTCCTTTTCTTTTTTTCCTTTGGCACTGGAGTTTGAACTCAGATCCTTGCACTTGCTCCACTGGCACACTATTGCTCAGCCATATACCCAGTTGTTTCTGCTTTTTATGATGGGAGGGGGGTGTCTCACTTTTTTCCCCCAAGGCTGACCTTTTACCTCTAACCTCCTACCTCCACCTCCCTTGTAGCTGGAATTACAGATGTACACTGGCACACCTTATTTGCGATGGAGTCTTGTTAACTTTTTGCCATGTTGACGTTAAATTGAAATCCCCGCATCCCCTTCTGCCTTCAGTGTAGCTGGGATTACAGGTGTGAGCCACCATGCTTGGTCAAGATGACCTATTCTTTTTTTTTTGGGGGGGGGAGGTCCAGTCGTGGGGCCTGAACTCTGGGCCTGGGCGCTGTCCCTCAGCTCTTCAGCTCAAGGCAAGCGCTCTACCACTGAGCCACCTTCCCAGCTCAGGAACTCTAAGACTCTTAACTAGTAAAACCAGCTCCTGGACTGGGAAGGTGGTTCAGTGGTAGAATGTTTGCCTTGCATGCATGAGGCGCTGGGTTCGAGTCCTCAGCACCACATAAGCAGAAAAAAGCCAGAAGTGGCACTATGGCTCAAGTGGTAGAGCGCTCGCCTTGAGCTGAAGAGCTGAGGGACAGTGCCCAGGCCCAGAGTTCAGGCCCCACAACCGACAGAAATCAATCAATCAGTCAATCAGTCCAACTCTCCCAGTGACTGTGTAGCTCCTGGTGCCCAAAGAGGAGCATTCAGGGGCCTGGGATGGGAGAGTAGGAGGAGGAGCCTACTGGGAACAGAGCGCCAAGTGTCAGAGGCTCCAGTAGGTTGCACAAATATATTTACCCATCATTACTCAGTCTGAGGCTCACAGCCTCTTTTGACCAGTCTCATTCTCCTCCCATTTGCCCCCCTCCTCCTCCGCAGGCAGAGCTCGTGACTCACTTCACCCTGGTCTCCTCCAAGAGGCATCATCCTGCGGTTGCAGAAATTCCTGAGCTGCCTTTTCCTCCTCACCCCCCCCCACCTCCCTGCTCAGGAAGAAGGGTTTTTCTGAAGCTAGGCTGGGCAGTTTTAGGAAAGGGGAAGGGGGAGAGCCAAGGCCTGGGCTAGAGCCCTTGGGGGGCTGGGAACAAAGTCACCTCCTCAACTGGAGGAGTCTCAGGGACTGAGTCACAGGAGGCTGCATCTCTGATCTCAGAGATGGGGAAACTGGAAGAACAGGAAGTGCTTGCCTGTGAGGGTGCTTGTCCTGCACTTGGGACGGCTTCCATTTGGGAGATCTGCTACCTCTGGCCCACAGAGTTAGAGGGTCACATTAGATGGTAAATATAAAGCAGGGAGCTGAGAGGTTCTGGGGCAAGGCTGTGCAGCCAGGTAGCTTGGGCCCAAGTCATGGCTCTGCCTCTAGGCTGACAGGTGTTTTGTGCAGGGGGTCTTATCTGAGCTCGGTTCTCTGTAAATGATGATGACAGTCATATCTCAGAATATGATGATCAAGTGTGACAGCTTCTACATGGTATAGTGCAGGGTAGGTGGCTGTTCAGAGTACAACGCATGACAGTCCTATGGTTGTTACTTTATCAGGCAAATTTGACACCCAGGGAAATGTGCCAGGTCTGTCCTGCATCCTCAGGCACAACCAGCACCCTTCCAAAGAGGGAATGCCCCCGGTTTGAGATGCACCTGCCTCAGGCCCTGGACTCCTGGGGTTTTCAGCCTGTACCTGCTGGGCTGTGAGAGCATCCACTTAGCACCTGTCATTGCACAGAACGCAGGGTAAATGGCCTCATCCAGTGTTGCACTTATGAGTCCCAAGCTCGTCCTGCTGACCATTTCCTGTGTGACTCTGGACCAGTGGCTGTGACTCTCTGTGGCTTTTCTCACCTGAGACTTCAGGATAGCATGTCTGATACAGTGTCTCTGACCCATTTCCCAGGGGTCTAGAGTTGCATACCTGTGGGACACAGTCACCTCCCCCCCACCCCCCTTTCTTTCTTGCACCAGTCCTCAGGCTTGAACTCAGGGCTTGGGTGCTGTCCCTAAGCTTTTGTTTTCCTCAAGACTAGTACTCTACCACTTGAGCTACTACTCCACTTACAGGTTTTGGGATAGTTAATTAGAGATAACAGTCTTATGGACTTTCCTGCCTGGTCTGGCTTTATTCAAACTTAAATCCTCAGATCTCAGTCTCCTGAATAACTAGGATTAAAGGCATGAGGTACTAGCTTCTGGCAGTCATTTTCCTTTTATTTATTTCAGTCAGTACTCAAGGAATCCTTATAGTCCCATGGTAGATTGCCTCTCATACACGAGGCCCTAGGTTGATTTCTAGCATGGCGGGGAACAAGTTATGGATTCCTTTCTGTGTGGTAGGCCCTGTGCAGTGGACATTCACATATACAGCTTCTGTATCTGTGTCCTGTCTCTGCCTGTGTGATGCTGTATGGCTGGCTGTGCCTATTCAGGGTAAGGGGTATTCTGAAAAGGCAAGGTTGATGAGTGTGGGTGGTATGCAGGGAGCCATAGGAACTGGCCTTGGAGAAGGGGGAACTTGTCCTAGAAGAGCATTTCCAGGCAGGAGTGACGCAGTGAAGGTGGTCAGCCATGCGTGAGAGTGGCTGAAGGGGAGCCAGCTGGCCAGAGGCGGGGCCTAGTCCAGGTGATCTGCTAGTGTGTATGGGGGAAAGAAGTTGCCAGAGCTTGGTGAGGGTGATGTCATGCAGCACTCTTGGCTCTGCAGGGTTGACAGAGCTTCTATAGGGTTGATGGAGGCTGGGCCTTGGACATCCTGTGACCTCTGTGTCCACTTCTTTCATAATTAGACCCTTGCTCCCTTCCCATTTAGCCCTCAGTTCTGAGAATCTTCTTCCCTTCAAGAGGCAGAGGAGAAGGAGAGCTGGAATCTGAGGGCTGGTTTTGAGATCCTGGTTCAGCTGTCCTGTTATTCAGCAGGTTCTTGTCCTTTCTCAGGCCTCCGTCTCCTCATCTGTAAAGTAGGCATTGCAGTGGCCAGTCCTGCTGGGGTGTGTGGGAGTGATGGATTGATGTAGCTAGAGCTCTTTGTTGTTTTTGTTTGTTTGCTTTTGTTTTGCTGGGCCCTGGGGCTTGAACTCAGCCCTCGAGCACTGTCCCTGAGCCTCTTTATGCTCAAAGGTAGTGCTCTACCACTTGAGCCACAGTGCCATTTCTGGCTTTTTCTTGGTAATTTATTGGAGATAAGAGTCTCAGGGACTTTCTTGCATGGCCTGACTTTGAACCAGGATCCTCAGATTTTAGCTCTTGAGTAGGCTAAGCCACTGGTGCCTGGCTGAGCGCTTTGGGCTTTGTTTGTGTTTGTTTTTGTTTTTTGTCAGGTGTGGGGCTTGAACTTTGGCCCTCAGCTCTTCAGCTCAAGGCTAGCGCTCTACCACTTGAGCCACAGTTCCACTCTGGTTTTCTGGTGGTTTTTTTGTTGGAGGGAGATAAAAAAAGCCAGCTACCCGGGCTGGCTTTGAACCGTGATCCTCAGATCTCAGTCTCCTGAGTAGCTTGATTACAGACAGGTATGAACCACTGGTGCCCACAAGCTCTTTGGTTTTAAAGAAACATGGTCTCTCAATATTTTGGCTGCTAAAAGAAAATATAGCTAGGTACTAACGGCTCATGTCCGTAATCCTAAGTACCAGCAGCTCACGTCTGTAATCCTAGCTATTTAGGAGGCTGAGATTTGAGGATTATGGTTTCAAGCCATTTAGGTAGGAAAGTCTATGAGACTCTTATCTCCAATTAACTACAGAATTGCTGGAAGTAGAGTTGTGGTTCAAGTGGTAGTGCTAGATTTGAGCAAAAAAGCTCAGGGACAGGACCTATACCCTGAGTTCAAGCTCTAGGACCAGTCTACAGGTATGCGCACGTGTGCACATACACATATGCGTGTGCACACACATACACACACAAAAACATGGGCCAAGGTGTTGTGCATAGGGTCCACATATGCACTCCAGTGGGCACCTGCGTAGAAGAGGGGTAGAAGAAGAGTGAATTTTTTTTTTGGGGTCCGGTCATGGGGCCTGAACTCTGGGCCTAGGCGCTGTCCCCCAGCTCTTCAGCTTAAGGCTAGTGTGCTACCACTTGAGCCACAGTGCCACTTTTGGCTTTTTTCTTTTTGTTTATGTGGTGCTGAGGAATTGAACCCAGGGCCTCATGCATGTGAAGCAAGCACTCTACCACTGAGCCACCTTCCCAGCCCTAAAATCAACTTTTTTTTTTTTTTTGGGTCCAGTCGTGGGGCCTGAACTCTGGGCCTGGGCACTGTCTCTCAGCTCTTCAGCTCAAGGCTAGCACTCTACCACTTGAGCCACAGCGCCACTTCCGGCTTTTTTCTTTTTTTGCTTATGTGGTGCTAAGGAATCGAACTCAGGGCCTCATGCATGCAAGGCAAGCGCTTTACCACTGAGCCACCTTCCCAGCCCCCCCATCAACTTTTTTTAACTGTATTTTTTTTCGACTTTTCTTTTTTGGTACTGGGGATCGAACCCAGGATGTTGCACTTGCTAGGTAAGCGCTTTGCCACTGAGTTACATCCCAGCCCAAGAAGAGTGAATTGTGACTAGCAAAGTGTACACCACACTTTTCCACCCACCTGCCAGGAGCCCTAAATGGGGGCACAGACTGAGGTACAGAACCTGGTGTGGTTGTCAGGTGATTTTTGATAAGTTCTTCCCCCTCTTTGTCCCCAACTGTGGCCTTCTTTCCTTGCCTGTTTGTGCAGTGGACAGGAGGTCAGTCTCTAATGCCCTTCACTCTGACTTCTTTTTTTTTTTTTTTTTTTATCGGTCGTGGGGCTTGAACTCTGGGCCTGGGCGCTGTCCCTCAGCTCTTCAGCTCAAGGCAAGGGCGCTACCACTTGAGCTACAGCGCCACTTCCGGTTTTCTCTGGTTTATTGGAGATAGGAGTCTCACAGTCTCTCCTGCCCAGGCTGGCTTTGAACCGCGATCCTCAGATCTCAGCCTCCTGAGTAGCTAGGATTACAGGCGTGAGCCACCAACGCCCGGCTCACTCTGACTTCTTGCCCATGGGCCTTGAGCTGTGTTGAAGACACAGAGCAGATAGTTATCGCACAAGGCCATTTTGCTGTTGAAAGATGAGTTTGCTCTGAAAGCTGTTTCTTGCTCTGCCCGAGCTGGGCTCTGGGGATGAAGCTGTGACATGAATTAAGATTTCATGGGTCATGCCAGCCTAGAAATTTCCATCAAGTGGGTGTGCAGTGGTTTGGGTTACGGGGAGGGTGAAATTATTTGTTTTCCAAAGTGCATGTTGGCATTCCAACACTACTCGAGAGGTTTGTATTTTGCTTCGATGGGGTAGCATTAGACTTCTGCCAGGGAAAGCTACATGGCCTTGGGCATTCATAATGTGGGAACAGTATTCCCTGACTCTAGGGTGCTTGAGGATTCTGAGAGGCACCCTGCACATTTGCTGGTCTGGGCTGGGTGCTTGAGCAAGTTGCTGGCCTCCTAGCTGAGTTCTTGGTGCTGTGGGGGAAGCCACCCCAGCTTTCCAAGGATTTTAAGGATGGTTTAGATGTCCACAGCTGGGGTGAACTGACAGTTGCACTTCTGTTTGGTTTTTGTTATTTTGTTTTTTGATGGTAGTGTTCTGGAAGTGAAGAGGAGAAAAGGGAACAGAGCTTTGGAGAGTCCTAGCTCTGCTGGTCTTGGGGATTCATTCTCCCTCAAGACAGGTTTGCTTGGGCTATTTGCTCAGACTTTTTTCTCTTTCTTTCTTTCTCTCTCCCTCTCTCTTCCTTCCTTCTTCTTCCTTCCTTTTCCTTCCTTCCTTCCTTCCTTCTTTCCCTCCCTCCCTCCCTCCCTTTCTTCTTTCTTTTTTGTGTGTGCTGGTCCTGGGGCTTGAGCTCAGTTCCTGAGCTTTTGTGCTCAAGGTTAGCATCCTATCACTTGAGCCACCGCTCCACTTCTGGCTTTTTGATATTTAATTGGAGATAGGAGTTTTATGGACTTCCCTGCCTGGGCTGGCTTTGAACCATGATCCTCAGATCTCAGCCTCCTGAGTAGCCAGGATTATAGGAGTGAGACATCAGTGCCTAGAAGCTGTTTTTCTTTTCTTTCTCCTTCCTGCCAAAAAGGTCCTTCTGAAGCCATCTACTCAATCCCTCCCCGCACCTCCATTTCATTACTGAGTAAACTGAGGTTCAGAAAAAGGAAAGGAGGTAACCCAGGTCATTAGGGCTGCAGAATCCAGAGGTCCTAGTAGCAACATGAAGCTATTTCCTCTCTGCCTCCCTCCCCTCACAGTGGACAGGCCCTGGGAAGGGGTGATTGAGCTGGGCAGCACTGGAGAGGGTATAATTTTGAAAACTGAGTAAATAAACAAGCCCTTGGTGAGAGAGGCAGGCCTGTATGGGTCTCATAGATAGGCCTGTGTCTGAGGAGGAGACAGCCCAGGCCTGTCCACTTGTAGACAGTGAGGTGCTATGTTCCATTAAAAACTGCCAAAGCCACACTCCCCTCCCATTCCCACTCCCATGTTTAGGCTTGCCAGGAAAAGAGAGAAGAGGGAGGGACAACCCTTCCTTGGGTTGTGGAGAGTAGGGCCAGATCCCCTAGGGATGACTACTAGGACAGCCCTCCAGGCTCAGTTCAGGACTGTGTGACTTTAGACAAGGGGCATCTCTTCTCTGGGCCTGTTTCTCTATCTCTAAAGTGAGGGTGGGCCTTGTCATAGAGGCAAATGTAGAAGATGCTGGGAGTCACATAGTTGAATATAGCAGGCCCTTTTTTCTCACCCTGACCAAGGCCTGCTGGGATCTCAGACTCTCATTCCTTTTTGGCCTGGGTGGTGGTTGTGGTGGTGGGGCTCTTCAGTGTAGAGGAGATGTTTTCGTGCCAGATGCTCTTGATCCTGGGAAACCAAACCTCCAATGCAGGCTAGGACTGTAGCAGGCTGTGAGGCTCAGCTTTCCTGTTTTCCTGTTGAGATTCTGCGGGAATCTGAGATGAGCTGCCCTAGGGTTCTGCCTGCAGGCTGGCTGATGGGCAGCTTGCGCCAGGCCTGCCCCTCTCTACCCCATCTCCCCAGGGCCCAGCAGACTTCCTGTGCAATTAAGGGCTGAGCCCCTCCTTCCTTCCCCTCATCCTGTATTCCTCTGGATGGGAGGAAGGGAGGTCACCTTGCCCCAAACCTGCTTAGACCTCTGTGGTGACTTCTGCCTCCGCTGTAGACATCAGTTTCCCCCATAGGGCGCTGGAGGGAGTTAGCTAGTGAGTGACTTTATTGGTCACTGAGTCACCTTCAGGCCTTTTAGGTTCTCCTGTGCCTTTAGGTGGGTGTTCTAGACCATTGAAGGCCTTACATAGCTCATTGACATGGCTCTGTGGCCAGAAGCACTCTGGGCCTAATTTTCTTTCCTGTAGCACCTGAGGGCTGGTTCCCCAGGGAATCCTCTGAGGCAGACCGGGGGCATTGAAGGCAATAACTTGAACTACTGGCCTTGGGCCAGGTGCCCCTAGGCCAGTAACTGTAACTCCCTGGGCCTTGATTTCATTAACTATAAAATTGGAAGATGATGATGCTTTCACTGGGTTATGAATTACTTATGTGTGTGGGGTACATAAAATGTTCAGTAATAGGCAGCTATTAGGCACGCTTATTAGTGTGAAGTGTCCTAATGCAGTGAATGAATAGGTACTATTGCAAAATCCTATGCTCTTGCCTTCTGGGGACCCGTGGAATTCTAGATGAAGGCCCTGGTGGGGGCAGATGTGGGGAGGTGCGGACTGCACATAGAGGGGGCAGAGCAGGAGGGCTCAAACTTCCCACTGCCCTTCATGAAAGAATGGCCACAGGCACACAGCACAAGCTTCCTTCTTCCTCTTGTGGATTCCTCTCCTGTGACTCACTGCCTTGAGCCCTTTGTTCTTCCTGAGGGTGAGGATGGGTGGAGGGTTTGACAGGCAGGCTTCCCTCAGGGTTCCTGGCCTTCTCTGTTCCTGGCCTTCTCTGTCTCTGCCTGAGTCCATGATGTGACATGCAGGGATGGAGCCCTCAACCCTGATCCTGGCATCCCACGAATTCACTCACTGCGTGTCAGGCACAGGGGCACACCGATGGCTGCCAAATCTGGTTGCCCAGGCCCAGCCTGTGCAGTTTCTGAGACACATTCAACAGATAGTTACACTGGTCCTTATCTGTGACCAGAGGACCAAGAGCTTTGAGGTGACTTTCCTTCCTCAAGCTGCCACTTGTGTCTCATGGGACCCTCCCAGCAATACCTGTCATTTCCTTCCATGTCACAGATGAGGTGGCCTAGGGGCCCCCTGAGTGAGTGGCAGTTGGCTCAGATCTGGGACAGGTCCTTGGTGCCTTTGTTCCTTGTTGCCCAGCTAGAGGGGTGGTATAATATACGGGTCCTGCTACTGCACCATGCAGGGCTGGGTGGGCCGGGGTGGGGGGAAGGTTGGCATCTGAGGTTAGCATTGAGATTGCCTAACTGCAGTGCCAGGGTGGGATTGCAGTCTTAAAATCCTTCCTTTGTGTATTTATAGGCAGGAGAGTGAGGGTATGGAAGCTGTTTTGGCTGAGGAAGCTGTTATGGCAGATACCTTGGGTCTTCTTAAAGGCCAGGCAGGAAATGGTGGCTTGAGGGGGATGGTCCTTCCTGCCTGCCTCCCCCTCCTCTCAGTAGCCAGGGCCAGAGCAAGCCACTTAGTACAGGGAAGCATCCACAATGTATCAATAGGTATTGTTCAGTGGAATAATATGTAACTAATAAAAGGACAGGTATAGTTTTGGATGTTTGAAAGTATTTGTCTATATGCATAGAAAAACATGTGGGCCAGGTATGGCAGTGCACATTTGTAATCCTACTACTTGAGAGGCTAAAGCCCACTGGAGGCCTGATAGAGGTGGGCTGTTCACTACCTGTGAACAGCTAGAATGTGGTTCCAAACTCTGTGGGGATGGGCACCAGATGCGAGGTACCTGGCACTGAACTTGGGTGCCTGAAGGTATCGCTGAAGCAAGGGCCTTTCCTTCCTGCCAGAGCTGGGTATTGAACCCAGGCCCTCATGCATACTAGGCAAATTCTTTGTACTGTGCAACAACCTTAGTCCTAAGGAACCTTCCTGTGGTGCCCAGCATTCTTTTCTTCCTATTCTCATTGTGACCGCAGCTCTCTGTCCCTCTGCTTTCCCATCAGTAAAGTGGGGATGGTTATAAGCACTTCCAAGAGACAGTATTTGAGCTTTATGAAGGATAGCACACCTGGCACAGGGGGACACTCAAGAAACGTTCCCCCCTTGGAGTCAGGTTCCCACTTGTCTGGACTTAAGTGACAGCATGGCACTAGATCAGGTCGATTGCCATGGCTCCTATCTGCCCGCATCCACAAAGGTCAGGTCCTCACAGGCCTGATGGCTTGACCTCCCAACTTGGAGCTTCTCCAGAATTTCCCTTTTCTTCTTCTCCCTCTCCCTCTCCTTCTCCCTCCTTACCCTCATCCTCCTCCTCCTCTTCCTCCTCCTTTGGTGTTGTACTGGGGCTTGAACTCAGTGCCTTGCTCAAGGCTAATGCATTGTCATTTGAACCACATCTCTACTTCCAGCTTTTTTTTTGTCCATCATGGGGCTTGAACTCTGGGCCTGGGCGCTGTCTCTCAGCTCTTCAGCTCAAGGCTAGTGCTCTACCACTGAGCCACAGCACCACTTCCAACTTTTTCTGTTTATGTGGTACTGAGGAATCAAACCCAGGGCCTCATGCGTGTGAGGCAAGCATTGTATCAGTGAGCCACCTTCCCAGCCCCCACTTCCAGCTTTTTAATAGTTAATTGGAGATAAGAGTCTTATGGACCTTTTTACCTTGGCTGGCTTTAAACTTGAATCCTTAGAACTCAGCCTCCTGAGTAGCCAGCATTATAGGCATGAGCCACTGGTGCCAGGAAGGAATCTACATTTTAACTTGCTCAGCCAAACCCCTACTGGTGAACAGTTGGATTTTTCCATTTTTCCATTGTAGAGAGAGTTATGTTGGACAACTTCAATCATTCCCATTAGATGAATCCATTGATCCCACCATCCTTTGAGTACATGCTCACTGCCAGGCTGTGTTCTGGGACTAGGGGTGCCATGGTCTTTCTTCATTTTCCTGAGGACCTAGAATGGACCACAGGGCCCTTGGCCCACACTAACCCCGACCTGGAGCCCCTGAGGAGCCCCAAGGTGAAGCCTAAAGGATGAAGGAAGAGGGGAGAGTTATGGGTAGAAGGCAGCTCTGCAGAGGCCCAGAGGCAGCACAGGTATTGAGAGAAGGAAACTTTCCCAGAAGCTGGTGCATGAATCAGGCACTACACTTGCTGGTTGTTTTCCAAGGTGCTACCATCTGGGTCCCAGTGAGGGGCAGGGCTCCCTTCTCTTGGATACAGAAGCTGCTTGGTGTGGCAGCTCAGCCCCCAGTGGGGGAGGTTGCTGCTTGGACAGGACCTGGCCTCTCAGGTTTCCCAGGCTCTCTGCAGGTGCTGGATCATTTGACCGGATCTGAGCAGGAGTTGGAGGCTGGGGATCTGCGTCTAGGTGATGGCCTTAGATGATGTGATGGGGTGGTGACCTTTTCTACTGCTGATATGTGACCTGGATAGCTCCAGCCTGTGCCCTGTGCATGAGAGCCTGCCTGTTGGGCAGCCATAGGAAGTTGGAGAAAAATGGGTTATCACTGCTCCATCCTCAAGCCAGAGCTAACCTTGTTTTTGGAAAACCCATTGTCCTGGGTCTTCTGGATTCCTGGGAGACAGCTGTGGAGCGTACACACACACCTATAGGACATGACCAGAGCTGGGTACACACACACACACACACACACACACACACACACACACCCCTATAGGACATGACCAGAGACACACACACACACACACACACACACACTCACACACACACACACACACACACACCTATAGGACATGACCAGAGCCCCTGCTTTCATGGGGGAAATGAACAGGGAATCAAGTTGTGCTTGTGATGAACAGAGGCTTCTAGTCTGAAGAGGAGAGGCAGCTGACAGGAAGCGATAATTCCTTTTCTCACAAGTGGAGCTCAAGATCAACTTGACCAAGGCTGAATGGTGGTCCCCTGGGGTCTGCCACTGTATTGAGAAAGCCCTTTGTCGATGTGTCAGTTGGAAGGTGTTAGGGATGAAGCGGTCTTACTGTTTAAATAAGCTTTCCATCTTCTGTATTTGTGGTACTAGGAATCAAACTCTAGATCTCACGCATGCTGGGTAAGTATTGTACCATCAAGCTATGTACCAAGCCCTTTTAAAACCGTATTTTGAGACAGAATTTCGAAAAGTTATCCATACTAACCTCAAACTTGTGATCCTCCTATTTCAGCCTCCTATTAGTTAGGGTTATAAAGTGTGTGGTGCAGTACCTGGCTTCCATCTTCTTGGTGTAGGTGTCTCCATGCCATGGGTCCCTAACATTGTAGATTGGGTTTCTTGCTGGTCGAGTGCAGGAAAGCCACAAATGGGTTTTCGTCTCTCTTTTTCCCCCTGTCTTTTTCTCCCTGGCTTTGAGAAGACAGGATCCTTCCCTGGACCTACCTTGCCAGTGTCAGGATCCTGGGAAACTTCAGAGAGCTCCATGTATGCATGTGTGTGTAGAATGTGGCATGTAATATGTGTGGTGTAAGTATGTATATGTGTACGTGGTGGGTATAGTTGTGTGTGGTGTGTGTGTGTATGGTATATGTATGGTTTATGTGGTATATGTATATATATATATATGTAAATATGGTGTGTGTGTAAATGTGTGTGTGTGTGTGTGTGTGTGTGCTTGGAACAGGGAAGGCTCTGATTCTGCAGCAGCTTGGGAAGAATGCTGTCCGGGAGTTGGTGAAAGGACATTGGCATTAGGAGACACTGGCTACTGCAATGTGCCGGCCTTTCCTGCTGGATCTGGGCTGCAGTAACTGGCACTTACTGTTAGTTCCTATTAGCACAACACTGGCATTTATTGTGTTCTTAATGTCGGACAGGCAGGATGCCAAGCGTTCCTTCACACGTAATCTTATTTGGTCCTCACCAGAACTCTTTGAGGCTGGTACTCTGTGTGTGTGTGTGGGGGGGGCGACTATAGCCTGGCTGTCCTTGTATTCAATATCCTCCTGCCTCAGCCTCCCAGTACTGGGTTTATAGGCACACACCACCATGCCTGTCGGCGGTGAATACTATTTTTATATGCATTTTATAGCTTAAAAGCTAGATTTGTCTGGTTCCTGTGTGTGTGTGTACATGCACGCGTGTGTACAGGTATTGGGGTTTAACTCAGGGCCTCACGCTCGGTAGGCAGACACTCTACCACCAAACCACACCTCCAGTCTCAGAATAGATATTTTTAGTGGCCAGCTTTGCTCCTGGGGCAGAAGCTTTCCGGTGTCTGTGTGCATACTGCAGTTGTGGGGCAGGGAGCGCTCTGCTTTGTGGGGTCACCAGTCCCATACTGGTCCTCCAAGAGGGTTAAATCTCATTGGGATCCTGTCTGTCTTCTATGGCCACCTGAGAACAAGCTGCAGCTTGGCCAGTGTACGATGGCAGCTGTGCTTCCCAGGGAATTTATCCAACACAATTCAGTGGTTTGAGCTTAAGAGCCAAGTGTACCCTCCTTAGCCTTTGTAGCCTCATCTCTTTACAGCTCGGTCACATAGTATTCAAGCCTGAAGCTTATTGTTGAAGCCTTGGAAGTATTTTCTTTTTTATGTTTTGAGACATGATCTTATGTTACCTAGTCTGGACTTGACCTCTTGGACTTGAAGGGATCCTTCTGTCTCAGCTTCCTGAATACCTGGGAATATAGATGTGCACCACTGCACTGGACTAGAAGTATTTCCATGAAGAAAGAGAGGGCTGGGTGTGGTGGTTAATGCCTGTGATACCAGCTATTACCGGGGGGAGGGGCAGAGGTCGGAGGATGGCAGTTTGAGGCCAGCCTGGGCAAAGTTAGCCCAAGACTGTACCTGAAAAAAACAAAAAACAAAAAATAAAAGCATGTGTGGGAAGCAGAAGGTTGCTGCCTGGGGCTGTGCATGAGTTGGTGACAGTGCTTAACAAAGAGTCATAGCCATTGACTTCCCAGCTGGTGCCATCTCTGGGGATGGTGAAGCAGAATCTCTGCCATAGCCCAGAGAGAGAGAGCAGGGAAGTCCCCCACCCCTTGGTGCCATGGGGCTGTGGCCTGGTAAGGGCTGCTGACTGTGGTCTGCTGTGTGTTTGCTTTCAGAAGTCCTGCTGAGGTTTCCCGTCCACTTCCCCTTTCTGATTAAATCCATCTCTGAAGCACCAGGCCCCAAGATTGGACCCCCTCCCCCTCGTACCACTGTCCCATCCCTTGACTGCTCTATGGATGGATTGGGTTCACTGTTATTTGGTGGCCTTTTGCTGGTTCCCATTTTGTGGCATATAATATATCACAGAAAACTGCCCTTAGCACCTGTGACATCCTGCTGCCTGCTCTGGCCAGAAAAGCTGGGAGAGGTGGAAGAAGTTCTTCCAGAAGTTGGTTCTTTTCCTCTAATTCTGTGACATCTGGACAAGGTGGGGACTGCTGGCTGTCCATGTTACAGCAGAGGAACTGAGAGTCAGGATTGTCAAGTCATGAGTATGTGCCCAGAGTCCTACAGCTGAGAGGGGTGGAGTTAGTATTTGAACTGAGATCTAAGTTTGGGACCCGGACACTCATCTGTTGGTGGATGCACTGTCACAGGAGGTGTGCTAGGTATTTATGGAATACATCAGTTTGCTCTTTCTTTCTTTCTTTCTTTCTTTCTTTCTTTCTTTCTTTCTTTCTTTCTTTCTTTCCTTCCTCCCTCCCTCCCTCCCTCCCTCCCTCCCTCCCTCCCTCTCTCTCTCTCTCTCTCTTTCTTTCTTTCTTTCTTGTTTCTTTCTTTCTTTCTTTCTTTCTTTCTTTCTTCCTCCCTCCCTCCCTCCCTCCCTCCCTCCCTCTCTCTCTCTCTCTCTCTTTCTTTCTTTCTTTCTTGTTGGGCATTTGGGGCATAAACTCAGGGCCTATGTGCTGTCCCTGAGCTCTTCTTGCTCAAGGCTAGCATTCTATCACTTGAGCCACAGCTCCATTTCTGGCGTTTTTGGTAGTTTAGTGGAGATAAGAGTCTCACAAACTTTCTTGCCCAGGCTGGCAAGACTGAGATCCTTAGATCTCAGTCTTCTGAATAGCTAGGATTATGGGTATAAGCCACCGGTGCCTGGCTTAGATTAGCTTTCTTGTGTGTGAATCTTTGCTGGCATTTCTTGGGTGTTCTGCAGGACGCGTTCACCCTTCGCAGCCTCCTCTTTCACCTGTCTAAGTGCTCTTCTTTCTGGATGTAGGCTGAGTTATACATCTTCTTCTGGGCTGTGACCTCTCCTACTTGCCTATTGTAATTTTTGGAGGGGACAGTACTGGGGTTTGAACTCAGAGTCTTGTGCTTGCTAACTAGGTGCTCTACTATTTGAGCCACTCCACTGTCCCTTTTTGCACTGGCTATTTTTGAGCTAGGGTCTTACTTTATGCCTAGGCTGGCCTGTAGTCCTCCTATTTGTGCTTCCTTGTTTGCTGAATGACAGGTGAATGTCACCGTACCTGACCACTGGGTGAGATGGAGTCTCATGAAATTCTCCCTACTGCTGCCGCCTCTAACCTTGCTCCCTCAATCTCCATTTCCCAGGGTTTCAGGCTTGAGCCACTGTGCCCAGACCATAGTAGTTTTCTGTTGGCAGTCTGTCTCCTCATTAGATGTATTGTCCCCTCCATGGCAGAGTCTGGGGTTTCCTTGCTCTCTTGAGTACCCAATGTCCATTGTTACTGAGCGAATGAATGAGAATACAGGAAATCTTTTCTGGCTAGCATGATTGGTAAAGCCTCCAAGAGCTTTTACCTGACTTTGGCTTTACCGCCAGCTGCCATTTTGGTTCATCCTGAGCTGGCAAATGAAGTGTATGGGTTGTGAGCTGGGTCCTACCCTCTGCCCCGCCTCTCAGTGGCAGTTACCTGGCTAATGGGGAGGAACTAAATGGTGATGTTGGCATTCAGACTGGCCATGGCAGTGTCCTGGGTGATGGGATGGGTCGGCAAGTTCTGCCTGGGCATCTCAAGGTCCAACTCCACACCTGGGAAGTGAATGGTGGGTAACCATACAGGTACACAACAGGGATCAAGACTGGCGGTGGGCCCCTGTCATTGTATGTGCGCACATTGTGCACAGTGAAATGCCCTGGGCCCCGGCTTCCTCCTTGGTGCTGTGGACTCACAGGGAGTGGAATTTGGATCCTCCCTGGTAGCCAAGGCAAAATAGGCAACAATAGGCCTCAGATTCAGAAGACATGAGCTCCAATAAGCATTGTGAGGATGGTAAGAAAGGAATGGAGCCCAGGGAATGTTCACAGGGGAAGTCACCATAAGGTGTTAGCTCAGGGATTAGCGCTTTCCTAGCATGTGGGAAACCCCGGGTTCCACTTTAGTATTAGTATCACACAGCAAAAGAAAACAGGCAGTCAAGCAAACAACAACAACACAGGAGCAGGTATAGGTGTCGTGTGCACAAAATTCTTGCCATAGACCAGCCACTTCTGCAACAACGGTGTGACTATCCCCAATGCAGAGGAGAAAGCTGAGGCCAGAGAGGGGAGGCCCCTGGACACAGAGCCAAGTGGGTCCTGAGTCTGTCTGGCTCCAGGCTGGGGTTGATCAGGAAGAGGGGGTGCAGCATGAGCTGTGGTTAGGCCTCCGGCCACATCTTGTAGCTTAGCAGGTCTCCTGGCTGTCGTTGACCCTTTCTTCATGGTTCCACTGGCCTCGGGTGTGGCCTTGGCCATGGCCAAGGTTGTAGTGGACAGCAGCCCTAGGAGTGCCCACCTCCAAGACATTCAGCCAAGTGCTCCCTGGAGCCATGCCAGTGTTGTGGCAGGCCCTGGCTAGGTGTGGACAGGCCTGTCCTGCTCTGGGTGGGGGTTATTGCTGGGCGCCTTGTGACTCCTCTGTCCTTCCCAAATTGCAGGGATGTCTGTGTCCTGGGCTCCCAAATCAAGCTGCCAGCTGGAGGCTGTGGGCACGGGGCTGCTGCCAGCTGGGAGGGTTGGGAGGGAATGAGAGGGCCTTTGTTTTCTCCTGTTTGTTCCCAGATGGAAATCGACTTCTCCTACTGAGGTCTGAGGTGGAAAGGGCAGCCTGGGTGGGTGGGTCTTTGCTTGCCACTTTTGGGGACATTTCCCGGGGCCTCCACCTCAGCTGCCCTCTTACTCCTCAGGCTCTCCTGTCCCACACTCACCCTCCCCTTCCCCTGGTGTTGGTGAGCCCTGGTTAAATATTTGCTAGCTACAGAGTTTTCAAGGCAGCTTTGTGAGAGAAGTCTGGGCTGACTCCTGCAGCCTTGCCCTAAATCTGCCTTCAGGATAAGGAAGCGCAGCCAGCCCTGGACCCCAGTCTCTCCTTTCCCAGGCTTACTGTGTCCTCCCCACTGGCCATTTTGGCATGTGGAACTGAATGGGCTTCCACGGGGGGGATTTGGGTTCTTTACCTGTTTATGGATCACACACCTGGGCCAGGCTGGGCGTTGGGGAGCTCAGCTCTGAGATGGCTCCAGGCTGCAATCCTGGAGGCTGGGGAGGAGGCCATGCTTCAGCCTGTGGAGGGGAGAGAGTTGGCCAGGTGGAAGGGACAAGTGCTGAGGTAAGAGACTAAGTGGGAAGCCTCAAAGCCAGTTTTCTTTCTCTGAGCACAAAGGTACCAGACTCCAGCCTCCTGCCTCAAACATGGGACCGCGGGACTCTGGGTGCCATTTCTCCTCAACTTCCAAGTTCAGTTTCCTTGTCCCTCCCAAGAACAGCGGGCATTCAGCAGGCCTTTCACAGACTCAGGGACCTGGGCCAAAGGTTACGATAATTACTGCTTGCTCTATGGCCCACTTATACTGGGGCTTGAACTCAGGTCCTCAAGCTCTGGCTCTGCTGTTTTGCTCACAGCTAGTGCTCTACCACTTGAGCCACACCTCCAGTCCAGCTTTTTTTTGCTGGCTAATTGCAGGTGAAATCTTTCTAACTTTTCTTTGCCTGGGATAGCTTTGAACCATGATGCTCTCTAAGTTTTAGCCTCCTAAGTAGCTAGGATTATAGGTGTAAGCCTCCGTGCTGGCTTGGCCTTATAGTTAACAGCAAATGCCAGCCTCACCTGAGGTTCCCCAGCCTCAGAAAGGGGGAAGAGGACTATGACATCACACTCATTTTATAGAAACGGAGACTCAGTTTCTTGCTTTACACTTCACTCCAGAACTTACTGTGCAGAACAGCCAACCCATGCTTCTGAGCTTGATCTCTGATGCAGTTGGGCAAGAACCGCTTGTTCTTTCCTGTGTGATGCTGGGAGCGTCACTGTTCCTTTTGGAGCCTCAGATTCCTCCTCCGTACAATGGGTTTTACAATGTGTTCCAGTGGGGGTAAGCGAAACCATGTTGACAGAAATGGTTAACATACATAGGAGCTGCCTCAGTGCTGGCGTGGGGCTGTGACACGCATTAGCTCATGCAGCGATTATTATAACTATATGCAAATGGAGGTTGAAAAGCTTTGGGATGTGGCGATGGCATGAGAGTAGGGCCTTGTGAAGGGTGAGGGAGGGTGTCCCAACAGAGGCCACATCGTATGAAAGGGCAGAGGAGGGAGGAAACACCACATGTGGTGAGACAGAGCCAGGGCAGGGCAGGAAGGCAAGCAGGATTGAGGTTCCCATCTGAGATTCAGTTCCCTATAACCTGGCTACAGACTGCAGCATACCAAGCCCTAGGTGGGCACTGTGAAGTGCTGATGGCTGAGCTGGTGCTCTCCTGGGCCATTGGAGTCCAAAGACCTTTTCTTTTTTGTCATTTGTGGGGGTTTGAACTCAGGGCTTGGATGATGTCTCTGCGCTCTGTTGCTGAAGGCTAGCATTCTACTACCTTGAGCTGCAGCTCTACTTCTGGTCTTCTGGTGGTTAACTTGAGATAAGAGTCTCACAGCTGGGCGCTGGTGGCTCACGCCTGAAATGCTAGCTACTCAGGAGGCTGAGATCTGAGTATCACGGTTCAAAGCCAGCCTGGGCAGGAAAGTCCATGAGACTCTTATCTACAATAAACCACTAGAAAAGTGGAAGTGGCACTGTAGCTCAAGCGGTAGAGCACTTGCCTTTGAGCTGAAGAGCACAAGGACAGTACCCAAGCCGAGAGTTCAAGCCCCATGACCGACCAAAAAAAACCACAAAAGAGTCTCATAGACTTTTCTGCCTAGTCTGGCTTTGAACCTTGATCCTCAAATCTCAGCCTCCTGAGTAGCTAGGATTAGACATGAGCCACCAGTGTCTAAATTCTTCTTACAAAGCAAGTCACATGATGATCTTGTGGACATTTCCACAGTCCTTGGAGTCTAGGTCCATGTAGCCTGGGTTCCTGACCCTCCTCTCCCCCCCTGCCACCTCCTGCCACCTTGCTAGCTGTGGCCCAGCTGCTCTGTGCCTTCCTTCCCTGCCTTCCCTGGGGAAGTGCCTCAGCTCCTCCCTCTTTGAGAGTCACATGGAGTCCTAGCACATAGCTGGCACACACAGGGCAGGTGGCTGTCATTACCAGGCCTCAGGCTGCTGTGTTTATGGGAAGAGGGTTTTCTGTGTTAATGACCAATGGCCTCAGGGAAGAGGCGACCCAGCATTGGGCCCTTCAGGACTCCTGAGGTCAGCTGAGAGGAAACTGTCAAACCTCACATGGCAGCCATCTTCTTGAGATAGAAGGGCGGCTTCGTGCCCTCTTCCACCTCCAGGACCAGCCAGGGCACCTGGTAGGTGTAAGCATTCCTTTCTGCTTGAGGAATCTTGGGAGAGGTTGGGAGTAACTGTGGGTAGGAGAA
This sequence comes from Dipodomys ordii, assembly GCF_000151885.1. Lineage (NCBI taxonomy): Eukaryota > Metazoa > Chordata > Mammalia > Rodentia > Heteromyidae > Dipodomys > Dipodomys ordii. The sequence continues at coordinate 3,965,819 of NW_012267271.1, read as the reverse complement.
ATCTACTGATCTGGGGATTTCTTGAGGTAAGGGGTTGTAGCTCAGCAGAGGATGGTGGGGTGTCCAGGCCTTAGATCATTTGGGGTCTTGGGGACATCCTAATGGCCTCTATCTTAAAGGCAGAAGGGGCTGGGAATGGAGGGGATGAAGGCAGATCTCAGAGGTGAAGAGCCTGGACGGGGGCAGAGGCGTGTGGGCCAATCAACCAGGAAGCCCTGCTTGGTCTGATAGCCTTGCACTGAGGAGCACATTGTGACCAGGTGGGAAGGCTGGTTCTGGTGAGGCCCGAAGAGGGGCCCTGGGGACGTGGCATTGTTGAGCAGGTGCTGAGAACATCCTTTCTCCTGGGGAGGCCTGTGGCATGGTCTGTATTAGCTCCTCATCCTCTGGACAAGCCTGGACAAGGCCCTCAGCTGTCCCCCCCTCCCAGCAGGGCTTCTGGCTGCTGGTTCTGGTTCTTTTCATGGGCCTACTGCCGGTCCCCCTCCCCCAGGCTGACGGAACCTGTCATTACTCCCTCCTCCTGGCTTCCCACCTGATTACAGTCCTGAGCAGGAGCTGTGTGTCAGCCCTTCCTTTGGGGCCACCCACAGGGCCATGGCTGCAGAGAGGCCCTAAATCCAGAGTCTAGCCATCCAGGTGGTGAGTGCAAGATGGGTTTGCCCCAAATTTGGTTCCCTGTTAGGTCATTTTTAGTTTATGTCTTTTGAGAGCTGTGTGTCCTTGGAGAAGTCACTCAACCTCTCAGGGCTTCCTCTGAAGGAGACAATGGATGCAAATGCTACATACTGTGCTGGGCATTGGAGATGCTGAGCACATGCTCTGCCCTTATTGTTGAATGGGGGATATCTAGTAGAAAGACCTTGAGTGAGGTCCTAGAGGCGGGCATAACATGGAACATGCTGTGTGACCTTAAGAAAGTGTCACCATTTCTCTGGATCGTCAGTTCTTCCTGATGTTCCAGGTGGATGATCAAGATGGCAGGGGCTTGGATGGCTCTGCAACAGGGAAACTGAGTCCCATAGCGCCTGGGCGGGGGGGCGGATGGTCAATACGAAGGCCAGCCCCCCTACCTCCTACCTGGAGGTGTTCCAGGAAGCAGGATGGCAGGTTCTGAGGCTACCCCACCCTCTGGGTGCTGTCACCTGCCTGGTTTCAGTCAGCAAACCTCTCAGCCTTGAAACCCTGAAACTGGGCCAGGCCTTGGGGGTGAGGTGTGGCCCCAGAGGGACCGGATGAGCCAGAGACTGCTCTGGCTTGCTGCCCATAGCTCATGCCAAACTAAGGCTGGAGCTGGCACGAAGCTCCTCCAGTCCACAGGAAACTGGGTGCAGTTATGGCTGGAGGCTGGCCTCTTCGTACCAGTGCCCGTAAGTGTGGAACAGGGACCCAAGCTCAGGCTCAGGGTTCCAGGCTCTGGGCTCAGCTCAGGTCTGAGGCTCTCAGTGGCAGAGGCTTTTTAGCTCTCTAAGGCTTAGGGTCCTTGGCTAAAACATAGCCTTAACACCGGTGCCATCTGCTCAGAAGTTGAGCTGAGGGTTTGGGGTTTCGGCGCAGGTGCGTGCACTCCCAAGGCCTGGGGAGCCACCAGTACATACAACAAAAAGCTTTGGAAGCTCTGGCCACGCTGCCTCTTCAGGAGCTCTGCCCTTCCATCCATGCTCAGCTCAGAAAGCTCCTCTCAATGCCTCCGTTTCTCCATCTGCAACAATGGACCCAGCACCCCTCCCCTCACTCCCAAGGCTGCAGGGAACTCTAGGCCTTTCTGGGGGCCCCCAGGTCATGTCTAGCTCCTGCTATCTGCACAGGAAGTAGCAATGATCCTTAGCATTGTCAGTTTGGAAAATCAGAGATTAGCTTTCTTCTGGCCACTTCTGGCTGCGCTGGGTGCTGGTTATGGGCACAGCCAAGCTGGGGGCCTCTCCCTGGACCAAAGATATTTTATGGACACCCCCAAGATTGACATGCCTCTTCCTTGCCAGGGTGAAGTGCTTTATTTTCATTGGTTCAATGATTTCCTCATCACCCAATCAGGTAGAGACTACTGTGCCATTTTGCAGTAGGAAATAGAGGCTCAGTGAGAGCTGGAGGCCACACAGCTAGTGGGTGGAAGAGCTGGGGCTTGAATCCAGAACCAGCATGCCCATAGATGCTCATTTGCAGCGTGTGCCCCATCCTCCCCCCAGACCCTCTGCCCACTGGAAATGGCCATGGTTAGCCTGTCAGCCTGACTCACCAGCAGCTCAGAGGAGGTGCTGAGGCCAGCATCCTGGCCACATTGATAAAATCTGTGTTAAGCCAGGCGCTGGTGGGTCCTGTCTGTAATCTTAGTTACTCAGGAGGAGGCTGAGATCCGAGGATTATGATTAAAGCCAGACTGGGCAGGAAAGTCTACAAGACTCTTTTCTCCAATTAGGCGCCAAAAAGCCAGGAGTAGAGCTGTGGCTGAAGTGGTAGAGCCCTAGGCTTGATCTAAGAATCTCAGTGACCAATCGGGGGGAAAAAAAAGAAAAGAAAAAAAGAAAAGATCAGTGTTAAGATTTTAGGTTTAAGCCAGGCACTGGTGGCTCAAGCCTGTAATCCTAGCTACAGGAGGCTGAGATCTGAGGATTGCAGTTCAAAGCCAGCCTGGGCAAAAAAAAGTCTCTGTGAGACTCTTATCTCCAATTAAACCACTCAAAAACCGGAAGTAACACTGTGGCTCAAAGTGGTAGAGTGCTAGCTTTGAGTAAAAAGAGCTTAGGGTTAGTATGCCCAGACCCTGAATTCAAGTCCCATGACCACCAACACACACACACACACACACACACACACACACACACACACACACACATTTTAGTTAGTTGGATTTCTGGAGATCCACCTACCCCTTTTTAGTGGCCCAGAGATGATGGCCAGTAGAGATCCAGTGGAGGGGAAGGCTATTTGTCTGCTCTGACCTAATGACCCAAGTGGGAACTGAGCCCCAGATTTCTATCCCTGTTTCAACTGTGTGATTTGGGAAAAGTCACTTTGCCTCTCTGAGCCTGCTTTCTCATCTGTAAAGTGGGGATAGTAAAGCCTGCCCTCCTTCCCCCTGGGGACTGGACAGAGATCTGCGGGGCCTGGTGAAAGTGGGCACTGGTGTGGGGAGGCTCTGGTGGGACGTAAGATTCAAGCCCCCCTCTGGCTAGGCAAGTCCCTGGGTTCCATCCCCAACACTGAAAACCAAACAAGCAAAAGCAATAACACCCTCCCCACCCCACACACTGCTGTCCCCGTCCAGGTCGTACAGCCACACCTTGTAGTCAGTCACCGAGTCTCCCCAAGCCTCAGCTTTCTTTTGTAGGGTGGGGTACTAACACCTGTCAGGGAGGACTCAGTGGACTGAAGCACACTTGAAGTTCTCAGAGGGTGAGCAACATTCTGGTGAGCTCTGGGAATTCTAGGGCCAGCGATGGGCGTCCCTCTGTGTTATCCTGGACAACTGGCGCTCTACCACGTGAGTCATTCCTCCAACATAGCTTTTTCTTGGAGATGGAGTCTCTAGGATTTTTTTTGCCTAGGTTGGCCTCAATAGAAAAAGCAAAGAAATATATGTAAGGTCCTGAGTTCAAGCCCCAGGACGAGTGCGTGTGTGTGCACGCGTGCGTACACACACACAGACAGAGGAAATGGACATTTAAAGTGTATCCCTAATTTGTTCTCTCCTTCTCCCTTCCCCCTCCAAGTTGGAGTCTGGACAGACATTCCAGGGATAAGTCTGTGGAGCAGGGCTGGGTAGAGCTGCCTCCAGAGGCATGTGGTGCCCCGAGGCAGAGACAGGCATCCATCAGAAGGCCTGAGATCATGGATGTGGTGTGTGGCCATGTCACATGAACCCTCTGTTCTCCGCCCTGGTCATCAGCTCCTGGCTGAGCCCCAGATCTGCATCCTAGCTCAGCCACCCACTGCGCTGTGACTATGTGCCAGTGACTTAACATCTCTGGGTCTCAGTTTCCTCCTTTGAAAAGCAGAGGTAGGCCTGAGGGCCTGTCTCAGAACTGCTTGAAAGCATTCAATGAGATGCCGGCCTAGCAGAGGTCCTTAACATCCAGGGACTGGCTACTTCAAAAGAAAATCCCAAGTTTTCAGAACTTAGAAACCAGGAGCTGGGGCTAGGAAGGTGGCTCAGTGGTTGAGCGCTTGCCTTGCATGCATGAGGCCCTGGGTTCGATTCCTCAGCACCACATAAGCAAAAAAACAAAACATAAAACAGAAACCAAGAGCTGACAGGGCCTGTCCATCCTTGAATTCACCCATCTCAGTACACAGGGGAAACTGGCCCAAGGAGGGAAGCTGTACCAACCCTAGGCTGAGAGTCTAGCTGCAGCACCTTGGAGCCAGGAAAGCCCCTCCCACCCCCACCTCTCTAGGTCTCAGTTTCTTCATCTGTAAATAGGGTAATCTGAGAAACCTACTATGGAACCTATTGCATGCTGGGTCTATTTGTGGGTCCATAGGACTCAGCCTCTTCTGAAACCCACTTTAGCAGAAGAGAGAAACAAATGGGCAGATTTTTAAATTCTTAGGTGAATTAGCTTGATGATGTTTATCAGTTATTCTGAAAAGGGATCATGATGTGAAGGTGATAAAAGCAGAAAATGAGCAGGATGCTAGTGGCCCAGACCTGTAATCCTGGCAACTCAGGAGGCTGAGATCTGAAGATCATGATTCCAAGCCAACCTGGGCAGAAAAGTCCATGAAACTCCTATCTTTAACCAACAAAAAGCTGGAGGTGGCAGAGTGGTTCAAGTGGCTGAAAACTAGCCTTGAACAAAAACTAAAAAGCTCAGGAGCAGTGTTCAGACCCTGAGTTCAAGCTCCAGGACCACCACACACATACACACACACACACACACACACACCAAACACACAGGAATGTAATGAGTGAGGTGTTTACATAGACTCGCTCTGCGGACACCTGTGCTAGGTGTCTGTGAATTGTCACACTCCTTTTTGTCTTCTCTTTTAGAGAAAACTGCGAAGGTTCTGGGGGAGTTCCTCCGTTTCTATGAGGACCAGTATGGCGTGGCACTCTTCAACAGCATGCGCCACGAGATTGAGGGCACTGGGCTGCCGCAGGCGCAGCTGCTCTGGCGCAAGGTAAGTGGCCCCGAAAGTGTTCACATTGGGTTCTGCCACCGGTTCCCACTTGGCCTTGGACTTGACTTCCCTGAGCCTCAGTTTCCCACTGTTGTGGTGCTGGAGGAGGCGAGCAAAGCCTCCTGGGAAGGGGAACCTGTGGTGTGACCCGGGTCTGAGAGGATGTCATAAGCACAACAGAATTAAATCCATCTAGAAGCTTCTGGGTTTGGGTCCAAGCATTCAGGAGATGGGCCAGCCCTTGCTCCCCTAGGGATGATACAGGGGTCCCCTGTTAGCTCAGGGAAGTCCTTCCTGTTGGAGCTCCCCACATGTATGTTCCGGTGCTGTGATCAGTCCCTCTCTGTGACTTCCACGCTCTGTCTCCTGGATGGCCTGGCCCTGCAGTGGCTCGTGATGGCTTCCCTCTGGGGAGTCTGATTGGCTGAGCCCCTCCTCTCGGAAGTAGGTATCAGCCAGTTGTGCTGGCAGTATTTAGGCTGGATTTCTGTGATTGGTGGGCTGTGAGTTGTCCTGGCTCACTGTGCCCGCCTCCCAGCTCAGTCATTTTGGCTTCCTTTAGACTTCTGGCCTGCCCCAAGGGCATTCTGTGCTCCAGCTGCCAGGTTTGGCCCCCCCCACACACACACCCAGGGGAGAGGAGGAGACCCTCCCTCAGCCAGACACAGGGCTGGGTCTCCACTCCTGTGATCTGATGGGAAAGAGATGGGGAAGCTGGGTCCAAACACTTATCAACTGGTGGGCTGGGGCCCAGTGGGGGCATCCTCCTCGGGACGAAGGTGAGGGTCAGCACCGGAGTGTCAGGGAAGCAGATGGGGTTCTGAATCCCTGACCTGCTGGTGATCTCAGACAAGTGTGGTCACCTTGCCAAGCCTTGGATTCTCTGTGAAGTGGCGTTCAGTCAGGAGTTTCTCATGGCCAGAGAGATGGCAGAGCCTGTGCAAGTGGGGGATTCCAGGACCACAGTGGAAAGAAGAGCTTGAGAAGGCACGGCCAAACCAAATTACTGCAAATGGACCTGTTTACCCCGAGAGAGAAGGGCACGTGTGATCTAAGCAGCTGTGGTTCAGCTGGAGGCTTAGGCCTGTCATAGCTAGAATGACAGCCTGAGGTCTTTCTGTGGGGTTGGGGGGAGGGGGAGTTTTTGCTGATGACTCTTTGTTGTTGACTGCTCAGCGTCAGGTGCTGGGGCCACACGGCCCTTGCTGATGCCTGGGGTGACAGTTTACACAATCCAGTGGGGAACTATGGAGATGACTGGATGAACACAGACAGCAGGGGCCTGACCCCGTCTGGTGGCCAAAGGGCTTCCTAGAAGCAGGGCTGTCCCAGCTGAGGATCTACCTGACTGATGTGGAGGAGGAATTGTACCCAAGGGAGAGGAAGGGCGGTAAAGGCCTTTAGCCAAGCCCAGGATGACCTGTCCAGGATGGAGCCAGACCAGAGCTCTTTCAGAGCCCTAGCCCAGGGCCCCTTCTGTGATCTCCAGCCCACCCAGGGTGAGGGGAGGGCAGGACTGTGCATCTAAGCCTCTCAGAGCTACACACAATCCTTGGCAAAACCTGTCTCTTCACTTGTTGTCATGGCAATCTACTGATCCCCTCCCCCTCCCACATATACACCCAGTGAGGGCACCAAGCGATGGTGCTCAGATGTGGTCCAGCCTGAGTGGCAGGTGTGCACCAATGTGGTAGGAAAAGAGGCCTTGAACTCATTCCAGATGAATGGAGCCAGAACTGCTCCTGCATTTAGAACCTCTCCTGGGCAGCCCCAGGACAAGTAGGGACCCAACAGTTTACTAAGCATATTCTGTGCACATTTGATAGGCAGGGCCAGAGGAGGAGACTGAAATCACAAGTCCTGCCAGGTAGGGATTTGGGGACTCGTTTTGCCACTCCTGAAACTGACCATCACCACATGAAGTCATGATAATATATAATGAGACAAATCATCATCATCATCAGAATAATAACCGATTGCTTTCACTAAAAAACAATCAAAAGCCAGGTGCTGGTGAGTCATTCCTATCATCCTAGCTACTCAGGAAGCTGTGATCTGAGTATCATAGTTCTAAGCCAACGCAGGCAGGCAAATAGGAGATATGCCACCTCTAACCAGCAAAAAGCTGGGTTGGAGGTGTGGCTCTGAGTGAGAGGGCCCTGTGGGAAGCCCTTAGTTGTCTGAAGTTTTGTAGGGTTTAAAATATTTTGTCTGGGATGTCAGTTCCGTCTCACTTCCTACAGTCCTTCCACTTGAAACACAATTCTGCCACTTGGGAATCTTAAAAATAAAATCCCAATCTGTAGCCATGCAGCCATTGTGAGCTGCCCCTGGGATCTGGGGGTGGGCTTGGTGGCGCTGGGTCCTGGGCGGCTTCTGCACAGCCTTCCCCTGTGCCTAGGTCTGGGGTTCCTGAACCAGCTGTCTAGCAGAGCAGGCAGTGGCGGGGGGGGCACACAAGCTCTTCCCTCTGGGTTAGGGGGGCCCTGGCTGCTCTTTCTAGTAAAGATAGGTTGGAAGGCTGAGATCTGACAGTCTAAATATAGACCAGTGAGATGCAGCTGGGACTTGGGCAAAGCCCACTGTGTTGGAGGGGGAGGGGAAAGCCATTTTTTTCCTGTAAATATTTTTGTCCCAGTAGGAAGCTGTGGTCTTGAGCTATTGTTTGAGCACAATGGGCTCTCCTTCCCAAGAGCTCCTTCCCCCCGGAGGAGTCAGGGAAGGACCCTGAGGAACCAGAGAGTCGGGCTGGGACTTAAGAGGGGCAACAGATATGGAGGGAATAAGGAAGCCAAAAAGGTGTGGACACAATCCAAAGAGTAATTTCTCCAGTTATCACACACACACACACACAAGCATTTTTCTACAAACAGCACCATGTTATTGTGGAACCAACAGAACTTGCCGAGAAACAGAAGTCGCCAGACTCTCCTGAGTTTCCCATGTTCCATCCTGGCTTCCGTATCACCTTCTAGAAGCTTCTGGGTGCTTGTCTGCTCAGGAAGCATAGCTTTAGCTTGAGCTCCCATCTCTGATATAAACACTTCCCCTTCCCCATGGTCCCCCATTTAAATCAGTCCTGTCTCTGGGATTCTCTTCCTGATGCTGCCACGGTGGCTCCAGCTACTGTGCATATCCCACCTGCTGGTTGCCAATGGCCACGGTCTCCATTATACAGATGAAAAAGCTGAGGCTCGAAGAAATGTGTGAGTCAAGCAGAGTTAGGGATTTGTAGGAATGCCTGCACCCACAAAGGTCATCTTCTTGCCAGGATGCCAGCCAAACATCAGACACCCTTAGACTAAGGCCCTTTCTGCCCTCACCCAGGTTCAGGGAGCCTGTCTGGTCACCTGTCAAAGCTGAGAGACTCTCTGGAAACACCTTGTTCTTTTTATGGCTATGAGGGGAAATTGAGGCTCAGAGAAGAGCAGAGATTTATTTGCCTTGATACTGGGGCCTTGGAAGCTGTAGCCTGTGGATATGTCACCTCCAGATGGAGATGGCAGCCGTGGGTGGATGGGGAAGACAGCTTGTCTCCCAGCACTGTTTGGAGATGGCTGGGTCTGCTCAGGCCAGAGCAGAATGGGAGACCTTGGGCCTGGCCTTGAATCCGTGCTTGGCCTAGGTCTGAGACTGGGCATCACCACTGGCCTGCTAGGACCCGGGTGAGCCTCTTGCTGCCCTGAGCCTTACTTTCCCATCTGCCAAGGGGTGAGATGCGGGAATGGAGGAGGCAGTGGCCCTCACTCCCCGCCCCTGCCTCTCACAGGTGCCCCTGGATGAGCGCATCATCTTCTCAGGCAACCTCTTCCAGTACCAGGAGGACAACAAGAAGTGGAGGAACCGCTTCAGCCTTGTGCCGCACAATTATGGGCTAGTGCTTTATGAGAACAAAGTGGTGAGTATGGCGTCCTCCTGGCCCCCTGCCCCCGCCTCTGCCTGCTTCCAGGTCAGCTGTCCCCCTGCACAGAGAACCCCACCCTGAAATCTGAGTCTCCAGGCTCCCCACCTCACTCACACCTGCCATTCCGTATCTCCCACATCCCCAACCTACTTGCTCTCCCTCTGTCCTTGTCTGTATGAAACTTCATTCTTCAGCCAGCTCCCCACATCATAAAACTCATGAGCTCCTAGGCATCCTCCCAACCACTCTCAGGTCCTCCAACCTCTACCATCAGGGCCCCGAACCTGCCCTCTGCCTATTTCAGCTGCCTTCCTCCCTCTCCTTGACTCTATCCTTGTTCTTCCACAGCTGCAGGAAGCTGTTTGCTGGCCAGTCCCTGTTGAGGGTTTCCTCCTGGGTGTCTGTCCGGCATCTGCCCTCTGGGAAGAGTCTCGTATCCTCCCTTATCTTCTTCCTGCCCACATCTGAGAAGAGATAGGAGCTGATTATCATACCTTCTCTTTGCTTTGAGCCATCTGGTTGAACTACCTACCCAATTTCATGAACCAAACATTTCTCCAAAGATGGCCAAAGCACAGACTTTATTTGGCCTGTTTCAGAGCACTTTTATTTATTTATTTATTTGTTTGTTTGTTTTTTGTTGGTTGCAGGGCTTGGACACAGGATCTGGGAACTGTCCGTGAGCCTCTTGTGCTCAAGGCTAGAACCAAAGTGCCACTTCCAGTTTTCAAGTGGTTAATTGGAGGTCTCACAGGACTTTGCTTCCTGGGCTGGCTTCAAACTGCAACCCACAGATCTCAACCTCATGAGTAGCTAGGATTACAAGCATGAACCCCTGGCACCTGGTTCAGATCAATTTTTACAGTAACGTAAATTATTAGGAGCAACCTTGTGCCCCAGGGTAGTGGCTGTCTAATGGTAGCATGCTTTACAATTACTCTGAGGGCTCAAATGGTCACAAATGAAGTTTCTGGGCCTACTCCCAGATTTTGATTCAGGTCGGTAGCAGGAAGAATTAACAAATTCAACTGAGTCCAGTGGCTCATGCCTTTGATCCTAGCTACTCAGGAGGCTGAAATCTGAATATGGGGGTTTGAAGCTAGTGGCCCGAACAAGGAAGTCTAAGATACTTCTTATCTTTATTTAACTACCAAAAAGCTGGAAGTAGAGCTGCAGCTCAAGTGGTAGACTGCTAACCTTAAGTAAAAAAGGTAAGAGAGTATACCCAGTCTCTGAGTTCAAGCTCCAGAGTAGTAGACACAGAAATGTCTAGGATGTATTAAGGTCAGGGATTACCTTGCATATCACTGCCCTAAGGGTTCTGAACTACTCTCAGAAAGTGTTGAGTAGTGACCCCTGGTGGTAGACAGCAGCTTTGCATCCCTGCTGTACGAGAAGTTACATCAGAATCTATCCCCTACTCCCTGCATTGGTGTAGGAATTGTGTACTGACCTACATCTCCCCCAAAAGAGACCGTGGAACACTTGGAACCTAGGAAGGCAGAGAGGATGGTGATGTGGCAGTTCAAGGTCAAAGACTCTAGAGGTCCCAGATTCTAAAGGCATATAACCTTAGTTCATAGCCTACATTGGCTCCTTCCTTCCTAGCGTAATGATTTGTAGATGTGAGCATCCATGAAATGAAATATGCAGTGCTCCTGATACAGTGCCTGATATGTAGCAACCCCTCAACTGGTAGAGCTGCTGCTCGTCACAAAGGCAACAGTGACCATATTGGTCATAGTGACAGCCACCCAGCATAGCCCACTGAGGTCTCCCGTGCTCAGCATTTCATGTGGATTCTCTTACTCCTTCTTCTCCCAGTCTGAGAGGCAGGGGTCCAGAACTGGGTCTTGATAGCCACAATAGTCAGTAGTCGTTATGATAATCCATTTCCTCTCTTCCACCTCCTCTTCACTACCTCTTTCTGATCTTCTTCTATGCTGGGAAATCCAGGTCCTGGTCTAGGAAAGCACTCTCCTCAATGAGGTGTTTGCCCAGGCAGCCGAGTGCCCAGAGCTAGAGTTGGAGATGGTATCTGCACTTGACCATGCTCTTAACATTGTGTCTCCATCTCCCTTGTGCATTCCTCAGGCCTATGAACGGCAGGTGCCACCCCGAGCCATCATCAACAGTGCAGGCTACAAAATCCTCACCTCTGTGGACCAGTACCTAGAGCTCGTTGGCAACTCTTTACCAGGTAAAGGATAGCCATCCTCAGCCCTGTTACTTGCACAGGCCACAGGAATTGGCCAGGGGAAAGGATGGCTCTGAATCCATTGCTGCAGGCCCTGAGTTCACAGAACAGCCAACTGGATCTACAACTGCCCACAGGTGCCAAGCACAACTTGAGCCCTCAAAGTGGGGAGGCCTTGTGGGGCTGAGAGGTGGTATTTGCCCAGGCTAGACTCCAGATGGAGCCTGGACCTGTGTGTCTTCATCCAGGTCCAGCTGATGCTATGGAGTGTGTGTCAGGGGTAAGGAGTGTTGTCTCTCCTCTGCCCTTCTCATTTCCTGGAGTCCCCGAGAATCTTGGGGAGATGAAGTAACTTTGCCCCTTGGATGCTTCATTTTTGAGGAGTTGCTACTTTATGTATCTTGTTCCTGCTCCTCTCCCCAAGCTTCATTTGCAAACAACATCTGCAGTGCAGGCAGCCCCTGGAACCCAGGGACTGGGGAACATGCCAGCCTGGGGCAGTTAGGACTTGGGACTGATGCCCCCATGGAAGTCCTCATTCTTGGCTTCCAGGCCTGACCCTCGCTTGGTTTTACTGGATCTGAGTGGGTCAGTCACCTCTTCAGCATCCTGAGCACATACAAAACACAGATTGCTAAGAAGGCAGTTCTCAGGGAATGGCACAGAGAAGTGCTGTGTGCCCAGCCCGGGCCTGCTCAGAGCCAGGGCACAGAGAAATGCTTTTATCATATTATTGACTGGAATGGCAGGTCACGGCCTAGGGCAGGTTATCTCAAATATCCATGAGGACCAAATAGAAAAGAAAAAAATTCCTTTCTGTTTATTTTGTTTGCCCACATACCTCCCTTCCCACCTGGACATTTAAGCCACACTCTGACCTCTACAGCTGAAATGTGAAGGGGAACCTGAGAAGGTGATTCTTGGCTTTTGAACCTGAGGGCTCTGGCCTGTATTCATTTGTAACCTTACACACAGAGTTGAGAGTCTTACTCAACAGGGACTGATTGTGGCCTACTTCCAGCTCTGGGAAAGGGGGACCTATAGACACTGGATTCTGAGGTTCCTTTGGGTTCTAGAGGACAGATGGAAGGCGGCTGCCCGGCCGGTCTAGGACAGACCAGCCTTTTCTATACCCAAGTCTACTGTTGGCTGTGTCCTCTGACTCAAGGAAACCACAGAGGGCCAGTGCTCAGAGACAGTATCTCCACAGGGACCACATCAAAATCAGGCACCGCCCCCATCCTCAAGTGCCCCACGCAGTTCCCACTCATCCTCTGGCATCCATATGCACGTCACTACTACTTCTGCATGATGACAGAAGCCGAGCAGGACAAGTGGCAGGCTGTTCTGCAAGACTGTGTCCGGCACTGCAACAATGGTGAGTTGAGAGGAAGACTTGTTCATGGGTTGAACAGCGACATCCAGTGGCTGAGCGTGGTGTGACATCCCAGCTCCACAAGCTGTTGTTAATTTCCCTTCTGAGGTTGTAGGACACTATTTTAATTGACATCCTTAATTTTCTTCCTTGATGTAAACACTTTGTGTTGCTCAGGAAAACATTAGGAAATTGTTCACATGGGGGTGTGGTTATTGAGTCCTTGGATCATGGATAACAAAATCACGGTCTTGATTCTACCAGTTCCTAGCAATGGCTTTTATGAGACTGACTCTCCTATTTGGTAATAGTCCCTTTGTGTCACAGGAGGTTTAGTAAAAGACTTTTGCTTGGGGCTAGGAAGGTGGCTCAGTGGTAGAGCGCTTGCCTAGTTTCAATTCCTCAGCACCACATAAACAGAAAAAGTTGGAAGTGGTGCTGTGGCCCAAGTGGTAGCGCGCTAGCCTTGAGCTGAAGAGCTGAGGGACAGCGCCCAGGCCCAGAGTTTAGGCACCACGACTGGCAAAAAAAAAAAAAAAGACTTTTGCTTGGTTTAGGTCACTGTCTTAGAGTCAGAAAGTTTTTGGCCTCATTGGAGAAAGAATTTAAGACAGACACAAGGGAGATATAAGCCAGAACAGGTTTATCAATGCAAAATAAAGCAAAAGCAAAACAAAAGTACACACTCCAGAGGGGGGAGTGAGCAGGCTCAGAAAGGCCCTGTGCCCTGTGTTGGAGGTCCCAGACCTCAAACTTTTATAGCAGTCTGTAGACATGGGGGTGATCAGTCATGGGTTAACATGTCATTATCTTCCAGAGACTAGGCTGTATGTTATCAATGCCTCTCACCTGTTAGCAGGGAGCTCCTGGTTTGGATAGTGAGACCAATACTGTCATTTTCCATGGGCTTCGGGCATTTTCTGTCAGCAAGTTCCTGTTATAAGTAACTCTGAAAGAAGGCCAGAATGTGATTCCTTATCAACATCCAAGTTGTGGCTCTTAGTCCCTAGGGTTGCTAACTTTCTACCTAACTTCTATGTCAGATTTACATAGGAGTGAGATCTATTCCATGCTTGATAAAAGTTTTCTCTATTAAGGCAAGCGTGCTGGGCACTGGTGGTTCAGGCCTGTAATTCTAGTTATTCAGGAGGCTGAGATCTAAGGATCACAGTTTAAAACTAGCCTTAACAGAAAAGTATGTGAGACGCTTATCTCTTATCAGCTAAAAGCCAGAAATGGAGCTGTGGCTCAAATGGCAGACCACTAACCTTAAGCAAAAAAACCCCAAAAAACCCAAGTGAGAGCATGAGGCCTTGAGTTCAAGTCCCCGTACTGGAGAACACACACACACACACTCACACACACACACACACACACACACACACACACGAAATATTATTATATCACTTCCTTCTTTACTACCAACATGCAAAGCCATCTGAGAATATCACTTCCTCTCTCTGGCAACTCATGCTGTGGCTCTTCTAGCTCACTCACTCATTCAACAAACATTTTTAGTGTCTACTCTGAAGATGCAATAAGGGAAGAAGGCCAAACCTCTGCCTTGTGCAGCCAGCTGGCTAGTGGGGAGACAGATGCTGTACAGATGCTGAACAGATGCACCTCCATCCAGGGTAATGTCAGGCTTGCATTGGCGCTGGCTTGGACTGTGTTCATGTGACCTGTGACTCAGGAGAGTTCTTAGGTGCTTGGTGGTAGAGGTTCAGATCTGTGGGATAGATTGCCATTGGGTAGGGGAAGAAAGTGGCGTGGAGTCAAGTCTGGAAGGGCCTTAAGGGGTCTATAGGATTCAAAGGTTACGACTGTCTCTCTGCCCTTGGGGGGAGGACCATCCTTGTCTTGGAGAGAGAGAGGAGCCCTGGGACTGCCTTCTCTTCCCCAGTACACCCAGCTCTACCCCATGAAGGAGGGGTGGGCACCCCACCTCATCAGAACCACTTCTGCCCCATGGGGGGAACTAGGTCTTCAGCCAGGCCAATCCCTGCCACCTGGGCTGGGCCCTGCCCTGCTGCCCACAAAGGGCCTCCTGTTCCCAGGTCCCTGGGGCTGTGGTGCTGGCACAGGCTCCGGCTGCCAGGCCTGGGGCAGCCTCCTCCCTCCCCCCATCTCTGGCCCTCACACCCTCCCCAGGTTTTCCAGAGCTGCTGGCCAACCTGGCCGGGCCTGGTAGGTGACCCTCGGCCAGGTGAGGGAAGAGGTAAGGGCAGGCTTTGTGGGGAGAGTCACTGTTTAGGTCCCCAGGTCCATACCAGCCCTATAGCTGGTGAGAGACAGGCAGGGCTTAGGCCCTGGCAGAGCTGGGGTGCCATGGGCAGGAGGGGAGCCCAGGGAGAGCTGTTGGGTCAGGGAAGGAAGGGTGGGCCCTTCAAGCCTGGAGCTGACAAGGCTGGTTTTGGATGTGGGCCTTCCTGCACCCTAGGACTGTGAGAAAGTTCTCTGCTCCCTCCTCTCCAAGGCTGGGCCTGGAATTTGTGGAGCCTGGAAATTGCTCATTCCTGGGGCTGCCAGGAAGTGGGGGTGGGGGTGGAGGGGTGGGGAAGGAGGCCAAGCTGGGTGGCCGCCAGCTCATCTCAGGGCCCCCCTCACATCCTGCATTCCTGAAGCAGTGGGGGGTGGCAGGAGGCTGCTGGGGCACTGGCAGCGCTGAGTCTTCTGTGTGGCCTGGGGTACTGAGGCCGGGCTCTTGCTGAAGTCCCTCTGCCAGCTCTTCCAGACTGGGATGTGGCTTCCTTTCCCAGGGAAGCCTCTGGATTTATCTAGCAGTGGATCCTAGATTCAAGCCCTGATTCTGCCATTCCTCAGCGGTGATCCCGTGGCCCAGGACCTTGGCCTGTCTCTCTGAGTATAACGGGGTTGGCCCAGGGTTTTGAGGACTCAGTGAGCTGGTCTGTGTGAAGACCCAGCCCAGGCTGTTTCCATCCTCGAGGTCAGCCATGATGAAGCAGCACAGACTGTGCAGCCGGCATGACAGAAATGGAACTTTCTACCACTTGTCGAGACTGGAAGTCCTGGTCATTAGGAGTACACCATTTGTTTTGTTTTTGGTAGTGCTGAGGTTTGAACTCAGGACCTTGTACTTGCTAGGCTGGTGCTCTACCACTTGAGTCACACCCCAGACCTTGTTTTTGTTTTTGTTTTTTAAGCTTTTTTTTTTGGTATGTGGTGGTTGAGCTGGGGCTAGGACTTTTACTCTCACTTTCATTCTAAGCTGCTGACATGCCACCACTTGAGCCGAAGCTCCACTTCCAGCCTCTTTCTGGTTAATTAGAGAGACTCATGAACTGTTCTTCCTGGGCTGGCTTTGAACTGCGATCCTCAGATCTCAGCCTCCTGAGTTGCTAGGATGACAGGCGTGAACCACCTGCACCCGGCTAACATTTTTTTTTTTTAGTTTACTATAATTACAGAGTGAGTGTGCCTTGTTGCATTTCTATCCATGTATAATATATTCTAATTAGTCTCTCCCCCATCACCTTCCTCCTGTCCCCAAACAGTTTCGACAGGTTTCCTAGTTTTAGTCTCATGGCTGCAAACCATCTGTCCATCCTTGTTTAGAATGTATTTTAAATTATTCTTTTTGATTTAGTTTTGGCTTTGAGATGGCATCTTACTATTTTGTCCAGGCTAGCCTTAACCTTCGGGGCTGAAGCCACCTGCTGCCTGAGAAGCCCTGACTGGGCTGGACGCACCCCACTGGCTACCCATTTTTTTTTTTCTAAGAAATTTCCCCTTATAGGAAGTGGCGCTGTAGCTCAAGTGGTAGAGCGCTCGCCTTGAGCTGAAGAGCTGAGGGACAGGGCCCAGGCCCAGAGTTCAAGCCCCATGGCCAACCAAAATAAAAAAGAAATTTCCCCTTATAAGGACACTCACTGGTGGGGGGGTGGGGTTTGGGGGTAGATCTGGGCCTCAACCTAATCTCAACTGAATTTATCTCTCCAGCAGCCTCCTTACAGATCTGGTACTGAGGATTTCTACCTAGGCTTGCACTGAGCTGTTAACCAAGGGAGGGGGAGGGGGCGCTCATCAAATTCTGGTGCTTAATGAAAGGATTGAGGCCCCCAGAGTCTGAGGCTCTGATCCTGCAGAAAAGGCCTTCCTCCTACTGCACCCCACCCTTGGCCTCACCTTCCTGCAGACCAGCCACACATGCCCGACTAGCTGGGCTAGGTTAGAATGTAGATTCTTGGATCTGGGAGAGGCCCCAGGTGGGTACTACTGGGTCTGCCCTTCTGAGGGCCAGGCTGGAGTTCTCCAAGGCCCAGTTGGGCAGTGCTGGCTCGCAGCAGCCAGGATAGGTCAGCCTGGTGCTTTTCCAGAGGAGGGCGCTAGGTTGCACCCAGCTCCTGTCCTGACTTAACCATGAACCTTATGGCTGGCTGGCTGTGGGAGAGGAAGGCGTCCCCTCCCCCTACCCCAAGCCAGAAAGGGTTTTTTTCTTAGTGGGGTGACTCAGCCTGTAGTCACTGCAGTGGGTGCTGGGGGTTCTGATGCTTAAGTTGGTGTTTTCCTCTTCCTGGGCTCTGGGGATGCCGTGGTGAGAGGCACATGGCCAGGCTGGGCAGTGCTAACCATGTTCTTCCCACACCCCACACCCGACACCCAGTCAGATGGTGCAACTTCCTGCTCCTGGGGTCCAGGTCCTGTCACCCTCCATCATAGGCCACAACAGCACCAATAACAACATGGAAATAGCTTCTCGCTTGCTTGCTTGCTTTTTCCTTCCTTCCTTCCTTCCTTCCTTCCTTCTTTCTTCCTTTCTTTCTTTCTTTCTCTCTCTCTTTCTTTCTTTCTTCTTTTCTCTCTCTTTTTCATTCTTTCATCATGGGTCTAGGCGCTGTCTAGTTTTCTAGTGGTTAATTGGAGATAAAGAGTCTCATGGAATTTCCTGGCCCAGTTGGCTTTGAATTACAATCCTCAGATCTCAGCCTCCTGAGTAGTTAGGATTACAAGTATGAGCCACCAGTACCCAGCTCTGGTTTTCTTTTTTTGACAGTACTGGAATTTGATCTCTGAACTTGAGCTTGCTAGCCAGGTACTCTACCTCTTGATCCACACTTCAAAAATAGTATCACCAACTTTTCCTTCCACTTTACAGTTTCCACACAAAATCTCAGGTCCTAGAGATCTGCTTGTAAAAAACAGTTCAGGCTGTTGCACAGTTTTAGCAAGGACTTATTTTAGTAGGGAGAAATGGAAATCAGAGAGAAACATTTCCTGTTCTCCATGAGGGAAATGGCAGTTAAAGACTCAAAATGGTGGTTCCTATCTGTTGTGTTATGCTTGGAGCTGGGAGAACCAGCCTGGTCTGCTCAGCCTTAGTGACTCCTCATTCTTAAGCAAGGGTTCTGGGTAGGTAGGGTGAGTGAAGCCCAACCCAAACCCGACACCTTCAAGACCTGCTGCAGCCTCCCATACCTTTCATTCTTTCTGTCTCTACCTGTTTGTGAAGAGTTTGTAGAAGGCAGGTTTAGCTAGCTCCTCCTCGGTCTCCCGATCTTGGAACTTAATGTTAAAAAGGTGGCATGGAAGGATGCTGATCTGTGTTTTCAGTTTCCTCTCCTCTCCCCTCCCTTCCCCTTCATCACTCCCCTCCACTTCCCTCCCCTTTCCTCCTGCTCCTCTTTCTCCTTCTCTTTATTTGAACTCCGGTCTTAGGCTCTCTCTTGGCTTTCCACTCAAGATTGGTACTCTACCTCTTGAGCCACAACTCCACTTCTGCTTTTTGAAGGTAAGAGGCTCATGAACTTTTGTATGAGCCACTGGTGCCTGCTTAGTTTACTTCTTGGGTTTGAGTCTTGAGTCTCACCCTTTTAAAAAAATAACAAAAATTTTCTGTCTCTTCATCTATCCTGCCTTAATAACACATTTTATAATTACCAATTATAAAGACTTCCTGGGTTTTTTTTTTTTTTTGGTCTTCTTTCTGTGGCTTGGGCTAGAACCCAGGGCTTTGTGTCTATTAGACAGATATGGACCACTGAGCTAGCCCGCCGGCTCCTACTCACTCACTCAATTCCTTGTAGCCTCTGAACCCAGCGCCCGTGTGAACCACAGACCAGACAGATCTGGGCATTCAGCATCCCTGACCGCTACCTCCTCAGATCCCTGGCAGCCCACAGCTTGTCCCCACATTGCTGTCCAGTGAGGCCAGGCCAGGATCATTGTTCCTATTGTGCAAAAGAGGAAACTGAGGCCCCTTCTGGGTTTAATCATCTAGAACAAAGCCCAGCAAAGCACAGCCCATAGGCCAAGCTCAGCCCCCTGCTGAGCTTGCCTGCTTTGGTCAGTAAAGCATTGAAACAGAGCTGCACTGGCTTGCTTGAGTGGCCGGGACAGGAGCAGGCTGGTCTGCACAGCTGCCATATTTGCGATCAGCTCCTGTAGGCAACATTTGTCCCAGGAGAGGGGGAGGGGCAGCAGCCATAGGTATAAGAATCTTCACGGGGTCCTGAGAGCCATCCCGGGCAGCCTCTCAGGGAGGGAGGAGTGGCTTCTCCTGGTCTGGCTCTGCGGCTTGCTGCCCGATGGTGCTGGGCCGGGCCTGACCTCAGAGCC
Organism: Dipodomys ordii; assembly: GCF_000151885.1. Lineage (NCBI taxonomy): Eukaryota > Metazoa > Chordata > Mammalia > Rodentia > Heteromyidae > Dipodomys > Dipodomys ordii. Next base: position 3,946,643 of record NW_012267271.1, on the reverse strand, counting down.
TGTCTGCTGCTTCTCAGTAGAGCAGGTTAGTGTTAGTGCCAGGACTCGGGTCTTGGAGGATATTGGTAGGTCCTGGGGTCACCGTGAGGCTGGGGGGTGAGGCTGCGTACTCCTGTGTCACTGCAACTGCTAGGAGGTAGTGTGCTCCCAGCATTCCTTGTGTGTGGTGGGGGGGGTCTGATCGGGCTGGAGGCCACTGGGCCATTCATTGATTCTTGATTCCCTCTTCCTCCCTATCTCTTTCTCCCTCTCCCTCTCCCTCCCCACCCTCTCCCCACCCCCATCTCTCCTTTTCTCCCTCCCTGGAGCAGGCATCCCTGAAGACTCCAAAGTGGAAGGCCCTGCATTCACAGACGCCATCCGCATGTACCGCCAGTCGAAGGAGCTGTACGGCACATGGGAGATGCTGTGTGGGAACGAGGTGCAGGTGAGGCCAGGGTCTGTGTGCAGGGCCCTGAGGGTGGGCTGGGGACCGGGATGGGCTCTGACCACTGTGGGTTGGGAAGGGAACCACAGGCTCAGGCTCAGATCTTCCCACAGCAGGTGCCAGCTGCGGGTGTAGGTATGGACAGGGCGCTGCAGCCCTGGCCATCAGAACCTCCTCACCAGGGAGAAGAAACATGTTCAACAGACACACATTGGCTTGTAAAGACAAAGCAGGAGGGTCACTGTAGTTAAGGCAGCGAAGGTGGTGTGTGCAAAGGTCCTGAGGTGGGCCCTTGAGTCTGAGGAACTTGCAGGCCCCCTCCAGCAGCTCTGCTGACATCTGGGAAATGACGTTGGAAGCCTGAGAAGCAGAATCATGGGGCAGAGGGCCAGGCTCAGAGGAGGGGCTAGAGTGGCTGGGCGTGTTGGAATATAGACGGTGAACCTGCACAGCCCCTGCCCTGGCTATGCCTCTTGGTCCTAGATCCTGAGCAACCTGGTGATGGAGGAGCTGGGCCCTGAGCTGAAGGCAGAGCTGAGCCCACGGCTGAAGGGAAAGGCACAAGAGCGACAGCGGCAGTGGATCCAGGTGTGTGCGCCAGGGACCCCAGGGCGGGGAGGGCAGTACACCTGGTATCTTCCCCTCTGGTGTTAACGCCCGGGCCACGGTGGCTGCAGATCTCGGATGCTGTGTACCGCATGGTGTACGAGCAGGCCAAGAACCAGTTCGAGAGTGTGCTGTCCAAGCTGCAGCTGGCCCGGCCAGCCATGGAGGCCGTCATCCGCACCGACATGGACCAGATCATCACCTCCAAGGAGCACCTGGCCAGCAAGATCCGAGGTAGGGTCTGCGGGCCACGCCTGCCACGGGCACCAGCCTGCTTGGACCGGTGGCTTCGTGGGCCCAGGCGAGCTCCTTGCTGGGCCAGCTGTTCGTACTATGGCCTGGGAGTTACTTAGTAGCTGGCTTTTCTTTCTTTCTTTTTTCCCTGTAAACTCAGATCTTGAAGGTAGAAGCTTTTGTCTGGGAGGTTTAAACTTTCTGTCCATCCTTGGCCAACCTAGATCTGACGCTGTGTTGTCCAGTAGACTTCAGTTTTATTTTGTTTTGTTTTTTGCTGGTCCTGGGGCTTGACCTCAGGACCTAGGCTCTGTCCCTGAGCCTCCACTTCTGGCTTTTTCTGTTTATGTTGTAACTGAGCAATCAAACCCAGGGCTTCATGCATGCTAGGCAAGCACTCTACCACTAAGCCACATTCCCAGCTCTTCCTGATACCTAACTTCTTTTTATTTTTCTTTTATTTTTTTCTGTTCCTAGGGCTTGAACTCTTGAGCTTGGGTGCTGTCCCTAAGCTTTTTGTACTCAAGGCTGGTATTCTACCACTTGAACCACAGCTTTTTTTTTTTTTTTGGGTCCCGTCATGGGGCCTGAACTCTGGGCCTGGGCGCTGTCCCTCAGCTCTTCAGCTCAAGGCTAGCGCTCTACCACTTGAGCCACAGGGCCACTTCCGGCTTTTTTCTTTTTGCTTATGTGGTGCTGAGGAATCGAACCCAGGGCCTCATGCATGCAAGGCTAGAGCTCTACCACTGAGCCACCTTCCCAGCCCATTGAACCACAGCTTTATTTCTGGCTTTTGGTGGTTAGTTGGAGATAAGAATCTCACAAACTTTCCTGCCTGGACTACCTTTGAACCCTGATCCTCAGCTCTCAGCCTCTTGAATAGCTAGAATTACAGGCGTGAGCCACTGATGCCCACTCTGAGTATTCTTGACTAGTTCTATTCCTTGAGAGATGGATGAAGGGCTGGGAAGGTGGCTCAGTGATAGAGCGCTTGCCTTGCATTCATGAGGCCCTGAGTTCGATTCCTCAGCACCACATAAGCAGAAAAAAAAAGCCGGAAGTGGCGCTGTGGCCCAAGTGGTAGAGCGCTAGCCTTGAGCTGAAGAGCTGAAGGACAGCGCCCAGGCCTAGAGTTCAGGCCCCACAAGCGGACCCAAAAAAAAAAAAAAAAAGAGAGAGATGGATGGAGTCCCTACAACTGATGTTTACTTTGTGAACAAACATTACATGAGTAAAGTGGACACCAAACCCTGCCCCTGCGCCCCCTCTTTCCCCTCCTCCCCGGCATAAAGATGCCTAGATCAGAATGTTCTGGGGAGCCAGCAGAGCCTTTTACATGGTGACACAGAGCCAGGCATGATTTGGACAACATTCCAGAGCAGGGGCTCAATTTTTTTTGGTAGTCATGGAGCTTGAACACAGGGCCTGGGCGCTATCCCTGAGGTTTTTGCTTAAAGCCAGTTCCACCACTTGGAGCCACAACTCCACTTCCAGTTTTCAGGTGATTAATTAGAGATAAGAGTTGTCACAGCTGGGGCTGGGAAGGTGGCTCAGTGGTAGAGCGCTTGCCTGGCATGCATGAAGCCCTGGGTTCGATTCCTCATGCACCACATAAGCAGAAAAAGCCATTAAGTGGTGCTATGGCTCAAGTGGTAGAGCACTAGTCTTGAGCTGAAGAGCTGAGGGACAGTGCTCAGGCCCAGCGTTCAGGCCCCATGACTGACAAAAAAAAAAAAAAAAGATACTTTTATCTGTTTTCAGGGGATACGTACTAGGACTCGAGCTCAGGATGTTATGCTTGCTAGGCAGGGGCTCCACTCTGAGCCTGCAGCCTCTTTTGTATCAGTAATGTGAAGTACTGTCTGGCTTCCTGTCTGGAAGTGTCTCTGAACTGCAGTCCACGGCCTCTAGCCTTCCCCTGGCAGCTAGGAAGACAGGCTCACACCACCACACCCAGCTTCCAGCTGTGGTTGAGAAGAGGACTCACATGTATGCTAGGTGCTGGGTTGGAATCTTGATCCTCCTGTTCTTAAGCCTCTCAAGTAGTATTTCAGATGTGAGCCACTGAAGCCTGTACTTGTTTTGTTTGGTATTTAAATGAACGAGCTAGATCCCCAAAGATGAAGATTTTATCTGCTTTTAGCTAAGCCGTGCATGGCTGACGCCTTTGGACCCACAGTGTCAAGTATGTCAGTTCCCCAGTCAGGATGACCCGTTAGTTTTACTGCATGGAGCTCTGGCTTGGCGGGAAATGTCTGTTGCCAGTGCCACCCACTTGGCAGATGCCTCTGCTGACCTGGCTCCCTCTGGGCACAGCCTTTATCCTCCCGAAGGCCGAGGTGTGCGTGCGGAACCACGTTCAGCCCTACATCCCGTCCATCCTGGAGGCCCTGATGGCGCCCACCAGCCAGGGCTTCGCCGAGGTTCGAGACGTCTTCTTCAAGGAGGTCACAGACATGAACCTGAATGTCATCAATGAGGGCGGCATCGACAAACTGGGCGAGGTAAGGCCTGGGTGGGCATCAGTCTCCCACATGCGCCCAGGGCATTGGCTGTGCAACTTGGCCTGGGCGGGCCTGCCCTGCGCTGGTGGTACCTACACACAGGCACCAGGGGCACAGACCCAACACAAAGCCCTCACCAGCCCTAGTTGGGACTAGCAGTTAGAGAGAGTGCCATGACCTTCTGCCGTCAGCCCTTATAACTAAAGCAAGAGGATTGCTAAAATATAAAGAATTCAGCCAGGTACAGTGGCTTGTGCCTTTAATCCCAGCTACATGGAAGCTGGCGTTTAAGAGAATCAAGTTTCAAGGCCAGAGAATCAAGGTTCAAGGCCAGCCCTGGCAAAAAGTTAGTGAGACCCTATCTCAACAGACGAATCCAGAGCACTGTGGTGTGTACCCGTCATTCTAGCTACTGGGAGGCATAGATGGGAGGCTCATGGTCTTAAGGTCTGCAGAAAATTTGCTTTATTCAAAAATAAAGCAAAAACAATAGATCAGTGGACCCGAAACATGTGGTACCTATACACAATGGAATTTTATACAGCCATTAGAAAGAATAAAATGCTGTCGTTGGCAGAGAAATGGATAGAACAAATCATGTTAAGTGAGGTAAGCCAAGCTCAGAGAGACAAAGAATGCTGTTCTCTCTCATGTGCAGAAATTAGATCTAAAATACACTGGATATTTATACCCAGTGAGACCAAAAGAGGACACTTTTAGGAAAGAAACACGAAGGTGCAATGCCTAAGAGCCTCTTCATATTTATATGAAAATGTACATATCAAAATGAACGCCAAGATGTAGAAACAAGAGACCTCTGTTCTTTTTAAATTTTTTTTCTTAATTTTTAGGTTTTTTTTTTCTTTTTAGTTTTTTTTTAATGATTCTGTCTTCTCCTTATGTATGGTATATTCAAGTGTCTTTCTTTCTTTCTTTCTTGTCGGTTATGGGGCTTGAACTCTGGGTCTGGGCACTGTCCCTGAGCTCTTCAGCTCAAGGTGAGTGCTCTGCCACTTTGAGCCTCAGCTCCATTTCCAGTTTTTCTGGTGGTTAATTGGAGATAAGAGTCTCATGGACAGGGCTGGGAAGGTGGCTCAGTGGTAGAGCGCTTGCCTTGCATGCCTGAGGCCCTGGGTTTGATTCCTCAGCACCACATAAGCAAAAAGAAAAAAG
>NW_012267271.1:3920451-3940729 GCF_000151885.1 Dipodomys ordii | reverse complement strand
CCTCAGCTCTTCAGCTCAAGGCGAGCGCTCTACCACTTGAGCTACAGCGCCACTTCCGGTTTTCTGGTGGTTTATTGGAGATAAGAGTCTCACAGTCTCTCCTGCCCGGGCTGGCTTTGAACCGCGATCCTCAGATCTCAGCCTCCTGAGTAGCTAGGATTACAGGCATGAGCCACCAGCGCCCGGCTAAGTGTGAGATTCTTATCTCCAATTAACTACCAGAAAACTGGAAGTGGAGCGGAGACTCAAAGTGATAGAGCACTAGGCTTGAGTGGAAAAAGCTCAGGGACAATGCCCAGGCCCTGAGTTCAAGCCCCACATCCAACCAAAAAAAATTTTTTTAACAATGAAAGGAAAAAAGATGGCTGTGGCATGGCTTAAGTGGTAGCGCACCTGCCTAGCAAGTGCAAGGCCTTGACTTCAAACCCTAACACTACCAGAAACAAATGAAAATACACAAATAAGGAGGAAGAAAGGTAAGCTTTAGGTCTGAGCAGTGTAATGAATGAGGTAGAGTCAGCCATTCCTCTACCCTACAAACAGGAAGTCCTTCCCTTTCTTGGCCTCAGTTACCTGGTTCTCAGGGTGAATGTCCAGCTGGGGTAGCTAGCTGCATGGAACCCACAGACAGTCAGTGCAGATATCATCTGTTGTGTATCTGCCGCCTCCTCTACACTGCAAATTGTGAGTTCATAGACAATAATACTCACTTTTTGTTGTTGTTGGTGGTTGTGGGGCTTGGACTCAAGGCCTGGGTGCTGTACCAGAGTTTTTTTTCTTACTTTTTTTTTTTGTCGGTTGTGGGACTTGAACTCTGGGTCTGGGCGCTGTCCATTCAGCTCAAGGCGAGCGCTCTACCACTTGAGCTACAGCGCCACTTCCGGTTTTCTGGTGGTTTTTATTGGAGATAGGAGTCTCACGGTCTCTCCTGCCCGGGTTGGCTTTGAACCGCGATCCTCAGATTTCAGCCTCCTGAGTAGCTAGGATTACAGGCGTGAGCCACCAGCGCCCGGCCAGAGTTATTTTTCTTAAGGCTAATGCTCTATCACTTTGAGCCACAGCGCCACTTCCAGTTTTCTGGTAGTTAATTGGAGCTAAGAATCTCACAGACTTTCCTGTCCCTGTTGGCTTTGAGCTGTGATCCTCAGACCTCAGCCTTTGAGTAGGTAGATTACAGGTGTGAGCCAGACACCTGGCTAATAATCAGACTTTGAGAGTCAGAAAGGACTTGAAAAGTGATCTTCCTATTTGGAGGCTGAAGACACTGATACTCAGAGGGAGAGGGTACCCCAGAAGTCCTAGCCCCCCAGAATGGAAGAGAAGTGTGTCTCAGAGCCCAGGTTGGCCTCGACAGCATTGTGCTGCCAGACCATACTCCCTCTGCCTTCAAATGCCCCTTCCTCTTGTCCTGAGCGCCCCCAGGCCTGGCCATAGCCCCATCCTTAGGAGGCCAGCCCTGGTGGCCAATGCAGGGGCGCTACCCAGGTGTAGGCTGCTCAGGGGGCCCCGGCTCAGCCCCCTGCCCCCTCGCTCCTGCCCCTGCAGTACATGGAGAAGCTGTCCCAGCTGGCCTTCCACCCCCTGAAGATGCAGAGCTGCTACGAGAAGATGGAGCCACTGCGGCTCGACGGGCTGCAGCAGCGCTTCGATGTGTCCAGCACGTCTGCGTTTAAGCAGCGAGCCCAGATCCACATGCGCGAGGTGAGCCCCAGGCTCTGTCCCAGCTGGCCCCGCCCCTGCTACCACCTTCCACGGGCCTGTCCCGGGCCTCTCCCGTGCGCGGCCAGCACCCTTACACCTCCTCCCGCGTCACCTGGCTGACGCTGCTCTGCCATGTCCGGTCGGCCTAGTGACCCCTTCCTGTTCTCTCAAGGCGGGCATTGGCCCTGGTGCCCAGCACCGTGCCAGGCGTGCAGCATGCACTCAGTGAACATGTGAACTAGCACCCCCTCCTGGCAGGCCTGGGGTGGGGGGCTGGCTGAGCCTCTCAGCCACCAGCAAGGCGGGGCCTTACGTGCCCCATGCTGTGCCCTGCAGCAAATGGACAACGCGGTGTACACCTTCGAGACGCTTCTGCACCAGGAGCTGGGGAAGGGGCCCACCAAGGAGGAGCTGTGCAAATCCATCCAGCGGATCCTGGAGCGAGTGCTGAAGGTGAGGGCGCCCCCTGTGGGCCGGGCCCGGTGCGGCCGTCCTGCTGTGTGCAGGGGGAGGCTCCACCTTCCCACCAGGCTGGGGTGGGGGAAGGGACCACGGACCTCCGGCCCCCTATCGCTGCTCCCCAACTTCCCTGCAGAAATATGACTACGACAGCAGCTCTGTGCGCAAGAAGTTCTTCCGGGAGGCGCTGCTGCAGATCGCCATCCCCTTCCTGCTCAAGAAGCTGGCCCCCACCTGCAAGTCGGTGAGCGCCTGCGCCCCTCCGCCCCCGGGCAGCACCCCTCTGCCCCTCTGACCAGCCGCCTCCCTCCACCCCGTCCCCAGGAGCTGCCCCGCTTCCAGGAGCTGATCTTCGAGGACTTCGCCCGGTTCCTCCTGGTAGAGAACACATACGAGGAGGTGGTGCTGCAGACGGTCATGAAGGACATCCTGCAGGGTGAGCAGGCCTGGGCCCGGCTGAGGAGGCTCAAGGCCTCCTGGGTTCTCAGGGCACGGCTGGGGGCGGTCAGAGGGGGGACCTGGGCTGGAGCCACCATAGCCACCTCCTGCCGTGAGGATGACACATCTGTGGAGAAGAGGCAGGGTCCCTGCGGGCATTGGGCTGGGCCCGGGGTGCCGGGCTGAGCCTCCTGCCCGGCTGTCGTCTGCAGCTGTGAAGGAGGCCGCCGTCCAGCGCAAGCACAACCTGTACCGGGACAGCATGGTCATGCACAACAGCGACCCCAACCTGCACCTGCTGGCCGAGGGCGCCCCCATCGACTGGGGTGAGCAGTACGGCGGCGACAGCGGTGAAGACAGCCGGGGAAGCAGCGGCAGCCCCAGCCTTGGGGCCCCCGATGCAGTCACCCCCTCTGAGAAGCGCCGTCGGGCCAAGCAGGTGATGTCTGTGGTCCAGGACGAGGAAGCCGGGCTGCCCTTGCAGGCTGGCTCTGAGCCGCCGTCCCCGGCGTCCCCGGACAGTGTCACCGAGCTCCGCGGCCTCTTGGCTCAGGATCTGCGGGCTGAGAGCCCCCCGCCAGCCGGCCCCCTGCTCAACGGGGCGCCTGCCCAGGAGAGCCCCCAGCCCAGGGCCGCCCCCCAGGCCGCGTCGCCGCCCGCCTCACCCCTCCGGCATCCCTCACCCAGAAAGGCTATGGACCTTGAGCCCCCCAAGCCCAGTGACCAGGAGACCGGGGAGCAGGTGACCAGCCCTGGCAGCCGCCCCCCCATCCACACCACCACCGAGGACAGCGCTGGGGTGCAGACGGAGTTCTAGTCTGGTCGCCCTGTTCCCGTGGGGACACTGTGAGGGGCTGCACCCCCGAGGCATGGCGGGCCAGCGTGGCGGCGGGGGTGGAGGTGGGCAGGCTGGGGTGCCCCTCTTTGCTCTTCCGTGGGCTCACCTCGAAGGCAGGGGCTGGTTTCAAGGTTTCACTTTGGGGGGGGCTGGGCACAGCTGGGGAGCGCCTCCATCCTGCCCTGGCTGTCACCTCTGCTCCCTTCATGATGGCTCTTGCTGTCTTCTGTGGGAGCCAGAGCTTCAGTGCTTGAGGCAAAGTCCTCTTGCGCCCGCCCCCCCCAACATGGGGAGGAAGGGGGGAGGGAGGGAGATGAGCACCCAGGCCCTCTGTCCTGTCCTCTGTCCTATTTGTCCCCCCAAGCCAGGAGGGTTCACCCAGGGCTGAGAGAAGCCAAGGAGGGGGAGGGCTGGGCCGCAGGAGTGCTAGGGAGGTATTGGGGTGGGGTCTCCTAGGAGGAGGGCCAGGGGCCTGGGGATGAAATGAGGAAGGCTGGAATGTGCTGGAAGGTGTGGAGGGGCAGTGTGAGGGGGCGGGAGGAGCTGGTCTCTGGGGACCAGCGGGGCTGAGTGAGAGGAGGTGACAGAGTGAAGGTCACTTGCAGTGGAGCGCAGCCTGTGGGGGACTCTCCAGTCTTGGGGTTCTCTCTGTGCCAGTGGAGGGCTTGGTGGCTTTGGCATCCTCCAAGGTACTACTCACTGCCCACAGGAACTGGAGGGGCTCCGGAGAGGCGGGGGGGGCTCCCCAGGACACGGAGGTGTGTGTGGCCTCTGAGTGTCACCGGACAGTTCTGAGCCTGTCTCTGTGAGTCACTTTGGTCTTGGCTGTTGTTGGCCCTTCCCTAGCTTCCAATTCCTGGGCACAGAGTTAAGTCAAGGTTCCCCCAACTTGACAGGCCCCCCCACAACCCCTCCCCCTACTTCCTCAGACTCTTCTCTGCTGCTGGGGATAGGAAGGAGGGCAGGGTGGAAATTGTTCCCAGTGAAGTCCAAGTTCCCCCTGGACAGGGCGCCTTACACCCCAGGACGAGGCTGGGGCTCAGGGATGCCCAGTCCCCAGCCCCCATCTGATCCAGTCTCTGATCTCTTCCGTGCTCTCTAGTGCCTTGGGGTTTTGATCATCCTTCCGAGATGTGGTATTGAGAATACTATGCAAACTGTTTACGCTTCTGCTAATCAATAAATGCTTTATTTAAAGCTTGCTCTCTGTGTGGTGCTAGGGGGAGGGGCTGGGCCAGGGACTGAGCCTCCAAACCTGGTGTTCTGGCTCGACCAGGCACCATGAGACTCATGGTGGAGTTCCTGTGCCATTTTACAGAGGAGGAAACAGATGAGACTTGTCCAGGCTCAGAGCTCCTGGGTTATAGGGCCACGCTCCCTGGTGGCTGCTCAGGGCCCTGGGGTGTAGCCAGCCTTGCCAGCTCTTTAGGATCTGATTTAGGCTGGTACTGGTTGAACACTCACTGTAGGCTGTGCCCTTTACATGGAGGACAAAGGGGGACAGAACACTGGCTGAGGTTGGCACAGGAGCCCCCCATCCTCCGACGCTAGTGGAGTGCAGATGTCCCTTGGAGAGGCTGGCACGGCCAGGCACCTGCAGGCATTGGCTTTCCTGGTCAGTCTGTCCATGGTGGCCAAGGCCAGGGGTTCAGCCAGGACCATGCTGTTGTCTTTGGCAAGTTTCAAACTCTGAGCTCAAGCTCCTTGACTAGAATAGAGGGTGGCAAAAGACCTTGCTGCCTGAGCTCTCGTGAGACCGCCCCCCCCTGCCCCCCCCCCGCCCCGCCTAAATAGTGCTCCATAAAGTCGTGAGACCTACCTCAGGCCTCAGTCTCCCCTCCTGTCCAAGCTAACCTGAGGTGGGAAAGAGTGGAGACAAGGGCAGAGGAGACAAGCTTCTCCCTAGAACGCAGGCCTGAACACTTCAGAGGGCACTGCAAGGTAGGTGGTCCCAATTAGAGGGTGGGGCCCTCCTGGCCACCCTGGAGCCCTTCACCTTCTTGGCACTGTCCCTGAGCACTCAGCACCCCCTGGTGGCTGGCAGCTGAAGCACAGATCTTGTACTGGATGGAGAGATGGATGGAGAAACCAGCCTGAAGGCCAGCACTGAGTGCAACAGGCCCAGCCGGCCTGCCCCTTGCCTCCAAACCACCTGTCAGAAACCACATGATGAGTGTACCTGGGCTTCAGGTGCCTAAAGTTTTGTGATGATCCCCAAGGCACAACAGAGCAGGCTGGAGACAGGATGCTTCCAGGCTGCATACTCACTGCAGTTGCAGCCAGGGTCCCAGGCACTCACCCCTCCCATCTCCAGCCCCAACTCCAGGCCTTGGAGCACCAGCAGCTCAGAGATAAAGGGGCCACTCAGGCACTGGCTCTCGACAGCTGTACCTCCTCTCCTCTGATCAGGGTGCTGCAGCTGACTTACCCCATACCCACTCCCAGCTCCCTGTGGACCCAAGGGTAACAGGAAAGGAGCAGCGAATGGCTTTATTGATGTTTGCTGCTTCAGGCTGAGCTGTCTGAGTGAGGTAGGGTGGAGAGCAGGTAGGACATGCTCAGGGAGCAGCAGAGGGGAACTAGGGTGCAGGCCTGTGTGGCTCCCTGTCCTAGCTGGATGACTCCCCTGTTCAGGCCAGGGACAGCTGGGTGGGCTGCACAGATGAGGACGGAATAGAGTGCTCTGAGAGGCAGGGTGCGGGTGGGGATGGGGATGGAACCGCGGCTTGGCTATGATGTTCGTCTTGGAACCTCACTGATGGCACAGCCGCCTCTCCACACCCCGGCCTCTCCCTGGGCCGCCAGGGGCCCAATCACCAGCTGAGCTGCCCCGGCTTCCTCTCAGCGTTCCGGCTAGCAGCTACATCCCATGAGCAGCAGCAGGGAGAGGCCCAGGCCAGCCTGGTCCTATTCTGGGTGGGGTAGGGATGTGCGGACGGCAGCCTGGGCCTGCTTTGGTGGAGGCTGCGCCGAGCTCCCGCTGTGCCTGGCTGTGTGCTCAGCTGTGGTAGATCCGCAGGCACTGGGTGATCTCCTGGCGGCACAGCGGGCAGGTGCGCAGTGGCTGGCAGCACTGCTGGCAGCAGCAGACATGGCCACAGGTGAGGAAGATCATCTGGGCCTGAGGAGAGAGTAGGCAGCAAGCTGAGCCACCCCAGGAGTCTTTAGCTTAAAACGCTGGTGGCGTGGGGGCTGGGCTGTGACTCACATAGTGAGGGTGGCTGCCTAGAAATAGCAAGTTCAAACCCCAGTATCACCAAAGGAAGTAAAATAACCTTGTGGTGTGGCCACCAGGAGCTACTCACACATGGCAGACATGCATGAGCGTGTGCCACAGACGTGAAATCCTAGCCAGTCTGTTCAGTTTTGTGCCTATAGCTCTGTGGCTATCCTCAACCTTTTTCTTTTCTTTTCCAGTGCTGGGGATGGGACCAGTCAAGGGTTCGGCCAGTGAGCTATATCCCAGTCTCTCTGTAATTTTGTTGTTGTTGTTGGACAGCCCCTGAACTCCTGGTGTAGAAGGACTGCAACTGTATGGATTGAGAGCCCTGTAAGCACACTTAGGCGTGTATCCTGAGAAAATCCTCAAGGATGTGCTCCAAACTCTTCAAAGCTATCTGTAATATCAAGAAACTGGGAGCCGTCTCCACAGCCCATGGGAAGGGGCTGCTGGCTCTCGGCCAGGGCGCCGCCAGCACAGCTGTTTTCTGTGTAGGATTCCGTCGGGGAGGCAAGGAAGGACCTGTACTTTATACACTGCCGGGTTTGCTCTCTGCAACAACAATAACAATAATAATAAAAAGTGCTAATTCGACAGCTTGTGAAAAACCTTGGCAGGAAAAGCCAGGCTGCTGCTCTTCCATGACAGGTTCCCCTAATGTAGTTAGTAAGTTGGAGAAAAATTTTCCTCTTATGAAGAAAAGAAAAAAAAGAGCAAACAGCGTTAGCATTGCTCACGTTTGGGCCACGGAGCCGATGCTTCCTGCACTTTTCGCTTTGCTATGTTTTCTAAATGACATCACGTGCTCACGTGACTAGGGAACTGCTTTACAAACAAATCCATGTGTCCAGCGAGACTGAGGACGAAGGGCTGGCTGGCCAAGGCCCCGCGCCCTGCAGGGTCCCGGTGCCACTCACCTCCCGTTCCAGGCACACGACACATTCGGAGGCCTGTGCCTCCAGCTCGGCAGGGGGCGCTGAAGGCCTCACTGACTCAGGAGGCTCCTGGGGGGCAGGGAGGGGCTCCAGGGCCCCGACGACCTCATCCTTGGTTGGCTTCAGCTCTGTGAAGTCAAAGGGACAGGCAAGCTGGGGGTCACTCACGGATGACCTCAACACGTAAGGCCAGCTATGAAGTGGGAGCGAGGCCTCCTGCCCTGTCATCTGTGCTGGCACACATGGCAGAGTGCTGGTAACAGGGGCCTCTAGTTCCTAAGGTGCCCAGGACCCTTCAAGCCACCCTGCAGCATGACTGGTGGTCACTGTCAGGGGTGAGAAATCTGAGGCTCAGAGTGGAAACATCACTTGTCAGGGCCACACAGCCTTGGGCTATGGAGCCCTTGGCTCCTCTGCCAGGCTGCCCCCAAGGCTGCCCCTTCCTCTCCCTCTACCCCTTTCCCAGCACAGCCCTAGTGAGCCCGCCCTGCCCTTCTGCCAGCCAGTACCTGGCTGGATCCTGGCTACGTCCAACAGGTCCCGGGCCCTCTGCAGGATCTCATGCTGCAGGCCAGCTTCTGAGACACCCATCTGTGGCAGAGAAAGGGAGGGCAAACTGTGGCAGCCCGGGCTGGGCGGGGCCACTCTGCCGCTTAGGCCCATGGGACTGCCCCGTCCCAGCCTCTGGCGGCCAGGGTCCTGGGGTCAGCAGGTGACAGAGCGGCACCCCAGCTGTGCAGGTGACCGGCTCAGCGCCGGGGCAGCTGGCGCTGCAGCAGGTGGGGCCATGCTGGTGGCTGCACGGACTGACACCCGTGCATCACACCACCCCTGGGACCTCCAATCACCATCCTTGAGGCTGAGGAGAGGCCACTGAGGCCATGCTGCCCAGAAGCAGCAGCACTGGAGCCACACAGCCCAGAGGCATTGTGGCCCAGCTTGCCCTACTCCGAAGAGTAAGTGGGTTATCTGATGAAAGGCCCTCAGCCCCTATCCAGGGCTCAGGCACTGCCAAGGTTATGCCTGTGACCTGGTGGGGCAGGCTGGGGCTGACCCAGACCATCCCCAAGCCCTATCGCTAAAGTCCGATCTGAACAAGGTGGGTGTCTGGGACCCACATTTCTGGTTCTGTTTTTGGAGGGGCTGGTTTTGGACTTAGGGCTTTGTGCTGGCTAGACTGCTAATATACTGCTATGTACTGCTAGCCCTGTTTTTCTGGTAGTTATTTGCCGAACTTTTCTACCCAAGCTGGCCTCAAATCTCAATCCTTCTACTCTCAGCCTCCCAAGTAGCTAGGATTACAGAGGTGAACTACTGGTGTCAGGCTCCGATTTTTTTCTTCTCTCTTCTTTTCTGTGCCTGTCCTGGGGCTTGAACTTGAGGCTGGGCACTGTTCCTGAGCTTCAAGGCTAGCATTCTACTACTTGAGCCACAGCTCTAATTTTGGCTTTTTTTAAAAAGTAGTTTTATTAAAGATGAGTCTCATGGCCTTTCCTGCTCAGGCTGGCTTTAAACAGCAATCTTCAGATCTCAGCCTCCTTAGTAGCCAAGATTACAGGTGTGAGCCACCAGCACCTGACTCTTTTTTCTTGCTTTTCCTCCTTCCTTTCCTTCCTCCCTCCTTCCTTCTTTCTTTTTAAAGAAAGGTCTGGCTATGTAACCCAGGCTGGTCTTGACCTTGTGATCTGTTTTCTTCAGCCTCCCGTGTACTAGGACTATAGGTGTGGCCTCCAGTTTTGGCTACATTTCTGATTTTCATAGCTAGATGGCAGGCTGAGCACATGATTGGCTGGGGGCGAGGGGGCAGGTGTTCGGGACATTTCATCAGGATGGGCTCTGCTGTGAACCACATAAAGAGCAAGTCCAGCCTCCCCGGCCTCCCCGGGCTGCTGCTTCCTACCTTGGCCAGGTCCCCGGGGCTCATGTGGCACAGCATGTCCAGAGATATGCGGTGGTGGGCGAAGATGGGCAGGTAGTGCTCGGCAGACAGCTCCACCAGGAGGGCCGCCAGCGGGCGCTCCAAGCTTCCTTCCTGCAGGACAGGCCGCGAAGAAGGCCAAGGGGCAGAGCCCAGAGGGAAAAGCAAACAGGAGGGTGAGCACAGTACTGAGCAGCACGCATGGAATGCATCCTGGGGATTTTTCCCCAAAATAAAATGGGGGGATGGAAGAGTGGTGCAAGTGGTAGAGCACCTGCTCAGCAAGTGCTCCGCGCTGAGTTTAGCATCATATTCCAGAGAAAAGTAACTTTCCAGAGGATAATAGAAAATGACTTGACTTTTATTTTTTTTCTTTTTGCCGGTGGTGGGGCTTGAACTCAGAGCCTGAGCACTGTCCCTGAGCTCCTCTGCTCAAGGTGAGCGCTCTACCACATTGAGCCATAGCTCCACTTCTGGTTTTCAGATGGTTAACTGGAGATAAGAGTCTCACAGACTTTCCTGCCCAGCTGGCTTTGAACTGTGATCCTCAGATCTCAGCCTCCTGAGTAGCTAGGATTACAAGTGTAAGCCATTGGCGCCCAGCTATGACTTGACTTTTATTGAAGTTTTTAGAAGTATATGTGTGTATGCATGTGTGCACATGCATGTGTGTGCACATGTATGCATGTGCATGTGTGTAAGGTAGTGATCCACATCTGCCCTGCTTCACGGGCAGCAGTTCTGTCTGCACACGCAGCTCACCCTGGGCTCTCTGGTCTCTGCTGGTCACAGAAATGACTGGCCCCCGTTTTCCCCTCACCAGAGCCAATGCTCCTACCACCCTTCTTGCCCCTTCCAGGATCTGGCCTGCTTCCATCCATGGGAAGATGGATTGAGTCTGTGGGGCGGGCAGGTGGCAGTCAACAGCCTGCGGAGAACCCAAGGCGCTCCGAGAATAAGCCATGTGCAGGGCCTCCGCTTCCTCACCTGCAGCTTCAAGGACAGGGGCTTCTGGTTCAAAAGCCGCTGGTACTGGATGAGCCAGTAATTCTCCTGCTTGGTTTCGCTCTTGGCTTCTAACTCCATCTGCCAAGGACAAACACGGTCACTGGAGCCGCATCTCAGTAAATAAAGACCAGAGTCACCAGGAGCTGGCTGAGACCCACACAGGCGATGGCCCTTGGTATTTTATAAAGGACTTTCACACCACGTGGTCCCACACTCTGCCAGCCCCTGCGAAGGACCCCCTCTTGGGGGACAGCTGTCTCTGCCCCACACAGGCGGGACTGCCGCAGGGCTCCAGGCACAGGACTCCACTTGAGCACTGGTCCTGGAGTTCTGTCCGGCCTGCACTTACTCTCGGTAGAGGGATAAGGCAGGGAGCAGGGACACTATTCATCTACACAGATCCCTGTGCCACACCATGCTGGGCACCAAAAGAAGTCATTTACTTGGCTGCCTAACTCTGTGAAGACTGTTCTAGCTCCTGGGTGAGGAAAGTAAGGCTCAGAGGGATGAGTTCCCTGCCTAGAGTCAGGGCTCGATCCACACCAGGCCTGTGTCCTGTTGCTCTGCAGCTGTGAGGGGCGCAGCTGGGGCTACAGGCTGTGGGCCAGGCAGGCTGTGGGGAGCGGGTCCCGCGCAGCCCCCTCAGGCCTGGCTTCCTTGGGCAGCCCCTCCTGGGATTCTGTGGAGCTAGACGCCCTCCTCTGCCCTTGGCCTAGAGTTGTGCCTTCTTTTCTCCTCTCCTCTCTTTTCCCCACTTCTCTCCTCTCTTGTCTAAGATGGGGACTCAAATTTGCCAACGCTTGCTTCTGTTCATCGGCTGGTGATCTGCTGCCTGAGTCACGCCTCCCACCCTTCTCGTCTCTTTTTTTTTTGTCGGTTGTGGGGTTTGAACTCTGGGCCTAGGTGCTGTCCCTCAGCTCTTCAGCTCAAGGCTAGCACTCTGCCACTTGAGCCACAGTGCCACTTCTGGTTTTCTGGCGGTTAATTGGAGATAAGAGTCTCGTGGGCTTTCCTGCCCCAGCTGGCTTTGAACCATGATCCTTAGATCTCAGCCTCCTGAGTAGCTAGGATTACAGGGGTGAGCCACCAGTGCCCAGATTTTCAGTTTTTGAGACCCAGTTTGGCTCTGTAGCTCAGGCTGACCTGGAACTCTTGATCCTCCTGTCTCAGCCTCCTTTTCTAGTGTTATAGGCCGTGCCCGGTGACACCCCCTGCTATGTGCCCTTGCCCAAAATGGTCTACAGAGCTGGAGCTCCTCCCCTAGCTGTGCAACAGGGGCTTTCTGATGGCAGGGCGGGGTGGCAGCGGCCCACTGCTGGGGCTGCCATTCTCACTGGTGCAATGTGCAGAAAGTGGCAGAGAGGCCTGGTGAAGAGCAGGCCACCTCTCACTGCCACGGCATGAACATGCCCCTTGGCTCTGCACTCTCTGGAGGAGCTAGTCTCCCCTCTCAACCTGCAAAGGCCTAGGGACATGGAGACATTTACAGTGATGCAGGAGATCACATCTTTTCAGCTCTGGCTGGTGAGCCTGGCTTCTGTCCTCATGCGCAGGACTGGGGCTCAGACATCCTGATGCATGCTAAAGTCTAAGCCATCGGCACAGGGCTAGGTTGGGCCACTCCTGCCAGGAGCTCGTGGCCTGCTGTGGCCACGTGAGCCCACTTCTGAGGGAACACTCACGGATGTTTTCAAAGCCCAATCCTCAGAGACACTCAGCTCACCCCTCACAGAGGCTAAAAATAACTCATATGCTCTACCAGGTGCCAGCCCATCCCAGTGTGGCCCCAGAAACCATCAGAAAAGCACATTCGATGAGATCAGAGCAGGTTTGCTTATTAAACACAAATTTCTCTCCCTCCCATGTCTCCCTTTTTTTGAGGTATGGGTCTTAATAAGTTGTCCAGGATAGCGATGACCTCCTGGGCCTAAGGGATCCTCCTGCTTCAGCCTCCTATGTAGCCGGGACTACAGATATAAGCCACTGTACCAAGCGAGGGTATGCACCAGTTTATGTGGAAAGGCATATATACATAGAAAGATGCACTATGATCTTTACATAACAAAATGTTAGCAGTAGATAATTCTCAGAAGTGAAAGTCTTTTCCTTTGTACTTTCCAATACCCACTGCCTGATTAACAATAGTGTTTCCTCAAAAAAAAAAATGTAGGGGCTGGGAAGGTGGCTCAGTGGTAGAGTGCTTGCCTCGCATGCATGAAGCCCTGGGTTCGATTCCTCAGTGCCACATAAGCAGAAAAAGCCAGAAGTGGCACTGTGGCTCAAGTGGTAGAGCGCTAGCCTTGAGCTGAAGAGCTGAGGGACAGCGCCTAGGCCCAGAGTTCAGACCCCACAACTGAAAAAAAAAAAAAAAAAAAATGCAGTGTGGCTTATGCCTATAATCCTAGCTACTCAGGAGGGTGAGATCTGAGAATCAAGGTATGAAGCCAGCCTGGGCAGAAAAGTGTGAGTCAAGCGGTAGAACACCACCTTGAGTGAAGAATCCAAGCAAGAGTATGAGGTCCTGAGTTTGAGCCCCAGAATCAAATACAATATAAATAATAAAATGAAATAGGGGCTGGGAAGGTGGCTCAGTGGTAGAGTGCTTGCCTTGCATGCATGAGGCCCTGGGTTCGATTCTTCAGCACCACATAAGCAAAAAGAAAAAAGCCGGAAGTGGCGCTGTGGCTCAAGTGGTAGAGCGCTAGCCTTGAGCTGAAGAGCTGAGGGACAGCGCCCAGGCCCAGAGTTCAGGCCCCACGACCGGACCCTCTACCCCCACCCCCCCAAAAAAAAAGAAAGAAAATCTGGCCAAGAGATGCTAGCCCTCCACCCCAACTGACCGCAGCGGCTGAGCACGTACCAGGATGTCCTGCAGCTCTTCCTCCCGCTGCTTCTTTTCTTTGAGCAGCTGCTGGAGCAGGGAGCTGAGAGCCCAGCGCTGCTGGGACACCATCTCCTGCAACACAAGGCCCCGCCCCGGGCCGTAGTGAGCAGTCTTTGCCCTGGCACGCAGGATGGCGGCCGGTGCTGCCTGGGATCCCGCTGGCTTGGTTCTGTTGGCAGCTCAATTCAGGGCTCTGACCCACGCCCCTAGGCCAAGTTAGGGGCTAAAGCCCAGCCCCCTTTGCCCTGACATCCACCCCACCTCCCATCCTCAAAGCTGAGGCACCCTTCCTGGGCCAGGCATGGGACCCCAGTGATGATGACGATGGAGTGGGGAGAAACAGCAAACAAAGAATGACAACCATGGTCTCCCTGACCACAGAGCACATGGTGGAAGCAAATGGAGGGTGGCAGAGATAGGGGAGCCCACACGGGGGCGGGGGGGGGGGGGGGTTGGGAAGGGGGACAACACATGCACACTGTGGCCACATCCCCTCATCCTCCTGTCCTTGGGGACCCCACGCAGGCCCTGCAGCTGTGATGGGCGGGGCGGTTCCTCATCTCTAAAGCTTGTTTTGAGGCTCTGTTACCACGTCACCCTCCTCTAATGGCCCAGTGCCATGGGAAGACTCCATCTTGGGGGGACAGAAAGGGGCGTGGCAGGGCCATGCTTGGAGCCACGCAGCACCTGGGCAGACCTCTGGGAGCAGGCATTGTCTGTGCACTGGTGTGGGGGGAGACAGCCTGAGGTCTTCCGCTGAGCATGGACAGGGACCGGGACAGGCGGACTGCGCAAAAGCTGGCGCGAGCACGTGCCCCACACACCTGTCCCATCCAGGCCCACAAGTGCATGGGGGCGATGGGAGCCCGAGAAGGGAAAGGGCCAACTTTCCTCTCCACCTGCCCAAGTCCTGCGGGCAGACTCTAGGAAGAGTCTAGACCACAGCCTGCCCGTCCCCGCTGGCTCCGAGAGCAGGACACTGGGGGCCAGGCCTGGGCTCGGCCATCCTGAGAAGCCCCTCCACAGAGAATGCAGCCCAGACAGCGGAAGAGCAAGGCTTAAAGAAAGGAGCACCGCAGCGGCCAGACCCCAACCAAGGAAATGCGGAGATGTGGTCTGGGGGACCTCCTTCCTCCGACCGCCTGCCTAGTGTCCCGCCTCCTGAGAGCCCTGCCTTGGTCACTGGGGCAGCCCAGGCCCTGGGCTGAGGAGCTGCTGCCCTGGGGCCAGGGGGGTGTGGGAGGGGCGCAGGGGGAGCCCTACATACCTGCAGCGCCTCTGTGTCCAGGGACTTCCTCTTTAACTCCAGCTGAGTCAGCTGCAGTAACTCAGTTTCTATTAACCTAATCTAAACAGAAGACGAGACAGGGGTTTATTTGCATTAACCGTGGTGCCGTTTTTTTTGTGCTGCTGCCCTCTGGTGGCCAGAGGTGGGTGGTGTCTAAGAAAGCTTTCTGGGGGGAAGCTGGGGTTGGAGAGGAACCTGTAGGACTTGGGATCTCACACAGAGGTGTAAAAAGAATCCTCTTTCATGGCTTGGGGTACCTGGGACTTGACATGCTGTCGACCTGGTCGCTGCAGCTGGCCAAGAGCCCAGCACAGGGCTTGTCCCAGGACGCTCGCAAATAAAGGTGTGCAGGGAAGGAGGGGGTTCCTTCTAGATCCAAGGAGAGGGAGGTCGACAGTCACCACTGGGAGTGTGTGTGTGTGTGTGTGTGTGTGTGTGTGTGTGTCTGTGTATGTGCATGCATGTGCTGGTACTGGGGCTTGAACTCAGAGCCTAGGCACAGTCCCTTCGGTCCCTTAGCTGTTTTTCTCAAGGCTAGTATTCTACCACTTGAGCCACTTGTCTACTTCCGGCTTTTTTGTGGCTAACTGGAGATAAGAGTCCCAGTATTCTCAGATCTCAGCCTCCTGAGTAGCTAGGATTACAGGTGTGCACCACAGGGCTGGAACCATGAGGCCTTCCTCTTGCCTCCACCGTGTAGCTGTCATGGGGTGGAGGTCGGGGGAGCAGAGGGCAATGGAGTGACTGAATGGTGATAGGCTGGAGTTACGAGCACCTGACTGTGCCATATCCATGCTGTGAGCTCTATCTGCAGCACTTCAGCAGCGCCCGGGCCATGACCCCACAGTACAGGCAAGGGGAGGTTAAGTAACCTGCCCAAGGACACAGAGCAAGTAAGCAAGCGCCCTTTCCCTAGGCTCTGAGGGGCCCACCCACCCTGAGAGTGGGGGTCTGCTCACTCTCTCGGCTGTCTGGGGGGGATCACACCTGACACAGTGACCTGCCCATGGCCGTGAGGCCTCTTCTGTCTCTGAGCCCCCTGGCCCTTCCCACCCTTGGTCAGAGGGATGAGCTTCATGTCCAGCAATGGGGGACCGAAATTTAAAAAAAAATTAAAAAAAAAAAGTAAGTTGGTTTAGATCAAACACGAGAAGGAGAAAGAAAACCATGCAAAAATATGAATGGGAAGTGTGATGGGATGAGCGCTCCCATAGCCTGGAAGCTGGGCCCCAGCTGCAGCCCACTCAATAGCAGCACCGCACGCCCTGCTCCACTCCCTCGGCCCCCGCTGCGCTGAGGCCCCGCCACAGTCCCGCCACAGTCCCCAGCAGAGTCTGACGGGAGTGCAGCCCTCGGAAGCAGAGGCCCCACCTCAGCCCTGCTAACGGTGGCCCAGGGAAGCTTCCAGCTCTTGTTCAGTTGCCTGGAGAGGAGCCCCTGTTGTCCTGCTATGCCAAGGCCAGTGCAGAGGCTTCCCACGGTCACACATGTCCTGGCCAGAGAATGGGCCACCCCCGCTGGGTAGGACTGTGGCCAGGGCCGAGGATGAGGGCATCTCCAGGCCCTCACCAACAGCCCAGCCCTGGTCTTCCTGAGGAGTGAGAGGAACAAAGCAGGCCCCTCTCGCGAGCCAGTGAGCAGGGTCTCAGCTGCGTGACTGCGGCCCCGCACTCCAACCCAGCACTCACCTGGTTCCTGATCTGCCGGTGCATGAGGTCTTTCTTCACTTGGAGGGCCTCGAACGCAGCCTTCTGCATGGCACTCTACAAGACACCGTGCCAGGCCGTTCAGCACAGGCTGCACAACCCAGGCCGTACATCCTGGCCTTCCCTGGAGCCATCTGGGGATCAGATCTGTGTATTCTGGCGTAGGTAATTCCTATGCTTCTTAAGAGAGAGAAACTAGGCCGGGCGCCAGTGACTCATTCCTGTAAGCCTGGCTATTCAGGGGGCTGAGATCTTCTGAGGACAGTGGTTCAAAGTCTGCCCAGGCAGGAAAGTCTATGAGACTCTTATCTCCAGTAAACTACCAAAACAAAAGCCAGAAGCAGTGCTGTGACTCAAGAGGCAGAGTGCTAACCTTGAGCAAAAAAAAGCTCAGGGATAGAGCCAGCCCTGAGTTCAAGCCCCAGGACTGGCACAAGAAGAGAGAGAGAGAGAGGGAGAGAGAGAGAGAGAGGGAGAGAGGGAGGGAGGGCGAGAGAGAGAGAGCGAGAGAGCGAGAGAGAAACTACTGTCTAACTCACTTAAATTTTCAAAA
Organism: Dipodomys ordii; assembly: GCF_000151885.1. NCBI lineage: Eukaryota > Metazoa > Chordata > Mammalia > Rodentia > Heteromyidae > Dipodomys > Dipodomys ordii. The sequence goes on along the minus strand of NW_012267271.1, from coordinate 3,923,781 downwards.
CAGTTCTTAATAGGGCTGGCACCATGTCCCTCTTTTTTACAGTAGCTAAAGGCGAGCCTGCTTCTGCTACCATGTCCCTGATGAAGAGGCTCAGAGCTGTGACTGGCTGACTGGGACACAGTGTCCCCCACACTGGGGGGGGGGCAACCTGTCCGTGTGGGGCCTACTGGGCCCCCAACCTTTCCTTCACCAGGGGCAGGTACCTCGAGTGACAGATGTCTCTGACAAGGCTTACAGATACCACGTCATGTCACTTTGGGAGAACAGAGAGATTGGGGCAGGGCTAGGTGACCCATGGGGACAGGCAGGGCTGCTTCTTTAGGTTCAGGGCCCAGACACCTCTGGGCGTCTCAGCCCCCCTGACAACTCCAGTGTCTCAAAGTCCCTGGGTCTTATGTGAGGTCTAGGTCAGGACTCCTGTCCAGCACCCCTGGCCCAAGGCTTACCTCCTGTAAGATCTGGCTGATGGCTTTGTTCTGATCCATCTGCTGCCATGACAGAATCTGCTGGAACCGCTCATCCATTTCAGCCATGCTGCCAGAAAGACAGCTCTGTCACTCCTGAGCACCTGCTCTGTGCTAGGTGTCTTGGAGGAGACCAAGAGAATCATTTTTCCGCCCAGCAGTACTGCCAACGCTCCTGCTGGGGGGCAAGGCCTCAGCAGGGCAGACTTGGGGTTTGAGTCTTCTGGCTGGGGAGGAGGGCAGTGGAGCTGAGAGCTGGCAGAGATACCAGGTCCTCTGGTTCAGAGCCACTGAACCCCGCAGCGAAGGCCACCTGAGGTGAATACCTGGCCTCTCCCTGCCCCATACGCGCCTTCAAGCTGCCCATGAGCCACTGGGCTGGAGGAAAGTCCCTGTGTTCTGGGCTCAGCCCTTTAGGAGGCTGTGACAGGTTCAAACCCCATGCCTGTTCGGTCTTAGCTCTCAGCTTGTTCCACCCTTGTAACCATTTTCCGGAGCCGGGGTGGAGGCTCAGGCTCCCGCAACAGCTCCACGGGCAGCTCCTGGAAGTCACCTCGCTTTTATTTTATTTTTTTGCCACTCCTGCGGCTTCAAGGGTACTGTTCTTGAGCTTTTATGCTCAAGGGTAACATTCTACCACCTGAGCCAAAGAGTAACATATGGCTTTTTTGCTGATTACTTTTAAAAAATTAATCAGGGCCCTGGGTTCAATTCCTCAGCACCACATAAACAGAAAAAGCTGGAAGTGGTGCTGTGGCTCAAGTGGTAGAGTGCTAGGCCTTGAGCTGAAGAGCTGAGGGACAGCGCCCAGGCCCAGAGTTCAAGCCCCACAACCAGCAAAAAATAAAGCACACACACACACACACACACACACACACACACAGAGTCTCAGATTTGTCTGCCCAGGCTTGGTCTGAACCATGATTACACACACACACACACACACACACACACACTCAGATTTGTCTGCCCAGGCTTGGTCTGAACCATGATTCTCAGAGCTCAGTGCTCTGAGTAGCTAGGGTTACAGGTGTGACCACCGATGCCTGCTCACCTCACTTTTCTGATAAGAAATTCACAGCTTAGGAAGCAAAAGCAACTCACCCCCAGGTTCACAGTTAGCCAGTAGAGTCCCCCATGCCTGGGCTCCTGAGCACCAAGTCACCCATCAGGAAAGCAGGGAGATGCCAGCATCTGAGGACTCAGGAAGCTGACCCGGTGGCCAGGAGGGGGCAACATGCAGGGTGGCCAGGGCTGTGAGACTGTGATCTGAGCAGCTAGGCACTGACTGAGCTTTTCCCCACTGCTCTGCTGGTTACCTGGAACCTTCCCAAAGCCCACAGGGCTGTGGTGAGCCCAGCACTTTAGACCCAAGTGGCCATCAGCACGGAAGCAGCTATGCATCCCCTAGCTCATAACATTCCCAACCTGTGCCCCTCCATGGTCAAGAACACCCCTATTTGGCCCCCACCTGACGGTGCTCTGAGACTCTACGAGCCTGCTTTGACACTGCCCCTCACAGATATGCCAGGCAGGCAAGCACTGGGCCTGTCTGTGCCTGGCTCACAACATAGCAAATGTGTGACGCAGGAAATGGTGGTCTTCTCTGGGGCCAACCCAAGCATGAAGTCCTTGCTAGAAAAATCTGGAAGGCCAGGATCACTTGCTTATAACAGCTTTGTCGAGGCTGGGCAGCCCAGGGCAGGGGCCACCAGTACTCAGCTCTTACCCCAGTGTTAGGGGCCTGAGGTGGCTCCCTGCAGCTCACCTGGAATCCCCCCCCCATACCTTCCCACCCCCCGCCCCTTACCTAGAACAGGCCTGCTGGACCAGGCTCTGCCTCTGAGACTCATAGGCCATCTGGATGAGGCGGCTCTTGCAGCTCTCGGTCAGCATTTGCTGCATGGCGGCTGCAGACAGGTGGGGTGGGTGGATGAGAAAGGGACATGCAGCAGGACTTCCTCTGCTGCTGGACAGGACTTGAGGCTTTCCCTACTTACCTGCCTGCTATTCAACCTTAAACTGAGGCTCTTTTTAATTATAAAAGTAACTTAAGGGCTGGGTTAGTGGTAGAGTGCTTGCGTAGCAATCATGAAGCCCTGGGTTCGATTCCTCAGTAACACAGAAGCAGAAAAAAGCCAGAAGTGGCGCTGTGGCTCAAGTGGTAAAGTGCTAGCCTTGAGCACAGAGAGACTCAGGGATAGAGCCCAGGCCCTGAGTTCAAGGCCTAGGGCCGGGGGGGGGGGGGAGGGAAGGGAACATAAGCTTGGAAGGCTGATTAGCCGTATAATACCAAACAATCTTCTAGAGTCCTGAGACCCAGACATTACATTTTGATATATGGTCTTCCAGTCAATTTTTATGAATGTTTATAGATTTGTAAAAATTGACATAAAAGAGCCAGGCACCAGTGGCTCATGTGTGTGATCCTAGCTATTCAGGAGACTGACATGGAAGTTTGAAGCCAGCCTGACAGGAAAATCAGTAAGACTCTTATCTCCAATTAACCATCAATAAGCCAGAAGTGAAGACTAGAAGTGAGGGAAAGGGTGACACTGCCCCCCCAAATGTACTCTTTACCTGACTTATGTAACTATAACCCCTTTGTACCTCACCTTTATAAAACCAATAAAAAATAAAAATAAAAAACAAAAAAGCCAGAAGTAGAGTTGTGGTTCAAGTGGTACAGTACCAGGCTTGCGTGAAAAAGTAGGAGATAGCTCTCACTGAGGTCAAGCCTCTGGCACATACAAAAAAAGAATCAAGGAAGTGGTGCTGTAGCTCAAGTGGTAGAGCGCTTGCCTTGAGCTGAAGAGCTGAGGGACAGCGCCCAGGCCCAGAGTTCAAGCCCCACGGCCGACCAAAA
>NW_012267271.1:3878026-3920171 GCF_000151885.1 Dipodomys ordii | reverse complement strand
AGACTCCTATCTCCAATAAACCACCAGAAAACCGGAAGTGGCGCTGTAGCTCAAGTGGTAGAGCGCTCGCCTTGAGCTGAAGGGCTGAGGGACAGCGCCCAGGCCCAGAGTTCAAGCCCCACGGCCGACAAAAAAAAAAAAAAAAGTTTCATGGGCTGGCTTTGAACCGCAATTCTCAGATCTCAGCCTCTGAGTAGCTAGGATTACAGGCGTGAGCCACCAGTGCCCAGCAAAAATCAGGGACTTTTAAGAACATTAAAAGATCCTTGTCCAAATACCTTAGTGAACATTTGACTATTTGACTAATTCCTGAGAATAATTCTAATAAACACTTAACGTCATGGATAATACATTGGGTTTCCTTTCCACTCACTGAGCATGCAGCTTACAGGATAGCTCAGCACTGCGTGCCTGAAATTCAGGGTTATCTTTTCCTGCTTTTTTTTTTTTTTTTGTCTGTCATGGGGCCTGAACTCTGGGCCTGGGTGCTGTAGACTTCAGCTGTAGACTAGCACTATACCACTTGATCCTCAGCCCCACTTCCCGCTTTTTCTGCTTATGTGGTGCTGAGGAATCGAACTGAGGGCCTCATGCATGCAAGGCAAGCGCTCTACCACTGAGCCACCTTCCTGGCCCTCCTGCTTTTGTTTCTTCTTTTTTTGTGCTGGTCCTAGGCTTTACCATAGGGCCTTAGCACTGTCCCTGAGCCTTTTCACTGAAGGCTGGCTCTCAAGCACTTAAGCCATAGCTCTAATTCTGGCTTTTTGGTGGTTAACTGGAGATAAAAGTCTCATGGGCTTTCTTGCCTGGGCTGGCTTTGAACCTTGATACTCAGATTTCAGCTTCCTGAGTAGCTAAGATTATAGGTATGAGCCACCAGTGCCAGGGTATCTTTGGTAAGCCTAGACAAAAAAAAAAAAAAAATTCTGGAGATTCTGTCCCCACCAATGGCCGGACATTGTGGCAGACACCTGGAATCCCAGCAAACAGGGGAGAGGGAAACACAATGGCTGGGAGCAATGTCATGCCCAGCAACACAGGGAAGCTCCAGTTGGGGGCCTGCAGCCCAGGCTGGCCAGGGTATCAAGCCAGACTCTACCTTGAAATTTACCAAGGCAAAAAGAGCCTGGAGACAAGACTCAGGTGGTAGCATGCCTCCTCCCCAGCTTGAGGACCATGGGGTGTCTGGGACCCTTGGGGCATGTCGGGAAGGGTGGAGTACCTGGGAACTAAGAGGGACAGTCCTCAGCTCTGGGTAGCTGAAGTCAGAACGGCCAGATTTGGACATGCTCAGAGTTGGCCAGCTTGGCCCCAGTTGCGCTCCTGATGTCCAATGAGGTGGGAAGAGGAGAGTTATGGTCTCCCCCATTTTATTGAGAGGACAGCCAGGGGCCAGTGATGTCTCTGTGGTCTCATAGCTGGTGTCTGTACCCAAGCCTAACAAATCCTAGAGCTCAAGCTCCAACCGGGACTTGCCTGTTGCTGCTCGGCTCCGCTCGGCGTGTGACCAGCTGAGAGGGGACTGTGTACCACCAACCCAGCTAAGTGCTGCCTGCAGGGCCCTCGGCCTCCCCAAACCCCAACTCACAGGCGATCTCTCGGCGCCGCAGGTTCTTTGTCTCTTCCTGGGTTATGGACATCAGCTGCTCCATTCTTATTCTAGAAAAGAACATCCACCCTAACATCTTCAGCAGGGCCTCCCACTGCTCTCAGACTGTCTCCTCCAGGAAGCCCATCCTGATTTCCCACAATGTGCTCCCTGAACCCCAGGGCATCACCCAGGCCATGTGGGGCCTTGAAGGCAAGAATGCCTTGTAAAGATGAATATGCCCTTAGAAAAGTGGCCTGGGATGTCCAGCACCAGTGCCCAGCAAACAAATGGGAAGATGTGGAATACTGCCCATAACTAAAGATAGCCAGGTCTCTTTACCTGTCATACTGGTTGAAATGAAGAACACTGAACCAGTCATGATGGTACATGCCTGCAATCCCAGCACTCAGCAGGTAGAAATCAGGAGGATCATAGTTTGAGGCCATCTCCACCAAAAAGTTCTCAAGATCTCATCTCAGCCAATGAAAAAAGCTGGGTGTGGTGTCATGCACCTGCCATCCCAGCTACAAGGAAGTGTACATAGGAAGGTCACAGTTTGAGGCCAGCCTATTTGAGTCCCTAGTTGAAAAACAACCATAAACCTAGTTACTCAGGAGGCTGAGAGCTGAGGATCACAGTTAAGAGCCAGCCCAGGCAGACAAATTTGAAAGACTCTTCTCTCCAATTCATTAGCAAAAAGCTAGAAGTGGAGGTGTGGCTCAAGTGGCAGAACACCAGCCTAGAGCAAAAAAGGCGAGTGGGAACTTGAAGCACTGGGTTGAAGCCTCCGTGCTGACACCAGAAATAGAACAAAGGGAAATAAAATAAAAACAAAACCATAACAAAGCAAAAGGAATGAGGATGTGGCCTAACAGGTACAAGGCCCTGAGTTTAAACTCTAGTGCCACCCCTAAAAGAAAATGCCAGGTATGGTGGTACATAACTATAATCCCAGCACTCTGGAGACACATGCAACCCCACCCGCATCCTTCCTTGGGCAGCCTCATGGACTGGGCTGACCTGGAACTGTAGTCCTCCCAATGGTCTCCTGTGTATAACGATGAGCGGTACTTGCCACTGAACATAGCTGAACTGAGAAGGAGTCTCATGAACTTTCCCCTCTAGACTGGTCTCAAACTGTAATTCTCCCATTCTCAGTCTCTTAAGTAGCAAGGATAGGCATGAGCCACTGGTGCCCAGTTTTAGATCAAATACATTAAAATAAGAATTGCATCGATGCAGAACACGAACATACTTTTTTTTTTTCTGGCCACTATTCCCTAAAGAATAGTAGCTGCACTGACAGGCATAATGGAGAGAGAAAGTGACAGGCAGATCTTTTCTTGTTTAGTTAAGGACTTGAGCATCTGCAGGTTTTTGAGTCTGCAGAGACCTGAACCAATCTCCCTCAGATGCCAAGGGACAAGTGTCTCCAGTCCTGTTTATTTATATCCTGAACTTTTTACTAGTCAGACTATTGCTGGGCATTCTGCATCCAGCCTTATTCCTTGGCTTTTGGAGTTTTTCTCAGGAGCAGGCGTGTCCTGAAGCTCCTGACAGCAGTGAACACTTGTAATCATGTCCTCTGAGAAGTGGTCTCCGCATGGCACGTTCCCCCCACAACGCAGCCCCTGGAAGACACAACTCTTACCTCTCATTCTCCAGCGACTTCAGAATCTCAGAGCTTTTCTTTTGCCTGTGGAGAAACCCAGAGAAGGCCTCTGTGGTCGCACCAGGCCCCCTCCAACTGTGCTGCCCCCACCCCGCTGTCTGGACACAGCACAGCGGACCCCAGCCTAGAGCTCAGGCGGCTGCGGGGGAGGGGAGTGGCTGTCCTGGGCCTCACCTGCGAAATGAGAATAAAACAAACAAAATGTTTCTTGGGTCTTTTGTTCAGTCAATGAGAAAACCAAAGAGTGGTTGGCAGTAAGAAGTTCTAACGAGTGATGGCCTGACTCCTGATTCCTGTGGTTCTTTGTCATTGGCAGGTGTCAGGGATGGAAAAAACCAAGTCTGGAGGCAGTGGGGTAGAGCTAATGTCAATTTCTGGAATCTTCCTGCAATGGGCTCGCTAACTAGGCCTTCTCAGGCTTCTTGAGATCCCTACCTGGTCCCTTTCTCTCCAGCTTGGTGGCTGCTACCCTGAACAGCATTTGTTAACCTAGATCTCACTATAGAGTAAATGGCTGACCCTAGGCAATAGGCTATTTAGAATTCAAAATCTTAGAGCAGGGCATGGCCTTAGCTACAGTGTTAAGCCCATCTATTTTACAGAACATAATGGGGCTTGTGGGGCACACTTACCTGAGGCCTGGTGTGTGTGTGTGTGTGCGTGCGTGCGTGCGTGCGTGTGTGTGTGTGTGTGTGTGTGTGTGTGTGTGTGTGTGGACAGAAGAGTTCCATGACAGGAACCCAGACCTGTAATGCCGCTCTCTATGTTGGTGCACTGAAGCACCAGCCTGGACTTAGGCAGTGGAAGACTTGGCAAGTACAGAGATCTTGATTCAAGGGTGGGAAGGGGCCCTGTCCCAGGCCCTCTCAGGGCATCGTGGAGGGCATTCTGGCTCCAGGCCAGGCCAGGAACTGACCTCTGGTTGTCTCGCAGGAGTTTCTGGATGCGGCCAGAGATAGTCAGCTCTGTCTGCTTCAGCTGTTCCTGTAGCCGCTGTCGCTCTGCATCGAGGTAGCGCTGGTGCTCACTTAGTCCCTGCTCCAGCCGTGTCTGCTCCTGTACACCGAGGCAGGGATCTGAGCCGCTGGACCCCGTAGTGTATACCATGGGGGCTGTGGCCTGGGTGCTGCACAGGGCCCCCTGCCATCCTGCCTCAGGGGGCCCTTCGTTGTCAGGAGGGGCACCAACCTCCTTGACTGTCTGCAGGATCTCGTCCTTCTGGCTGTGGCTCTGCTGAAGCAACTGGGCGTGCTGCCGCTGCCCTAGCTCCAGACGCCGCTCGAACTCCAGCTTCTCCAGCGCCTTTTGCTCCTGGGGGACCGACACCAACACCCTTCACCTCTGACCACAGCCTGCAAGACGCCGCTCCCCAGCCTGGCTCCAGTGGCTCATGCCTGTAATCCTAGCTACTCAGGAGGCTGAGATTTGAGGATCACTGCTTCAAGCCAGCTAGGGCAGGTAAGTCCTTGAGATTGTCTCCAGAGCCAGAAGTGGAGTTGTGGCACAAATGGTAGAGCACCAGCCTTGAGCAAAGAAGCTAAGGGATAGCACCCAGGCCCAGGCCCTGAGTTCAAGTTCCAGTACAGGCAAAAAAAAAGCTGCTGGTACCCCCTCTGTATATCACCTTTATAATAACAATAAAAAAAAATTAAAAGCTGTTTCCCCAGGAGTATGAAGCAAAGTTACAGAGTAAGAGGTATCTCATCTTACCTTCCGCTTTTCATAGTCCAAGAACCTATTCTGGGGGAGAAAAGACAGAGGTCAGGAGAAGGCAGCTGCTGTGGTTCTGGCTGGCTGATGGCCGACCATGGCTCCCCTGACTGCTGGCCAGGAGGTTGGGGGGATGGCAGGATGAGAGCTGAGAAGCCCAGGGTGAAGCCACCACAGGCTTTAGGACAGTGTTGGGAAGGCAGCACTATGAAGGCTCCATTCCCCAGATGTCTACAAAACCCACAGCAGCCACCAACACACTGGCACAAAGCTGTATGTACAACTTCCTGCAGAATTAATTACTCTGCAGACCAGACCAGACCACGAGCTCAGATGCCCACCAACGGGCCACAACATCATAGGTAATGATGCCTTGGACTATGAACACTTTTTTTTTTTTTTTTTTTGTCAGTAGTAGGGCCTGAACTCTGGTTCTGGGCGCTGTCCCTCAGCTCTTCAGCTCAAGACAAGTGCTCTACCTCTTGAGCTGCAGCGCCACTTCCCGCTTTTTTTTTTTTCTTCTGCTTATATGGTGCTGGGGAATCGAACCCAGGGCCTCATGCATGCAAGGCAAGCGCTCTATCACTGAGCCACCTTCCCAGCCTTGTGAACACTTTTAAAGTAAGAGAGTGTTCAATTTTCCTGATTCTTCCTCAATTTCCACTATTATTAGAGATATAAGCTGGGGGCTTGCTGGGGACTCACGCCTGTAATCCCAGCTACTCAGGAGGCTGATATCTGAGGATTGAGTTTTGAAGCTAGCCTGGACAAAAAAGTCCATGAGACTCTTACCTTCAATTAACTACCAAAAAGCTAGATGTGGAGCCAAGTGAGAGCATGAGGCCCTGAGTTCAAGACCCAGTACCAATACAAAGAAGGAAAAAGAGGAGGAAAAGGAGAAGAAGAGGAAGAGGAAGAGGAAAGAAGAAAAAAGAAATGTAAAGCATTCACATCAGCAGTGAAAGCAGGAAGTGAGAAACTAAGAGCCAGAGACTGGCAGAAGAATTACTGAGAATGCATGCTGGACACCAGTGGCTCACGCCTATAATCCTAGCTACTCAGGAGGCTGAGATCTCAGGATTGCCGTTCAAAGCCAGCCAGGGCAGGAAAGGCTGTGAGACTCTTATCTTCAATAAACAACTCAAAAAACCAGAGGTGGTGCTGTGGCTCAAGTGGTAGAGAACTAGCCTTGAGCTGAAGAGCTGAGGGACAGTGCCCAGGCCCAGAGTTCAAGCCCCATGACCGACAAAAGGAAAAAAAAAAAAAAGAATCACTGGGAGATAAAGCCAGGCCTACAGGCAGCTGACACTCCTGCCTGTGTCCCTGTGATGTCACCCTGACCTAGGGCTATCAGAGGGCCTGATATGTGAGCTTCCGGTGTGAGATGTTTGTTGCAACCCTGTCTCTTAGGAAGCTCTGCCCGGCAGAAGAGGCAGCCTGTCATCAATTATTTCAGTGTACTTGATACGAGGTGACACTGAGCCCTGTAAAAGCAAAGTAGGCAGGTAGCTGGGGCTGGGACTTCTAGGGATGTGACCTTCAACCTGAGAACTGAACAGTGATATTGGGGAGAATTCAGACTCAGAAACCATTGGTTCAGGAAGCACTAGCCTTGAGCTGAAGAGCACAGGGACAGTGCCCAGGCCCAGAGTTCAGGCCCCACAACTGACAAAAAAAAAAAAAAAAGGGAAGGAACCATTGGTTCAAAGGCCCTAGTGGGAAGGGGTGTGGCTTGCTCAGGAACAGAGAGAAACCTGGACCAATGATGTTTGGTGAGCTAGTGTCTGAGGCTTCCACAAAAGGTCCTAGAAAACAAAGCTAAGCCTACCTGTCAGGATAAAGCCCCTTCCTCACTTTCTACAATTAATATATGCTAATAATAATAGTAAAAAAAAATCCCCAAACCTCCACTCATGTCTATGACAAAAGAAAGAAAAAAAGAAGCTAAGCCTGTTGGACTGGAGAAATTTTGGGGTACAGCAATGAACATATCATGCCAATTGTACCCCCAATGCACACATGAGCACATCCATGTATGTGCACACCTTCATGCACACCACCACGCACACAGCAGCAGGCACTCACAGCAACAGGCAGACTAAGCTCACCTGCCATTCCACCTCCTCCCGGGAGAACCTGTCTGCGGGCCCATCGGGGCTGTCCTGGGAGATCTCAGCTCCATTTGGCTCCAGAACAGGCAGTAGATACTGAGAAGGGGGGTAATATTCCAGCCCTGATTCTGCAAGAGAGAGAGACACAGGCTGCCAGGGAGGCCCCCGCCCCCCCACCTCTGCCCTTGCCCCACCTTCCTCCTGCTCTCCCTGGAAGCTCTGCCCAGCTCAGTCCTGTGTGCTCTCAGTGCTTGCTGATCCTCTGGGCCCACCATGTGTTCACACATGTTAACCAGAAAGTGGCAAGTGCTCAGTGCAGTGTCAGTTGATGAAGAGATGGGCATCTGTGTTCCTGAGTGAGAACCCCGAACTTAGTGAAGAAACTGGGGCCGGGACATGGCTTTGCTAGTATCTAAGTGTGTGACACCTTGGGCATGACTTTCTCCTCTGGCTCTGACAGTTTCCTCCTGCATACTTTAAAAGGGTTCATGCCTTACACTTTTCTATTGCACTGTTTGATTTTATCTTTTGAGATAGGGTCTAGCTATGTAGCCCAGGACTCAATCTCTTGACTCACCTGCTGAGTGCTGGGATTACAGGTGTGTCCACCAAGTCTGGCATTGTTTGCAACTTTTTTTTTTTTGTCAGTTAGCTTCTATACTCCCACTTTGGAATGGTGAAAGTAGGCAACTAACAAGAAATACCAAGCGGGGTGCTGGTGGCTCATCCTTGTAATCCTAGCTACTCAGGAGGCTGAGATCTGAGGATCGTGGTTCAAAGCCAGCCCACAGGAAAGTCCATGAGACTCTTATGTCCAATAAACCACTAGAAAAGCAGAAGTGGTGCTGTGGCTCAAGCGGTAGAGCACTTGTCTTGAGCTGAAGAGCGCAAGGACAGCACCCAAGCCCAGAGTTCAAGTCCCATGACCGACCAAAAAAAAAAAAAATACCAGAAGGCCGGGAATCTGTGGCTCACACCTGTTATCCTAGCTACTCAGGATACTGAGATCTGAGGATCATGGCTCAAAGCCAGCCCAGGCAAGAAAATCCTTGAGACTCTTATCTCTAGTTAATTACCAGAAAAGTACTAGCCTTGAGCAGAAGAGCTCAAGGACAGTACCCAGGCCCTGAGTTCAAGCCCCACGACCAAAAACAATAAGAACAAAAAAAAGAAAAAGAAAGAAAGAAATGCTAGAAATAGGCAGTCTGCTGTCTACACATGAAGCAAAAATCCAGAGAATCAGGGAAGCAACACTGAACTAAGATCCGAGAGAATGCAAGTTACGTGTGCAAAAGGGAGTCCCGAAGGTCTTCTGGATCTTGGCTGGGCCTCACCATCTGACCCAGCCAGCTCCTTTGTGTAAAGGATTAGGATTGCTAGATGATAGGAGCACAGCTCACAGAGAAGAAAAGCTCAGAAAGAAGAAAAGCTCTGCAGTTGGGCTGGAGGTGTAGCTCAGTGGCAGAAGTGGTAGGTAGAATGCCTGCCTAGTGAGTACAAGGCCCTGAGTCCAAACCCAGTGCCACCAAAAAAACAAAAAGGAAGCTACAGACTCTATGTGTGTGCCCCTGCTCCCCTCCCCCAGGGCTTGACTGCTGTCCTTGAGCATTTTTGCTCAAGGCTAGTTGTAGCTTTTATTGTAACCACTATTTTGAGTCTATAACTCCCATTTCCTGCACAGAAAACAGGAAATGTTTTCCTATTTCTCCCTTCTCTATCCTGCTATATTAAAATAAATCCTTGCTAAAACTTAAAAAAATACTCTTTGCATCACCTTTATAACAATAAAAAATTTAAATGGGTAAATAAAATAAATAAGCTGGGCACCAGTGCTCATGCCTATAATCCTAGCTACTCAAGAGGCTGAGCTCTGAGGATCATGGTTCAAAGCCAGCCCCAGCAGGAAAGTCCATGAGACTCTTATTTCTAATAAACCGCTCAGAAAACCGGAAGTGGAGCTCAAGTGGTAGAGTGCTTGCCTTGAGCTGAAGAGCTGAGGGACAGTGCCCAGGCCCAGAGTTCAAGCTCCATGACCGACAAAAAAAATAAAAAATTAAAAAAAAAATAAAAACATGAAAGAAAAACTAAAATAACAAGATCTGTTGTTTATCAAATTGACTTCTTTTTTCCTGAATTGTTAGGATGGAACCCAGGGCCTCACACTTGCTAGGCAAGGCCTCAGCACAGAGACATCCAGCCCTTATTAGTAGAATCTCGAAGACACTAGCATCAGCCAGGCTGAGGGGAGGAAGGTCCTCATGGGGTGGAAACACATAAGTTCCTTGCTGCACACTGTCCCTCGGGGCACAGCTCACACTGTGCTAGGGAAGATGTGGGCTAAAATGCCACTAACGGTAGGAGAGAGGCTTTGATTTTAATTCAATCTCACTTATTAACTAATTGGTTAATGTCTGAGAGCATGGCTCACGTGGTAGAGCTCTAGCTCCAATATCAACCAAAACAACCCCTCCCCCCAAACACACAAAAGGGAAACTAACCAAATTCCAATAAAATAAACATGGGTACTGCTATTATTATTATTTTGGTGGTAATGAGATTTGAACTCAGGGCCTTGAGCTTGCCAAGCCAGGGGTACTCTACCACTCAACCCACACGTCCCCATTGCTTTTGGCTTTAGTCATCTTTTGAATAAGGTCTCTCATTTATGCACGGGCTGGACTGGACCACAATTCTTTTCATTAGTTGAGAGGAAGTTTTTTTGTCTAGGTTGATCTCAAGTTGTGATCCTCCCAATATCTGCCTCCTAAGTAGCTGATGTGAGGACCATGCCTGGCTCACTTTTATTTTATTTTGTGGTGCTGGAGACAGAACCCAGGGTCCTGCTCTATCTCTGATCTGTCTGCTCCCTGGGTCCAGAGTTCATTTTTCCTCACAAAGAGACCCAACTGATCTGGAATCATTTACATACTACGAAGGTCACTTGTACCATTGCTTCATCATGAATCAGAAGACCATGTGTATGTGTGCCTTGGCTCTGTTCTGAAAGCTCTGCAGACACAGGACATCTACCCTGACTTGCACGTCACACCCCTCTGCTGTTCTGGCCATCAGCAGCCCCAGGTTTAGCTCCTGCTGCCTTGCCCTGCCCTTCCTCAGGTTCAGGTCACCATCACCTCTTCCTCCATGATCCAGTGGCCTACTTGGCTTCCCATCCCCCATTCCCTTCTCCTCACAGAGCCTGAGCAACCTTTGAGGAAACAAGTCTCCCTGGACACTGGGCCTGGGCCCCTCTGGCTTCCTCTCCATCTCTCTTCCCCGGGCTCTGGTGCTCCAGACACAATGGCCTGCTGTCCATCACAGCTCAGGCTTCTCTGCCCCTCACAGCCCTTCCACGTGCACAACCTTCTGCACACAGCCTCTCTTTTCCAAGTCCTGGCCGACTCTCAGGTGCCAGCCATGCTCTTGCTCATGTGAGTCTTCCTACCTGAGATGTGCCCACGTCCCAGCTCCCAAGCCCAGCCTGTGACTTCATTTCAGTGTGTGCTTGCTTTGCCAGAGCCTGAGCTCCAGGCAGGCAGGAATGGCAGCTCTCTGGCCTCTGCTGTCCCAGTGTGGGTGGCACAGGGTGGCTGGTGGGGGCAGGTGGCCTGCTTTTACCTTTGCAGAGGAACTGCTGCACGGCTGCGGTGCCAGCGCCACACACCTCCCGCGGGGGATACAGCATGGACGAGGCGTCGAGGCTCAGCGTCTGTGGACACAGGGGCTCCTTACTGCCCAGCATGACCACAGGTCATGCAGTTTCACAGGACAGAATGAACCAGTGCTGTCTCCCCTGCCTACCAAGCAAACTGACTTCACCCAGGTGGCCCTGGTCACCAGCAATGTGTAGCGGCTGCATGTGGCCACGTACATGGAAATTTTACCTAGCTAAAGTCACATCAGGTTTAACGTCAGTTCCTGCGCCATGTTTTAATGGCTCACAGGTGGCTAGTGGTTCCCTGGGGCCAGCATACATGAAAGAACATTTCCATTACTGACCAGAGTTGTGACCCAGCCCAGCCCAACCCACTGTGGGGTCCCTGAGCTGTCCTGAGCCACGGCTTCCTCAGCCACCACACAGCCACCACACCAACCTGGCAGACTGTGTAAGGAAGAAGTGACATTTGGGTTCCTCAGCCACCACACAGCCACCACACCAGCCTGGCAGACTGTGTAAGGGAGAAGTGACATTTGGGTGCACCTGGCCTTCAGCGTGGCCACTGATTTGGACTGTATAGTCAGGACAGGACATTCTCATGGGTAGCACTGAATGGACCCGTGTTGGCCTGCCTGCAGCTGTCCTGAGAATCCTTCTGAGGCCTGTGCCCCAGCAGAGGCCCTTCTGTGGAGGATGGCCATTTCCCCTCACTGTCTGTCCAGCCCCCTCCCACCTCACCCCAGCCCTTCTGCTCAGATCTGACAGCAGAGAGGTGTCTCCTCGGATGCCTGGCCAGATTTGATAGAGATGTCCCCACTCCAGACACCGAGCTATGCAGAGGTGACAAGCACAGGGGGCAGATCCAGACAGCCTGACAGACATGTCATCTATGACTCTCGCCGTGTAGTCCTGGGGAGAGCCTGCCCACTGCCTGGGCCTCAGTTTCTTCACCTGGTAAGTGGCACCACAGTATCTGCCTCACACGATTGCTGTGAAGATTCGGGGAGCTAACACAGGCCTTGACTTAGTAAGCACTGGCTGTCAGTCACATGTTGGAGAGCCTACCTTCCCAGAGGACAGCCTTGAGTGGGCTCCTCTGTGTCTCCTGAAGGAAGGGAACTCATCAGCACCTTGTCTTGGGCTTCCACACATTTCACCTGTGTGTACTGCCCAACCTCTGCTGTTCATTATGGCTGCCTGAGCTGACACACACCTCATGCTCTGATGGCATGGGTTTCTGTGTTGCCAGGCCAAGGCACAGCCCCCACTTCCTGTCTCCCTTGCCCTTCCAGCTTCCTAGGCTCCTAGGATCTGGGCTCCAGGAGCAGCACCTTCTGGGCACCTTGCTTCCCTTCCCAGCATACCCTGTGCATCCCATCTCTGGCCTCTCCTTGCCCTGTTTCCTCTCCTAGAAGCTCCTGTTGGCCACGTCCATGCCTACATCTCATTTTCTTTTCTTTTCTTTTTTGGTTGCGAGGATTGAACTCTGGGCCTGGGCGCTGTCCCTGAGCTCTTCAGCTCAAAGCAAGTGTTCTACCACTTGAGCCACAGCGCCACTTCCGGTTTTCTGATGGTTTATTGGAGATAAGAGTCTCACGGACTTTCCTGCCTGGGCTGGCTTTGAACCGGGATCCTCAGAGCTCAGCCTCCTGAGTAGCTAGGATTACAGGTATGAGCCACCAGCCCATATCTCATTCTTCAAGATCTGGTTCAAATGCCACTCTTATGCAGGGTTAAACCTCTGCTTACACCTGGCTTCCTGTCCACACATCTGTCTCTATGAGCACTTCAGGATCTCTGGGACCTGGCACCCTGCGGCACTCAGAGGGCACCCCGGGGAGCATGGCTCCACACTCACCTCCAGGGTCCGAACGTGTGCAAGCAACTGCGGCAATCTCTGAATCTCATTTCCACTGACGTCTAGAGTGCGCAGGCTCCGCAGCTCCCCTGTGGTGTCTGGCAGCTCCTTCAACTTGTTGTCTGGACAGAGCCCAAGAGCAGAGCTCAGCAACCCAGAATCCTGCAACTGTCCTGCCTGACACTCACAGGACCAGAGGAGGGGCAGGAGGTCAGCTACCACTTACTGAGGACTTAGGAGAACTAGCTATACCACCGTGAACCCCAATTTTTTCATCTTATTGTAAGATAAAGCCTCAGCACAGAGAAGATGCACGTGATGCCCTGGGCAACAATCAATAAATGGGACACCACTATTTTGTGTGTGTGTGTATGTATGTATGTGTGTGCACGCATGCGCTCCCACACGCGTGCATGCACACGCCTATACTGGGGCTTGTACTTAAGAGCCCAGAGCTCTCAATTGGCTTTTTTGCTCAAGGCTGGAGCTCTACCACTTGAGTGGCAACCAGTTCTAGCTTTTCTGCTGATAACTGGAGAAGAGTCTAATGGATTTTCCTTGGAACCTTGATCCTCAGATCTCAGCCTCCTAGTAGCTAGGATTATAGGTGTGAGTCACCAACCCCTGGTGGGGACCACAATTTTTACAACTGGTCACATGTACCAGTTAGCTAAGCTGGAACTTCTGTGTAGCGACCACTTAGGGGCAGGAAACTAAGGAGCGGGCATCTGAGGTGGGGTCTCTGCAGAGAGTAAGGAGCCTGCACTATCATCTGGGCTGGTCTCAAGTCTCACTTTCCTCAGCTGGAATGCCCCCACCCCCACAGTCCTCGGCCTGCCTCACAGACTGTCATTCAGAACTGCTGCAGTGGCTTCTCCATCACTCATTCCTTCGGTCCCTCTCTTGGCCCAGCTGATCCTGCTGCCTGGCCCTCCTCTCACAAAGCCCTGGCTCTGAGCAGTCAGGGAACCCTCTGGATACACCTGTCTCCTAGCAGTAGGCCTGTCTGGTTTGTAGCGTTGTCCCCATGCTTAGTGGCTCAGGGAGTGCCTCCCTTGTGGTTCTTGGCTGTGTCAACCAGGAGCTTCCCAAAGGGGCAAGGCTTTCTGGTCACATACCTTTTATATTGAGGGTCTGGAGCTGGATCAGGTTCCCAATGGAGCGTGGGAGATACGTCAGTTGATTCCTTTCCACATTCAATACCTGAGGGAGAAAGCAATGACATAGAAAGCTACACACAGACAGCAGTAACTTCCGCTATGACCCTCACCCCTGCTTTGGGCCAGCCACCAGCCACTGTATCCATATACCTGTGTACTAGGCTTTGAACTCAAAGCCTTGGGATCTCCTTAGCTGGTGCACTACCACTTGAATCTTTTGGTGGAAATAAGAGTCTCATGAACTTTCCTGCCTGGGCTAGCTTTGAACTGTGGTCATCAGATCGCAGCCTCCAAAGTAGTTAGGTGTGAGCCACAGATGCCCATCCCTCTGTGACTTTATTGATTCTTACAAACCCTATTTAGAAGGGAGAGATAAGTATGACCACATTTGAGAGGTGAGAAAAATGAGGCCCACAATAGTGAGATCATGTGCCCGAGAGAGCCAAGCCAAGACCAAGCCCTGCTCCCAGCTGAAGCTCCAGCATTTATATCCACTACCCAGTTGGGGAGGAAGAAAAGAAGAGGAAGGGCTAACAGAGGAAGGGGTTGGGTGAGGAGGGCAGGATTAGGCCTTAGCCATCCCAGTGTCAAAAGAAGGGAGCCAAGCCCCATTGCGATCTGGACTAGGTCTCAAGGCCAAAGCCAGTGGTACTGGGACGGGACCCGGGCTGGGAGGATCCCAAGGCTCTGCACCCTCCAGGGTAGGGCACCACATGTGATGGAGGCCAACAGGATGCCACTCAAAATAGCCATTACAAACTGACACTGTGCTTGCTTTTTTCCATTGAGTCTGTCCTTGGGGAAGAATGGCAGCATCAGAGATGCAAAGGCAAATCAATAATCAACTATGGCACCTGTCATCCTCTCCTCCTGCAAGAAAACAGCCCAGCTGTGTCCACAGGCTCATTCTGCCCCTCAATCTCTGTATCACTTGCTCCCTCAGCCTGGGATGTGTCCTCAGGGAAGAGGCCCAGAGTTGGGACTCCTTGTGGGCACCTCTGTGCTCAGCCTTGGACGCTGCCCCTTAACTGTCCTGGGGCAGGTCCTGCCCAGTAGAGCAGGGAGGAAAGATGGAAATATGTACTGTCAGCTCCTAATTTTTTTCCAGACTGGAGACCTGTCTGTGCTTCTGTCCATCTTAGGGAAGATGGGGTGCTGGCTAGGCTGGGCTGTGAGGAAGCAGTATGTGCCTCTAATTTAATAGCTATATTGCTTCCCCTGCTTAGGACATTATTTAGTTTGACACAGGGCTTGCAGTGTTTTATCCCAGTGAATGGCATCTTAAAAATTATAAAACCCTTCATGCCTGTAACTCTACCTACTCAGGAGGCTGAGATTTGAGGACAAGGTTTGAAGCCAGCCCAGGGAGGAAAGTCTGAGGCTCTTATCTCCAAATGGTGCTGTGGCTTGAGTGGTAGAATGTTAGCCCTGAACAAAAGAAGCTCAGGGACAGCACTCAAGCCTGGAGCCCTGGGACTGGCAAAAAAGAACAAAAATAAAAGACTAAGTACATATCTGATGAACCAAAGATGTTTACAATGTATTGTCAGGTGTCCAAAAGCTACAAAATAGCAAATGCAGCAACTCAATAAAAGTATCCATATAAATGTCCCCCAATCCTGTACCAAGGAAGGTACTGTGGTCACGGGGACAATTGCTGCTGCTCTGCCACTCGTTCCCTGTGACCTTGGGCAGGTTAGGATCTTCTGTGCAACATGAGGTAATGTCACATACATGGTGACGGTGCGCATGGAGGCTGCACCTCACCCCTCTCAATGCGCCAGGCAGTGAGCTGGGTAGTGGTGCTCTCAGACACTGGCTTTCTGCAGTCTGCAGTGGGTGCTTTTGGGAAGTAAGATAGGGGTTCTAAGACGAATACTGGGATCTCTCAGACAGGCTTCACAGACACACTGGGCTCACAGCTGAAGGCTGAGGCTGCAAACCACCCCAGAAAGGGCCAGGAAGGGCCACTCCAGCAGAATGGACAGCCCACATGGAGAGGTCCTGCTGGGGTAGGGACAGGAGACGGAGGGTTTAGGTGACTACTAAAGCAAAGGGGACAGAGTAAGAGGGAGGCTTGGAAAACAGCTAGGTCCCATCATTTGGGGGTTTACATTTTCTTTTCTATCTTCTAGGTGCTCGAGATGGAACCCAGGACCTCCTGTATGCTGCATAAGAGCTCTGCCCATGAGCTCCACCTCCAGCCTGAAAAGGATCTTTAGGATCCCAGTGAAGAGAAGGGGTTTTCAGTGTGAGCAAAATGGGGTCCCCTCCATGGTATGGGGGCAGCCCTGAGATGGGCCTCACATGGTGGTGGCTAGGAGCAGCCACGCCAATATGCAGCTTTGTACAAGGCTCAGTGAAGGGCTGCTATAGCTCAGGAGCAGGGAGCTGTGGGCCAGTGTGAAATCTCACCATGCTTGTAGTACAGGCTGGCCTAGAACTCATGATCCTCTTGCTTCCTCCCAAGTGCTAGAATCCATCTTTTCCTTTTGCAAGTCAGGGCCTTGTGCTAACTAGACAGACACTCTACCACTTAAGCCACATCCAAACATCCAATATCCCAGAACCCACCTTTTCCTTTTTTCAAGTATATACCAGGTATTTTTCCTATAACGCTGTAGACGCCCAAGATGAAATCTCAAAGCATAGGCCAAAGCCTGGTAGAGACTACCACAGTCAGACTGCGCTGGCAAAGGTGGCGCTGGCACCTGAACAGTGTGAGGCCACTGGCCACAGCACAACCAGAACATTCCCCACCAGAGATGGGCTTCTGTGTCCTGCATCCTTACCTGGAGAGCTGTCAGCTGTCCTATGTCATCAGGAAGGGCTGTCAGCTGATTGTCATGGAGATCCAGAACCTACAGAGGGAAGACACCTCTCAGTGCCCAGAATCCCAGGCTTTAGGGTAGCCAGAAGTGACAGCGGTCATTTCATGTCTATGTTACAATGATGAACTCCCCTTCCTCCCTTCCTCTCGCTCTCCCCTCATTTTAGTGCTGGTAGTTGGATTGAATGTGGGGCTTCATGCCCCCACTTAGCTTTTTTTTTTTTTGTCAGTTGTGGGGCTTGAACTCTGGGCTTGGGCGCTGTCCCTTCACTCTTCAGCTCAAGGCAAGCACTCTACCACTTGAGCCACAGCTCCACTTCCAGTTTTCTAGTGGTTTATTGGAGATAAAAGTCTCACAGACTGCCGGGAGCTGGTGGCTCATGCCTGTAATCCTAGCTACTCAGGAGGCTGAGATCTGAGGATCTCAGTTCAAAGCCTGCCTGGGCATGAAAGACTGTGAGATTCCTATCTCCAATAAACCACCAGAAAACCGGAGTGACGCTGTAGCTCAAGTGGTAGAGCACTCGCCTTGAGCTAAAGAGCTGAGGGACAGCACTCAGGCCCAGAGTTCAAGCCCCACGACCGACAAAAAAAAAAAAAAAAGTCTCACAGACTTTCCTGCCCTGGCTGGCTTTGAACCATGATCCTCAGATCTTAGCCTCCTGAGTAGCTAGGATTATAGGCATGAGCCACCTGTGCCCGGCTTCCCTTAGCTTTTTTTACACAAGGTCCTACCATTCTCTCTGTCTCTCTCCCCTACCCTTATTTATTTGTGCCAGTCTTGGAGTTCGAATTTAGGCCTGGGCACTGTCCCTTAGCTTTTTTGCTCAAGACTAGTGCTCTACCACTTGGGCCACAGCTCCACTTCTGGTGTTTTGGTTGCTAATTGGAGATAAGAGCCTTATGGGCTTTCTTGCCCAGGTTGGCTTCCAATCATGATCCTCAGATCTCAGCCTCCTGAGTAGCTAGGATTACAAGTAGGAGCCACTGGTGCCCAGCTTTTTCTTTTCTTCCCTCCTTCCTTCTCCTCTTTCTTTCTTCTCTCTTCCTTCCTTCCTTTTTTCCTTCCTTCTTCCTTCCTTCCTTTCTTCCCTTCTTTCTTTCTTCCTTCCCTCCCTCCCTCCCTCTTTCTCCTCCTCTTTTTTTAATTTTTTTTTTTTCTAGTTTGAGAAAAATTCTTGCTATATATCCTAGGCTAGCATGGAACTCTTTCTACTGAAGTCTCCTGAGCACTGAGATTACAGGCATATGCCACAACAGCTATCCTTCATTTTCTCTTTTCATTTCTTTTTTTCCGTGTGTGTGTGTGTGTATGTGTGTGTGTGTATGTGGTGGTGGGGGGGTTGTGGGGCTTGAACTCTGGGACTGGATGCTGTCCCTCAGCTCTTCAGCTCAAGGCAAGTGCTCCATCATTTGAGCCACAGCGCCATTTCTGTTTTTCTGGCTTTGAACCATGATTTCTCAGATCTCAGCCTCCTGAGTAGCTAGGATCACAGGCGTGAGCCACGGGCACCTGGTCCTTTTGTGGTTGTTTTAGGACAGGGTCTCACAGTCAGGAGGGGCTTCACCTAATGCCCTCTAAGGCCCTGCTGTTTCGTCCTGCTTAGGTCATTGGCTTCCAGGCTATGTTTTTAGGATTTAGTTTTCTATATAGCATGGGAGCTCAGGGAGGCATGTGTCCCAGGCACAGCACACAGAAGTGCCCAGCACTGACACCCAGGCCCAGAGTTCAGGCCCCACAAACGACAATCGAAACAAAATAAAACAAAACAAATCCTTAACTGATGGTTCAATGAGGCCAGTATGGCACAGAAAAACTTTAACAGACGAGCTGGGGGCTGGTGGCTCACGTCTGTAATCCTAGCTACTCAGGAGACTGAGATCTGAGGATCACGGTTCAAAGCCAGCCGGGGCAGGAAAGACCGTGAGACTCTTATCTCCAATAAACCACCAGAAAACCAGAAGTGGTGCTGTGGCTGGTAGAGTACCAGCCTTGAGCTGAAGAGCTCAGGGTCAGTGCCCAGGCCCAGAGTTCAAGTCCCATGACTGCCAAAAAGAAAAGAAACGAAACAAAACTTTAACAGATGAAACCCCATGGGGATGGGGGGGGACAACGGGTGCGTGAGGGGGGATAGCAGTGGGGAGGACTCAGGAAAGCCAGCTGCCACCTGGAACACCTGGAGAGGCCCCAGTACCTTGATGGTTGCAAGGCTCAGGAGGCTGCAGGATTTGGGAAGCAGAGAAGTAAGGTGGTTCGTATGTACAATCAACACCTGTGAGGAAAAGATTTGAGAAATATCAGGTTGCAGAAGAGCCTGGCCAGGAAGATGGTTTCTCCAGTTTCCAAAAGGCAAAAACATGCAGCAAGTGATTCACTGAAGACACTCGGCTCACCTTCTTCTGCAGAACTTTGCATGTTGCAAAAGCCCCAAATGGAATCTAAAATGAGATAAAGAAAGGTAAGTAGGTGCCACCTCTCTTGCCAGTTTCTCCTTTGTTGTTCTCTGAGGGATAGCTAGGCAGGAGGTAAACTAGGGAAAAACAATGATTTGGAGAACAGTGCTCAGCCCAGGGTGGGAAGAATGGTGCTGGGGTAGGGTCAGCCTTCCCCCAGTCAGGTGGCAGGGAACTGCCCTGTCCCACCCCTGTGCCTATCATGAATACGACTAGGCTAGCACTGGGGATTTTGTGGGTAAATTTTCTCCATTCTTTCTTCCCTTTCTCTCTCCCTTCATCTCTCCCTCCCTTCATTTCTCCCTCCCTCCCTCCTTCCCTCCCTCCCTCCCTTCCTTCCTTCCTTCCTTCCTTCCTTCCTTCCTTCCATCCTGTCCTAGGCACTGTTCCTGATCTTCTTTTGCTCAACACTAGTGCTCTACCACTTGAGCCACAGCTCTACTTTCAGCCTTTTGGTGGTTAATTGGAGATAAGATCTCATGGACTTTTCTGCCTGGTCTGGCTTCAAACTGCAATCCTCAGATCTAGGTTCCCTTATACCTGGGATTATAGGCATGAGTTACCAGTGCCTGACCTCCCCACCCCTCTCTCTCTCTCTCTTTCTAATAGGAGATGAAGTTTCACTATGTTGCCAGGATGGCCTCAAACTCATGATCCTCCTTCCTCAGCCTCCTGAAAGCTGGGATCACAGACATGCTCATCACACCCTGCTCCATTTCTAACTAAAACCTCTGGTTCTTTCAGAACTATGTCAAAACCAAAGGATCTTCTCAATTCTTCTGGGAAAGAATAGAATCTAAGGAAACATCTCTTTATTAATGTTCTAGCCTTTTAAAAGTCTGATTCTATGTCTGTCTTCCCTTGGGACATAGGATCCAAGGGAACAGGATGGTCAAATGCACAGTCTATATACCACCCTCACATTACCTCTGACAGCTCACATTTAGAGATATCAAGGATATCATCAGCCCCAGCTTCTTTTGCCTAAGGAGAAAAAAAATTCAATTTTATATTAGTTAATTTTCTTTTTCTTTTTCTTTAGCATGGAGCTGGGGATCAAGCATGCTAGGCAAGTGCTTTACTACTGAACTACATCCCCAAACTACTGTATAAACACTCTTATGGAGTGGATAAAACCAGGCAAGGTACAAGGTAACACAGAATTAAGGAGCTGGAAGGGACCACAGATATCTTCTGGTGCCCAGTGTGCCTGGTTTTGCTGGAGCTTGATGGCTCAGCAGGGAAAAGAAGGCAGTAAAGAAGAGGGCTAGACAGGCGCCGGTGGCTCACGCCTGTAATCCTAGCTACTCAGGAGGCTGAGATCTGAGGATCCCGGTTCAAAGCCAGCCTGGGCAGGAAAGTCCATGAGACTCTTATCTCCAATAAACCACTAGAAAAGCAGAAGTGGTGCTGTGGCTCAAGCGGTAGAGCACGCGCCTTGAGCTAAAGAGCACAGGGACAGCGCTCAAGCCCAGAGTTCAAGCCCCATGACCGACCAAAAAAAAAAAAAGGACGCTGTGCCGTGCAGGGATGGGGAGGCATAGGAGGACCAGGAAGGAATCAGAGGAAATACACTGTCCCTCACCAGACACATCTGGTATTCCAGGCGTTTCCGAGCCTCCTCACTGGGTTTCCGCTTCCGGAAGAAGAGAGGCATCTTTCACTTTACCCAGACAGGTCTTTAAGATCCTAAGGCATAGGACAGAGGTTAGAACCCTAACAAATTGGTCCGAGTCCCTGACTGGGTCCCTGACAGTGACCTCCATGCTGGCAGGGTTCTGTTAACATGCTTATCAGTGCCCTGAGCCCACACAGTGGTGCTCAAGACAGAACACACAACTCAAAGGGGTGGAAAGAGCATAAAGGCAGGCCAGGTGAGCCACGGTGAGATCTAAGTGTTACCCTTTCCCTGTTCCAGGCCCCAGCTCTCCTCTACCATAGGGAAGGAAGTTCCCTAGGCACTTTTAAGGATGCTCTCTGAGGACTCTAACAGACTCAGCTAGTCCCTGTCAAGAGTGACATAAGGGGCTGGGAAGGTGGCTCAGTGGTAGAGTGTTTGCCTCACATGCATGAGGCCCTGGATTCGATTCCTTAGTACCACATAAGTAGAAAAAGCCAAAAGTGGTGCCGTGGCTCAAATGGTAGAGTGCTAGCCTTGAGCTGAAGAGCTGAGGGACAGCGCCCAGGCCCAGAATTCAGGCCTGATGACCAACCAAAAAAAAAAAAAAGAGTGACATAAGCAGGATCAAACCAGTGCTAGCCATGGTGTGGAAAGCTCAAACTATACCATAAGAGAGGTATGAATTCAATAAAGATGAAAAAGCAATCATCAGTCATGTGGGTACCACCTTCCCAGTTATTATCCCATGTGATTCTCATCACGGCTCTGTTGATAGTGGAGAAACTGAGACACTCATTAAGTTCAGTGATCTGGTTATACAGCTTGAAAGGCTGCAAAACCCGCTTGGGATCCTGGTCTTACCAGTTCTCATCCTGCACAGTTTGCCCAACTCAGTACAGGCTCATTACACTCAGAGCTAGTGCTCATTGCCTTGTCCAAATCTGCACAGTCTCTATAAAGGACAAGAGCAACCAGAAACAATTATCCAGACTGAGTGTGGTTACAACACAGGCTTTGAGATGAAGTATTACTGGGTTTGAATCCACACCTAGCACCCATCAAATGCGTCACTTTGACCTCTTAGCGTCACAGCTTCCTTAACCATAATTCTGTTAGCAACAGTAGGTTTTGTGAGGAGCCAGTGATTACCAGCTTATCTAGCTAGCTAGCTCGCTTGCTTGCTGATCCTGGGTTTTGAACTCACGGCCTCCTACTGTCCTTGAGCTTCTTTTGCTTAAGGCTAGCACTCTACCACTTAAGCCACAGAACCACTTCTGGCTTTTTCTGAGGAGTTTGATAAGAGTCTCACAGTCTTTCCAGCTCCACCTGGTTCAAACTGCAGGGGTGAGCCACCAGCCCCCAGACCCGTGAGAGGGCTTAATAAATAGAAGCCACACGTGACAGCAACATACCAGTGAAAAACTGATTCAGGGACCACTACAGGAGACTGGGAGAAGAGGAGCAGGGGGCATCTCGGGCACCCGAGGGCGCACTTGTTCCTGAATCACGGGTCTTGGCCCTGGGTGTGAGCTGTCTGAGGAGGTTGCCTGAGGCTGCCAGGCCCGCAGGTACCGTCCTGCAGTGATGGGGAATGCTCTAAAAGCTCTCTGCCATCCTCCCTGATGGCCTGCAGTTGCCCAGTGCTTCTGGCCTCTTTAAGGTCTCACTCTACATCTGTTCCCAGTGACCACAGCCTCTCCTGCTCCCCAAAGACTGGCTTTTCCTCATCCCTCTCGCGACGTGCGGACACCTCTCAGCCTTCTTCCCAGCTCCGCTTTTCCCAGTACGATGTCCCCGGTCCATCCCTCCTCCACGCGCGGCCGGGGAGAGCCGCACCCACCCGGGCTGGGCGGGGCAGTGGCTCACCTGGCTCTGCGGACAGGGAGCTCCCGGGCGTTGGGGTCCTCGGGTGGAGCCCGGCAGGTTGCTCACTGGGAAGGCTCGCTCATGGGCGTGGGGTCGCGGACCACCGGGCGCCGGCTCAGCGGAAGCCCAGTGTGGTTCCGAACTCAGAACCTTGGAAAGTCTTGCAGACCAGGATGACGAAGTCTGAGACTCTGGGAACTGCGGAACTGCAGGATGAAGAGTTACCCTGGATGGTCTGGGTGGCTAAAATGCACACACAATGAGAGGGCTAGAAGGGCCCTAGGGGTCGCCGTGTCCCTGGGCCCCAGAATAGGGGAGCGGACCCCTCTGAGGAGGGGCGGGGCTCGGGAGTGGTGCCAGTGACCCCGGAGTGATCCTCATGACAAGGGACCGCAGGGACCGCCAGGGCCCACGACCTCAAAGGTGGCCCATCCTCTCTGACTACCTCCGGGCTAAATGTCCCGAACCCCCTTTTCCGACCCTACCTCACCCCGGTACCCAGCTTCCGGCCGTCAGCCTCAGGAGCCTGCCCATAAAAATCATGGCGACCAGGGCGTCGCCCGGAGGCGGGGGCGGAGCCTCAAGTTATCGCGAGAACCGCGTATTCCTGCCTATATCTAGCGTGGTCCGGGCTGTTTCCGGCCTTTCGTCTTTCGGCTCGGAGGAGGCAAAGGTGCAACTTTCTTCGGTCGTCCCGAATCCGGGTTCATCCGACACCAGCCACCTCCGTCATGCCGCCTAAGTTTGATCCCAACGAAATCAAAGTCGGTGCGTGCCCTAGATGCGGACGGGGTCGCGGACGGAGCCAGGCTCCATCCCGCGGCTCGTCGGGCCTGCGGTCCCGCCGCGCGCCTTTCCCAGCCGGGCCCTGGGGCCGCTCCCCCGAGAGGCGGCGCGGGCCGGCCCTGGCGGGGCTCCCCTTTTCTGGGCCTCACGTGTAAATGGGGAGGGAGGACCGGAAGACCTGTGGCGGCCTTGCAGCCCGCACGCCTAGGGTAAGGCCCGTCCCCGCGCGGTCTCGGGGCGGCTCTGGCCGAGGGAGGGCCGAGTGCCGGCCTCGCACCTGCGGAGGCGCCCGGTGCTGCTCTGAAAAGAGGCCTCTCCGGCTCTAACCAGAGGTTCAATTCCTTCCCAGTGTACCTGAGGTGCACCGGTGGCGAGGTCGGCGCCACGTCCGCCCTGGCCCCCAAGATCGGCCCCCTGGGTCTGGTAAGTAGTCCCTGCCTGAGGGCCGAAGTTTCTGTTTTTAACATAACTCGAGAACAGACTAGGGTCTGTTTTGTGCAAACGGGGCTCTGGCAGTTGTGCAGCCATTTCGTCATCTCTGATCGAGCATAAGGCATGAGGGGCCATGGAAGAAGTTACCACGAAGTTGGGGTGCACCATGTAGTTAGCTGTCGTCCGCGTGTCTAAACGGCAGCCAGGATGGACCTTAGGTCAGGTTGTGAGATAATGAGCATTGGGGGTGAGGAGAAGCCTAGCCCTATTGGACTAACTGGATTGTGGAAGAAGGCCCTACTGAGCATAGGAGCTTGTGTTTATCTCTGAATGTAAACTCAGTAATGGCCATGGCTAGCTTTACTCCTTGTGGTTGCCATTTTGGCCTCTTGCTTCTTGCTCTATATACTCTGCTTTTATTGCGTCTGCATGCATCCGAATTTATTAAGTTTTTGTCCTTGGTGTCCCAAGCTTCTTTTTGGTCTGTTTCAAGCATTTCTAACTGCTTCCTTGCCCTTTAGGGCAGCTAGTACTTGAGTGGAGTTTAATAAAAGCATTAATTAGGCATGTGCAAAGAATTATAAAGGAGTAAATGTCCAGACCCCTAGTATTTTTGTATCAGTTTGATACCTGCCCATTAAATGTAGCCGGTGGTAAGTGTCCTTTATCCCGCTGTTTCTTAAGACAAGGTTGGTAAATGACTCAAACATTGTACCCCTACCGCTCAACCTTCCTAGAGGAAGGCTGAAGGCTCTTATCTCTGTTTGTGAACAGTACTGGACACAATGTGATTACATGCTTTCATTTCTGCAGTCTCCAAAAAAAGTAGGTGATGACATCGCCAAGGCGACAGGGGACTGGAAGGGTCTAAGGATTACAGTGAAGCTGACCATTCAGAACAGACAGGCCCAGGTACTTCTTACTGTGCTGGGTTTATGGGTGGTAGAGGCAGCACCCCTCTGAAATTCCTGAACCAAATTGTCATTAGTGGTAAACAGCATTTCTCTCTGGGAAGTCCTTCCTTGTAAAGGGGGTGGTCCGGGGACAAAAGCATAAATCTGGGATATTAAGCCTTGTCACTTCTGGTCACATTGAGTATACTATTCCCCAAGCTAGCAATGTGGTTTAGGCATTCCAGTAATTCAAGTGTCTGGCCCACTCTCTCTGAGAGTTGTGTCTGACAGAATTGGAGTTGGGGATATATTCACAGCAAGAATCTGTTTTGCAGATAGAGGTGGTACCTTCTGCCTCTGCCTTGATCATCAAAGCCCTAAAGGAGCCACCAAGAGACAGAAAGAAACAAAAAAACAGTGAGTTGGATTTTCCCTAGATTTTTTTTGGTAATGAAACCTGAGTTGGCATGGGACTGGAAAGTAAGCCAAAGGTTATCAAAAACATGCCATGTGCTTGGTGCATACAAGGAAGAAAGGGTTTGCTCCTAGCCACCCGCCACTGCACCTGATCAGTTCTCAGTTGACTGGTGCAATCCAGTGGTGAGCTAATAATAAACCCCAGCTTTTAGGAAACAGGGTTGTTCTTCATGTGGATGATTCTGTGCCGAAAGCATGGGGACAGTCCTGAAGTAGATAAAGGAGTGCAAGTTGTTGGTGACCCAGTCTCAGATTGAGAGAAAGCTTTTTCTTCTCTGCAGTTAAACACAGTGGAAACATCTCTTTTGATGAGATTGTCAACATTGCCCGGCAGATGCGGCACCGATCTTTAGCCAGGGAACTTTCTGGTAAGAATTTGTAGCCATCTTAACCAAATTGGGGTGCTTTCACTGGATGCTTAGTATTGGCACTTAAAAGACCCAAGGTTTTAGCTGGGCGCTGGTGGCTCGTGCCTGTAACCCTAACTATTCAGGCTGAGATCTGAGGATCTTAGTTCAAAGCCAGCCTGGGCAGGAAACTCCGTGAAACATAAACCACCAGAAAACTGGAAGTGGCGCTGTAGCTCAAGTAGTGGAGCGCTAGCCTTGAGCTGAAGAGCTGAGGGACAGTGCTCAGGCCCAGATTTCAAGCCCCACGACCAACAACAACAAAAAAGACCCAAGGTTTGGGTGCAACAGCCCATGGAGCTGTAGGAGTTAAGTTCTGTATGGTGGGGACTCAGGTATCCTACTGACCTCAAACCTGAGGATTATTGGGGACCAGAGTCCCCTCTGATGCCATTGTTTGTTTGTAGGAACCATTAAGGAAATCCTGGGCACTGCTCAGTCTGTGGGGTGTAATGTTGATGGCCGCCACCCTCATGACATCATAGATGACATCAACAGTGGTGCAGTGGAATGCCCGGCTGTAAGTGGCTTCTGTATCTTATGCTTGGTTCTAAGAGGGGCCAGAGATTGAGGGGAAATAGTGGGTTTGGAAATGAGTCAGTGCTGGGCTGGGGTTGAGAGAAAATTGTTGGATCTTTACTGAGAGCCTTTTTTTCTTTCTACAGAGTTAAGAAGCACAAGAGAAACTTTCAATAAAAAACATCAGATAACCAGTGGGCTTCCTTGTTCATTGTGGGGTGTGGTGGCAGAACCTATGAAGCACTGTGGGTAACAAATTATGGTCTGTATCGAACTAGCTGCAAAAAACCTGGGAGAGGAAAGATGCATGGAAGGAGCTTTCCAGCTTGTGGTTCTATTCATTTTATTGTGGATGAAGTTTTTTTTTCAAAACCACTGGAAAAAATTTACCAATTTTAGTCCTGAAACAAGACTGAAGTTAAAGGTTTGGCGCTTGTTCTTAAGAGACCAATTTACTGGTCCTATCCTTTGTGTACCACATGGCCTGGTGCTAGTTACTGTAACCCTCATGGTACACAAGTACTTGGAAATGGGAAGTACAGAGTCACACTTTTCACAGCACATAATACTTCTGTAAACTGTTTGGTTTTTAAATGAGAGCCAGGCAATGGTGGCTCACTCATGTAATTACAACAACTCAGAAGGCTGAGATGTGAGGGCATAGGTTTGAGGCCAGCTGTTGCAGAAATGTCTGTGGCTCAAGTGGTAGGGCACTCAGGCCCTGAGTTCAAGCCCTAGGATAGACAATAAAAAATGGGGAAGAAGCTCATACCTGTAATCCTAGCTAACTCAGGAGGTTGAGATTGAGGACTGAAGTTCAAAACCAGCCTGGGCAGGAAAGTCAATGAGACTGATCTCCAATAAACCACTCAAAACTGGCAGGATCCTTGCCTTGAGCTGAAAAGGTGAGGGACAGTGTTCAGGCCCCTAGGACGGACAAAAATGGGGAGGAGAAAAGGCACTATCTGTATAGAGTCTATTAGTGTTTCTCAGCCTAATCTTTGAGCATCAGGGAGCTATTGCCCCTCTTTGATTCAGGCAGGGCCTAGTTTTTGTTTCTTGAGTGCTGGAGTTAACAGCTGTGCCACAAATGCCTAGTAGATTTATTTTGGGGGGGTTCCCATCATGGGGCCTGAACTCTGGGCCTGCTTGCTGTCCTTAAGCTCAAGGCTAGTGCTCTACCACTTGAGCCACAGCACCACTTCCGGCTTTTTTTTCTGTTTATGTGGTGCTGAGGAACCCAGGGCCTCATGCATGCAAGGCAAGTGTTCTACCACTGAGCCATCTTCCCAGTCCCCCCACCCCAGTAGATTTTGAGGGATGAAGTTCAGTCGCTTGAGCCCAACTAGTACATATTTTTGTAGTACATGATAGTTTTGATCTACAATGGGATGAAATTGGACTTTTGAATTTCATTTGGAACATGAGCTGTGACACTGGAAGTAGCTATTAGAGATCCTCAGCAGAACTGAGATAGCCTGACATGCCTGCTGTGAGGTGTTCCCATTTCTCTCAGGCATCAAGTCTTGAGTAAAACCCAACTGGAGGCATCAAGCCAGTGAGTAGTCTAGATAAGCTCTGATTGCTTTGCCACACTTAAGCATATTTGTATGGTTTTTATTGACTTAATGTAAGGGCCAAGCTCACTTAAGTTTCCTATGCTTGTTACAAAATTTGTAGGGCTTCTCTAGAGTCTGGATTTATGAGGTTGGTGCTTTGGGTAAAAACCTTCCACTAAACTGCATACATGTTGCTGGTAAGTGAAGTTTGCATCTGGGTATCTGCTGATTGGGAGAGCAAGAAGTATTGCTCATGGCAGTTGTGCTACTCATGAGCAACCAAAGAGGCAGTGGGGTTCTGACCCTCCCATCCTGGATGCGTTGTCCCTCCTGTTTGTGACACGCCTGTCCCTTGGCCAACTACTGGATTTTGAGTTCGGGGTACTGGTTGTCTTACTAGGTTTTTTTTTTTGGGTCCAGTTGTGGGGCCTGAACTCTGGGCCTGGGCGCTGTCCCTCAGCTCAGGGCTAGCGCTCTACCACTGAGCCACCTTCCCAGCCCCTCTTACTAGGTTTATTAAGTGAACTTAATATCAGTTTTGAGAAAACTGATAACCCAGTATCAAATATTTCAAAAGATGGTTAATAATATCAGGGCATGGTTGTCCTTTATTACAAATTCAGGTTTTATTTAAAATTAAGCTAAAATAAACGAGAGTCACTAAGAAAACAGGCAGTCTGTTAAGTTCGCAACCCCAGATTACAAAAGTATGGCAGTGTATGTGTCACACAGCCTGGTGCACCTGCTCTCAAACGGGATTCAGCATCCCTGGGTTTGCCCTTTTTTCCTTCTCAGCAACCCATTTAGCCTACTTAGGCATTTGTCCAATCAGGCTTTGCCCAAGGAGTCCTGGGCTCCTTATCAAGAATTCCTCACTCAGCTCTAAGGGGGGAATTGGAACCAGAAGCTGGATCTGCACCATTCACCTTGCTCCGCCTAGGGTCAGGCCTGGCATTGGGGTTGCTGCACATAGCCCGCCTCCAGGGGCACGTTGAATTGTACCCGGGCTAAGCAGTCCTTTTCTCTCCTTCCCTCGGGCCTGGCCCACCTGCCCAGCTGAGGACAACTACCTTTCCCACAGGCCAACTTCTGAAGACCAGCAACTGCAGCTCTGGCGGGGGGTGGGTACCTCCACATGGCACGTCTGGCCATGTGCGTGCATCCAGCCTCTCCATAGGACTACACTTCCCAGAAGTCTTTCCTGGCCAAAGCCCTTTTTGGCCGGTGGGTTTGACTACAGTGCCTTCTAGAGGCCTTCTGTGAGTCCTTATCAGAGGACTCACTTTTCCATAATGATTTGCACACTTTCTGGAGTGCCAGACTCAAGCTGGGGTGGCCCTAGAACAAGAAGCAACCAGGCCACCAAGCATTGTGGGAACTGTATGTGGCGCATGAACAGAGTGCTCAGAGGGTTCAATGTGCCAGCACTCAGGGTGGCTGGCCTGGCCCTCAGGCTGAGGCAGGACTGGGCTGCATAAGCCTCAGGAAAGAATGGATTACTTGAAAAGTAGAAACAAGTGTGAGGGTCCCAGGGCCTCTTCTGCGATTCCTGTCCCTTCCCTTCACTGCTGGTGCCTTTTTTCTTTTTGCCAGCGTAATTGTCATGTGGATCACATTTCCTTGAGATAAACCCTTCACTCTGGATTCCTGCAGTTTTGTGCTTAGTTTTGAAGGTCTCCTTTGAAATGAGTCTTCATGGCCTAAAGTCAAAATACTGATATTGCTGTACTCCTTCAGGCCCCAGAGGAGAATCTACTTTGCTTTTTCCCCCCCAACTTCTTAAGCATAGCATACATTAGTAATGTGAAGGGTTTCACTGTGATAATTCCATACATACTCTCTTTGGAACAAATTCATACCATTATATTTCTATCCTTCCCCTCTCTGATTGTGGGTTTAATTATGCTGAGGGAAGGAGGAGGAGGAGGGAGAAAGGAAGATACGCCAGGAAGTACTGTCTACAATTTCTAGAAAGAAAACATGAAGGGTTGTGGAGTATGAGTAAAGAAACAAAATAGATTCTCAGAAGAAAATACAGAGATTCAAAATTTCACTACTGATGAAAAGACCAACAATTACATTCATCCTTTTTGGGAGATTCTAAAAGAAAATGATTCACCTATAGAATTAACTAGGAATGTATTTTTCATTAGCCACAATGGCCATTTAAGAGGACACAAGGGCTGGGTCTGGAGTGATAGCATGCACAAGGCCCTGGGTTCCATCCTCAGCACTGCAGGAATGAAGAAAAACTGACACCTTTTGAGAAATTAAAGCCTTAAAAAAAAAAGGTATTCAAGGATATAGAACCCTTTCTTGATATTTGAAATCAGGGAATGGTAGCCCTATGAAGGTGTATTCTAGAAAATTAAAATGGAACCCAAGAAATGGTGGAAACAATCCAGAAGTTCACTGAACTGAAAACCTATGATAATGGCTGCGCAGCAAAGAACAGACTGGATCCCCCTAACAGCTAGCATAGTAGAAAGGAGCAGATAAAGATGTTTCTTATGGGGGAAAAAAAGCATTGAAAAACAGCAGGGAATAATTGAATATTATCATGCTTAAGGCAACTCCAAATCTGGTATTCATTTGAATACCTAATATAGGTGTCAGGAGAGATCTTTTATTTGAGAAGGGAAGCTGTGACTATTTTATTCCTTACCTGAATAAATTAGCTAATCATTGTAAAGTGCTTAGAGCAGTGCCTTACAGATGGTTAACTGCTATAAAAACAATTCATGATTGTGTTACCAAAAACGTGTATTAATAATTTTTTGTTGCTATTGGTCATGAGGCTTGAACTCTGGGCCTGGGTGCTATCCCTGAGCTCTTCAGCTCAAGGCAAGCACTCTACCACTTGAGCCAGAGCGCCACTTCTGGTTTTCTGGTGTTTAATTGGAGATAAGAGTTTCATGGATTTTCCTGCCTGGGCTGGCTTTGAACCAAGATCCTCAGATCTCAGCCTCCTGAGTAGCTATGATTACAGGCGTAAGCCACCAGTGTTTGACACACAAACTTTTTATTTTTTTTTGTTTATTATTATTATTTTGTTGTTTTTTGGCTGGTTGTGGGGCCTGAACTCTGGGCCTGGGCACTGTCCTTCAGCTCGTCAACTCAAGGCGAGCACTCTACCACTTGAGCCACAGCGCCACTTCCGGCTTTTTCACTTATGTGGTGCTGAGGAATTGAACCCAGGGCCTCATGCATACAAGGCAAGCACTTTACCACTGAGCCACCTTCCCAGCCCCACACAAACTTTTTAAAAGACTTCTAACTCCATTAAAGTCAAATAAGAGGCCTTTTATCTTTAATTTTTGAAAGTCAACAGGCGTTAATGGATAATAGCCTAGGAAAGTGAGCCCGAGAGGAGGCAGAAATGACTTGCCAATGCCAAGAAGAAGCATGGCTGACTTAGAGGTGTGAACTCCCAGGACACTCTAGGCAGGGTGCAGGAGGGCATATAGAGCCATGGGAACTCTTTCCTAAACTAGGCTCACACAAAGAGGTCATGACCTGATTTCTAAGTCAAATCTTTATTTAGCAAATAAATTTCCTTCCTCATAAGCATGTGAGAAGACCATCTCCAGCCAGGAAGCAGGAGACAGAGACCCTGCTTCCTCCTTGGCGCTTTAGTGTCACGAAGGAAACGTGCACAGGACTGCAGAGCTCTTCACAGATGTTCTGATTGCACAGGGCAGCAGCAGAGACTGGACCCCAGGTCAGGTGAGTCACAGCCTGAATGGCTGGGCTGTGACAGCTGGACAGGAAGTGGGCTCAAGGAATTATGGCCCTGGGTTCCAGCCCAGGCTCAAGCTGAGGTCCAATTCATAGTCACAGTCCAAAGCCTTCCAGCAGGGGCAGGCATCTCACACAGAAAGGGACTGTCATCGACCCTCAAAATGGGCTGTGATTTGTTCCAGAGTCTTTCCTTTGGTTTCAGGGACACAGAACAAAGTGAAAAGGACACTGAAGATACAAAAAGCAGAGGCGAGCCAGAAGGCTCCATAAGGCCGGAGGACCTCCTGGGGAGAGAGGAAAGGCTGCCTGTGGGTATGGCAAGGCCAGGAGGCTCCACAGAACCTGGGTAGCACCAGACTCTAGCCCACCCTGCTGGGACCAGCCAGACCAATCCTATCTCCACCATCTCAGTGGAGGGTAGTCCAGTATCCAGTCCACCTGCCTGGGCTGAGGAGTGCCTAGTGGTGATGTGTGCCTGGGGAAACTGAGGGTCATGTCAATGATGCATTGTCAGTGAGAGCTTAGCTCCTGCTGGGAATCCCAGGTCTACAGACACGGCCCCCCTCCAGGTTCCCAACCCAGCAGATTCTCTTTATGCTCACAGAGGGCTGTAGGTACAGACAGCTGCCATGACAGGACATTGGCTCAGGGAGGGTGGGAAGACCCTTCAGTCAATCTGACCTTGCAGACTGCCAGAGCAATCTTCTCAGCTCCTAGTCCTCTGGTCCCTGGTGACCCCACCTCTCCCTTCTCTTGGCTTCTTGGAGAGGGCATGTCTAGGTCACTATTTTGTCAACTCCTTTTGGGCTTCTTTCCCTCTCTCCCTCCCTGTTGTTCATCTCTTATATTTCCCACTCCAGGCAGGCCCTGCCCTGACCTCTCGGATGCACTCCAGGGGAGCCCTGCCTGAGCAGGTTCCAGGCTAGGGGCGTCGTTGCTGCTTACTGACCTTCCTCCTTATGCCTCAGCCTGTCTTCCCACCATTGCCCACCAACTTCCTGGCCCTTGCCAGAAACCAAGACTCTCCAACTCAGTCTCTGGCACCTCTAACGGGCCTAGAGATGGTACATACCGAGAGTCCTGGAGGGATGAATGACTAAACAAATGGCTTGCTTTATTTGTTCCAGAAGCTCTCTGGTGGCTGGGATGCCATGGGGCAGGACCACATCTGTGTCAGTTCACCATGAGAGGGCAGCAAAACACTGAATGCTCCCATCAACTGGAAGAGGAAGGTATTGCTACCCTCCTCTGTTTTCAGCCAACTATTCTGATTCAGAGAAGGTAAGCATTATCCCTAAGGTCACACAGCAAGAAAGTGACCAGGGTATGGTCAGGCTTGTTGACTCTCCCTACACAGACTGTGTGCTCCTGGCCTTGGCTCCTGATGTTCTTAGCTGGGGAGGCCAGACACACTGACTTCCTATGAAGATGGCCTGAGAAGGCTCTAGAGGTCACAGCCTGGGTTCCCTGCCTGCCTGAGCACATTGGTCTTCACCTCACCCATGACCAAGGACAGGTCTCAGGTATAGTAGGGCCTCCTTACATGGATCCAGTACAATACAGCAAAAGTGCTTCTCTGCTGGCTGCGTGAGGAGGGGGGAGATGCACGGACCTGCACTCACCATGAGGCTGCTGAACTCTTTGGTCACTAAGAAGGCCATGAGCCAGTTGGTGAGAACGCAGACGCCGGTAGCCACACCCTTGACTTGCAGAGGAAAGATCTCGGACATAAGAAGCCAGGGGATGGGCCCCCAGCCCACCGCAAAGCCTGCGTGAGCAAGATAGTGTCAAAGTCCACAGGGGGGGGCTCCCCTGCAAGAAGACCCAGCTTCCAGCCTGGGGGTCTGAGGGGCTGGCTGCCAGCTCTGAGCTAACTCCCGAGGTGCCTTGGGTCAGCCCCTACCCTCCTAAGTCATCTGGACTGGTCTCTGAAAGGTGAAACAAAGATGGGGCCTGTTTATAGGTTGTCAGAGAAAAGGGTGGGAAGGGCTCAGCTCTCTACCTAGCACATGGCCAGGGCCATACAGAGGTTAGGCTCCAGGGGCCACAGGGCCAGCCTCCCCGGCCCTCCTCTCACCAGCAATGAAGAGGCACATGCTGCCCACAGCCAACCAGGCCAGCCCCACGCTGGCATCGACGGGCTGCGCAGACACAGGGGCCAGGAGGTCCACATGGGAGGAGTTGCCGGGTCTATTCTGGGTCAGCTTGAAGTAGGTGCCGAAGGCGCTTGCGCTGAACACCATGATCACACCTGCAGGCAAGGGTGGAATAGGCCAGGGGGCTGTGCGGCTGCTGACGGGCAGCTGAACTCATTAGGTGAGGCCAGCTGAGCATTCTGGCACCTGACTCTTGAGAGCTCTGACTGGACAGCACCTGACCACCCTGCCTTGGGACTCAAGACCTCAGTAAGTTCTGAGAAGTTCCCAAGTAACCCTCCCCACCTGCTAGAGCAGGCGCAGTCACAGAAGCCGCAGCTTCTCACCTAGGGTCAGCTTGCACCTAGTGGGCACCAAAACCAAGAGTCTAGAACGTCCTCTGGCAGACCAATCCAGATCTACCCAGCAGCTCTGGGGGAGGTGCTGCTCTGTCCCCATTCACAGAGGGAAAAATGGAGGTTCAGAGAGGGCAATCTACTTGCCCAAAAGAACCTCAAGCTTCTAGGTCATTCCTCCTCAGTTTCCCTCTGTGCACTGGTGCCAGCCATGAAGGCTGGCTAAAGAACCTGAGCTTGGTGAAGAGCTCACTGGCAGTCACAGCCTCATTAGCTCTCTAGCTTTGTCCTCATCGGTGCTCAGCTGTCCTGTTGCAGCCGGTGGCCTTGGCAAAGACCTGGTCTGGAGCAGCCCATAAGCACAGGGCTGACCCCTCACCCCAGGCCTTACCTGACAAGGTCAGAAGCAGCCTGCGTCCTGCTCTGTCCATGATGAGGGCCGCCACAGCTGTGAACAGCACCTGGATGACACCCACGATGATGGAGGCCAGGCTGCTGTCCTGGGGGGTGGGGGGTACATGGGGAGGGCGGGTGAGCAGAGCCAGCTTTCTCTCCAGTCCTGTACTTGG
This sequence comes from Dipodomys ordii, assembly GCF_000151885.1. Lineage (NCBI taxonomy): Eukaryota > Metazoa > Chordata > Mammalia > Rodentia > Heteromyidae > Dipodomys > Dipodomys ordii. Next base: position 3,885,766 of record NW_012267271.1, on the reverse strand, counting down.
GGATGAAGCAGCCTCTTGCATATGGTGTCTGAGTGAGGCAGACTGGGCAAAGGCCTCTTACCTTGAACTTGGCCTCCTCAAAGATCGTCTCTGCATAGAACATGACAGCATTGACCCCTGACAGCTGCTGGAAGGCCATGAGTGAAACACCGATGAGGAAGGGCTTGTAGATGCCAGGGTGCCTCAGCAGGGCCAGCTGGAAGCCCTGCTGGATGGAGATGGGCCTGCAGTGTTTCTACTCTGTCCTGAGGGTCCACTTTGAGCCCCCTGAAGAGGAGTGGGTCCCTGCCCTCCCATATCCGCGTAGCCTCCCAATTTGTGTAGTAAATTGGGCTATAACTCCCGAGGCTTTTTCTGACTGGTTGGGCAGCCACAAATTCAAGAAAGACTATTCTGTTCCCTGAGTCCCAACCAGCTTCAATACACTCAGTGTTCTTCTTGGGCCTGGCAGTGGCTGAGCACCTTTCCCAGGCCTCTGCCCTCAGTCCTCAGCACCGCCATGAGATGCCTCCCATTTTACAGATGGGAAGGCTACACAACTGGGACACAGCAATCTATCTCTTCAGTCCCAGGATCTTACCTGTCTCCCTGCCCTATAATTCCATTCAGCTCTGCATCTGTATTTTCCCTGCAAATCAAGGCTCAGGCTTTCCCAGTGAGTTGAGGCCAGTGCCTTGCTAAGGCTCCTATGGCCCCTGCCTGAGGGCAGGACAGCACAGGTCCTCCCAGGACCAGGGGAAGGTGCCATCTGCCAGGTATGTCACCTTGGAAGCTGCCCCTGTCATCCACCCCCAGCCTCTCACCTGGTGCTCAGCCCCCACTGGGGGCTCTTCCCAGCCCTGCTCGGAGCCCCACAGGAACTGCAGGGCAGCCATGGCCTCCTGGCGCTTGTGCTGAGTGAGGAGGAAGCGTGGGGTCTCAGGCATGCAGCACATGAGCAGCAGCATAAGGAAGGGGGGCACACAGCCCAGCACAGCCAGCCAGCGCCACTCCAGAACCCAGCCTGGAGAGGCAGATGTTAGATTCAGGATGAGCCAGCTTAATCCTCTTGCCATTTCCAGGGACTCAATACCTCTGCCCCAGCTATTTTCACACTGGTTAATGATACTGACAACATTGTTCTAAAAGACATCATGGGGCAGCTACTGCAGTGTGGACCTTAGCACACACATCACTATGTTTCTTCTACTCAGTGAATTACAGTTCTGGCTTCTGGCAATGACAGGCTGCCTACAGGATATGTCCTCATAACGTAACAGAAATGAAAAATTCTCATCACCTGATGTGCTGTCACCATGGTAACATCACTACCCAATTTGTGATGATGCTGGTGTAAACACACTACTGCACTGCCAGAACAGAAGCATAGCAGGTGCAAATTATGCTACATGCTACAGAATGCTTGCTAAGATGTGAGTTCTTGGTTGATGTATTTGTTATACCATTACTTTAAAAAATCATTTTGGAGTGTGTTCCTACCTACAAGAAAAAGGTTCTTTATATAAAAAGAGTTTGCTACACATCTTGTGTTACCATGACCCTCTTTTTTTTTTTTTTTTGAGGTACTAGGGTTTGAACTCAGAATCTCACATTTGCTAGGCAGGTGCTCTACCACTTGAATCATACCTCTCTAGCCCTTTTTTACTTGAATTCTTTTTCAGGTGGGATCTCATGTTTTTTTCCTCAGGCTGGCCTGGTCCAAGATCCTTCTATCACTTCCCATTTGGCTGGGAATACAAATGTTTAGTGCTATGCCTGGCTTGTTGATTGAAATGCTGTCACTGGAACTTTTCCTTAGTTAGCCTCCTGGGTAGCTGTGATTACAGACTTAGGTCACCATGTCTCTTGCATAGCCAGTACTGGGATTGAATCCAGGGCCTTTACCATTTGAGCCAAGATCCTAGCCCTTTTGTTTTTGATACAAGATCTTACTAATTTGCCTTGAATGGTATAGAATTCAAGATCCTCCTGGTGCTAGTTCCCAAGTAGCTAGGACTAAGGCGTGTCCCACCATGCCCAGAGTTATCACATCTCTTGATTGTATCAAGAGGTCGTAGCTGGTGTTTGACCCAGGAATTTTAGTCTTTGAAAGTACACTCTGGTATATTCACAAAGTGACAAAACTGCCTAATGTGTTCTCAGAATGTGTTCCTGTGTTAAGTGACAGAAGATTGTAAGTAGCCACAAAACAAGGAATGAAGTACTGGCTTGTGGGTGGCCATGGAATAACATGGCCCCATTGCATATAGGATGCAGTCCTCACACATGTGCAGACTCTCCTGAGTCCACCAAGAAGCAGGCCAGGCTAGCTGCTCAGGGGAGGAACTGAGACAGAGCGGGGAGACTTTCCACTGGACATGCCCTCTCCTCTGATACTTCTTGAAGATTGATCGATATACAAGTGAAATTAATTGTAAATGGCATTTGGAAGATATAGGGAGAACAGCAGTGCAGAGTTATTGAGACTAATACAAAGCCAAAGGACCTAGAAATTACTGAGGTTAGGGCTCTCTACCTCTCAGATCAAGTCTTACTTATCCCCCATTCCCTATGGAATGGTTTGATGACAGCCATGTAGTCTTCTGTTTGGGGATGGTGGTAGCATAGGAATACATATTCTGTTTGCTATAGCAAAGCCTGGCTCTGGAGGTATTATTGCCCTGATGTGAAGCAAAGGTGTCACCATGATGCTTTGGGGGTCTCAGTTAACGTACACTAGTGGAACAGAACTCACAGAAGCTGATCACCGAGAGAGCCAGAAGTAGCCACTGGGGGTGAGTGATGCCTGAGTCTTTAGCCTTAAATCAGAGGTGGCTCCGACTAACTGCAAAGCTCCTGCCAGCAAGATTTCTGGATTGAAGGCTGGGTGTGTTTGCCTAGCACGCATAGGTCCTGGGGTCAGTCCCCAGCATTGTGGAGAAGAAAGTTGTTGCTGATGTAGGTATAGTGGGGCATGTATAGGCCTATAAATTCAGTAACTTGGGGGCTGGGAGGATGGCTCAGTGGTAGAACGCTTGTCTTGCATGCCTGAGGCCCTGGGTTCGATTCCTCAGCACCACATAAGCAAAAAGAAAAAAGCCGGAAGTGACGCTATGGCTCAAGTGGTAGAGCACTAGCCTTGAGCTGAAGAGCTGAGGGACAGCGCCCAGGCCCAGAGATCGGCCCCACCACCGGACCCAAAAAAAAAAAAAATTCAGTAACTTGGGAGGTGGGGGAGATAGGAAGATTGAGAGTCCAAGCCTAACCTGGGCTATATAGCCTATTCATTAAAACAAAAACAGGCCAAGAGGCCCGGTGCCAGTGGCTTACACCTGTAATCCTAGCAACTCAGGCTGAGACCTGAGGATCACAGTTCAAAGCCAGCCCGGACAGGAAAGTCCATCGTGAGACTCTTTTCTCTAATAAACCATCAGAAAACCAGAAGTAGTGCTGTGGCTCAAGTGGTAGAGAGCTCACCTTGAGCTGAAGAGATGAGGGTCAGCGCCCAGACCCAGAGTTCAAGCCCTATGACTGACAAGACAAAACAAAACAAAAACTGGCCAAGTGCTAGTGGTTCACACCTGTAACTCTAAGCTACTCAGGAGGCTGAGATCTGAGGATTGTGATTTGAAGCTAGCCTGTGAAGGAAAGCCTATGAAATTCTTATCTCTAATTACCATAAAAGCTGGAAATGGAGCTGTGGCTCAAGTGGTAGAGTACTAGCCTTGAGTAAAAGAGCTCAGGGAGAGCGTCCGGACCCTGAATTCAAGCCCCAGGACTGGCAAAACAACCATAACAACAACAACAACAACAAACAAAGGTTCTGATATGATCAGGTTGGTAAATGAAAGACTGTGGACCTGGGTGTCATCTAGTGAGAAGGTAGAGGCCATGCACCCCAGGCGAGACGATTGGCCAGGGACCTGTCTGTCATTCTCAAGTCATCCCTTACCAGTTCTCATTTGGGATCTGCTGTCAGACACTTTGCCTGTGTCATCTAGTCCACCCTGCTAAGAGCTCGAGGGCAGAGGGACTTGGCCAAGGTCACACAGCAGCTAGCACAACTGTCAGCTTGCTCTCTCCTCTCATTCCTAAGAGAACACCACCTCCCTTGAAGCTTCTCCAGGCTGCCCCGCCTGCTCCGCAGGGTCCCAGGAACCAGTCCACTTCATGTGGCACTTTGCAGCACTGCATCCAGTGCTTTCACGCTGAGTGAGGGACTGGCTCAGTGCTTCAAGCTCCTGGTAGAACATGCTTGCAGTGCTCCCTCCCCACCACAATCCTTTAGGATGACCAGCTGGTCCTCCCCACACTTCTGGTACAGGCTACTTCTGAGAAGCAGGGCCATGACCTTTGCCAGCTCTCTCCTCACATCCTCAGGTCTGGAGCCTGGTACCATGGCCATCAGTTTCCACATCTACAAAATGGCCAGAGAAACATCAGCAGGGATCAAAAGAGATGATGCAAACTCTACCTGCCAGGTAGGCCAAGAGGATGCCGATGACGACCATCAGCTGCACACAGGAGCCAAGCAGCCCTCGCACTGCCGGGTAGGCAATCTCTGAGATATATACCTGCCGCCAAGTACCACAAAATGTTAGTTGAGGTCCAAGAGATCTTTTTGGGTGATACTGGGGTTGAACTCAGGGCACAGAGTATGGTAGGCAGATGCTCTACCACCTTAGCGATGCCCCCAACACTTTTAGTTCAGTTATTTTTACAATAGGCTCCTCTGGGTTCTGGCTGGCTTGAGTACAACCCTGCGACTTAGTTTCCCTTATAGCTGGGATGACAGGCACATACTACCATGCCTAGGCAGGAACCAAGACCTTATCTCAAATATAGCCAGTACACAAAAGGGCTGGTGGTGTGGCTCAGTGATGTAGCACCTGCCTGGCAAGCCTAAGGAGACCTGAGTTCAAATCCAAGTACAGCCAAAGAAATAAACGCTCTTGATAAGGTGCAGATTACCAGTCAGTACATCTGGAGTGTGGTGGGGCACAAGCTTCTGCCTTGCTGACCAGCCCCAAGTGCCACCAGGTTGCTAAGGAAGCCCCTGCCTTGAAACACAGGAACTCCTTATCTCAGCCACTACCAGGGGCCATCAGGGTGTCACTCACACCTTATGTCTAGGACCAAGACTGGTGTTTCTGCTCAGTACAAAAACAAAACAAAAAACAACCCTGAAAACAAAATTTACAGCCTCCTTACAGCTCTGCCTCCTAGTGGATACAGGAGAAATGAATGAGGGCTTTGAGGGCGACCCAGGGAGCACCCTGAGAAGATGCTTTAACCTCCAGCAAGGGGAGGACTGGGTGGAAGGTCCTCCTAGCCTGGGGCCAGCAGTGGCTCTCTAGTTATCCAGTAATTTCAGCCACTTGGGGCCACAGACCATGCCAGGGCCATGGGTTTTGGGTGCAGAGTCTCATGAAACCCTAACAACTACCTCATGAGTAATATACTCCCCCTGGTAAGAGACCCTAACATGGGGGCTTGCAGAAGAGTATTACTGGGTCATGGGCAGCCTTTGCCAGAGAGACAAACAGGATTTTCCTTATAAGGAGGATTAAACCCACAAAGTGAGGCTGTGCTGACCATCCACGGGTGCCATGCCAGGCCATCATGCAGGTAGAGTAAAACAAGCACACCTCAGTGGGACAGTACTGGGTTGGAGTAATGTCCTGATGGCTGACAGCTGCGGCTGTGTGCGTGCTGGTACTGGGGCTTGAACTTAGCTCTTTTGCTCAAGGCTGGCACTGTACCACACTGTGCCACAGCTCCACTTCCAGCTTTTTGGTAATTAATTGGAAATGAGTCTCATAAACTTTCTTGCCCAGGCTATCTTCAAACCTTGATCCTCAGAGCTCAACTCCCTGAGTAGCTAAGATTATAGGTGTGAGCCACCAGTGCCCAGCAACAATGCTGTTCCCTATTTCCCCACGCCCCCCCACCCCCCAGGCTCTTTTTGCTTAAGGCTAGTGCTCTACCACTTGAGCCCCAGCGTAATTTCCAGTTTTCTGGTGGTTCATTGGAGATGAATCTCACCGACTTTCCTGCCTGGGCTGGCTTTGAACCATGATCCTCAGATCTCAGCCTTTGAGTAGCTAGGATTACAAGCTTGAGCCACCAGTGCGTGGCAACAATGCTTTTTGATTGTACGCCTTACTCGGTTGAATTGCTATAATGAACACCACTACGACTCAGAGTAGCTAGGATTGCAGACATGGCAGTAATTCACTTTTCTGAAGCCTACTTTTAATCTGGAAAGCGGCGGTAATAACAGGTGCCTTCCAGAGGCGTGGTGGGGCTTGGGGAGATAATGCCCCAATCTACCCAGGCGGCCGGAGCTGGAGGGACACTCACCGGGGCCACCAGCGAGGCGACACCACAGGCCAGGCCGGTGAGCAGGCGACCCCCGAGCAGCATCAACACATTCTGGGCGCCGGTGATGACGGCAAAACCGAGGACGAAGGGCACGGTGCAGAGCAGGAGGCTCAGCTTGCGTCCGGCGCGGTCCAGGAGCCAGCCGCCCAGCACGCCCCCCGCCGCGGCGCCCAGGGTCACGACGGCCTGGGAGCGGGGCGGGCGCGGGTGAGGAGCGGGCCTCCGCCCGGGGGCCTCGGAAGGAAGGGGTGGGGTCCCACGTTATGGAGGGTGGGAGAAGGGTGGCGGCGCCCGTCGGGGGGTGAGGGCGGGCGGGGGCGGGGGATCTCACCCCGAACCAGGAGGCCGCCTCATCGTCGAGGCGCGGGGCCGGGGTCACGGCGCGCCGCAGGCTCGGGATGGCCGGGGAGCTGTAGCCGAGCGCGAAGCCGAAGCTGAGCGGGCCGAGGGCAGCGGCGAAGGCGGCGAGGAAGCCCCGGCGGCTGCGGGGGACGCTGCTGCGAGGACAGGGCCGAGGGTGAGCGGAGCCGCTGGGCCTCGAGGGCGGGCCCGGCAAGGCTGCGTCCCGGGCCGTGACTCCCCCGCCACTCACCTGTGGTCCGGAGGCCTCAGGAGCGGCTGGGTCTCCTCCGGGTCGTCAGGCGTCATGTCGGCGCCCCACGCTCGCCCCGCCGACTCGGACGCCAGAACCGCCACAGCTCGGGCGAGGGCTGCCTCTCCAGCTCCTCCACTAGTGCGAGCCAATGGGCAGTGCTGGGACGGGATTAGGACTGCTGAGTGAGCAGTAGGAGCCAATGAAAGCGTAAGCAGGGATGAGCTCGGCGCTAGAACCCGCCCGCCAGTCAGAATAGACCAATGGAAGCATAGCCGGTTGGTGAGGTTCATTAGACCCCCTCCCTCCCCGCTTAGACCGAGCGTCCCCTGACAGGAGGAGGCGGAGCTTCGTGCGGGGGACGGAACGCTTGCCCCTGGTCCGGAGCAATATTGTCCAATGGTACTGTGGTGCGAGCCTGGGGGCGGGGCCAGAAAGCTGCCTCGGAACTGAGCCAGCCATTGAGGGTGGAGGGCGGGGTATTGTTTTGAAGCCGCCCTTCAATCTAACGTTAACCAATGAGGATGGGAGTGGGTCGCAGACGGAGCACGTGGGCTTAGTCCAGAGTTGCTGCCCTCCCGGCAGCGGTAACAGCCTTCCCAGGTCAGATTAGAAGTTCCTGCTCGGCTTTAACCGCTGACCAAGGACCTAGCTTGGCGTTGCCCGACCACTCTGCTTCCCCAGCTGTCTCCTGAGAGCCGCAGGGCTGTGGGGAGGTTGGTCTCCTGTGGGCTGCCCCGAGCTGAGCGCGCCCCGCCCTCCGCCCCGCCCCTCCGCGCCGCCCC